>NW_026592510.1:34702-39088 GCF_907164565.1 Psammomys obesus | reverse complement strand
GTGTGTGTGTGTGTGTGTGTGTGTGTGTGTGTGTGTGTGTGTGTGTGGTGCACTGCAGTGCATAGTGCATATGCCACAGCATGCATGTGGAAAGTCAGGGCAGCTTTGTGTGGTTCTTTTCCACCTTGTGTGGATGCCAGTTTTATCAAACATCAGCTCATCAAGCTAAAAATGCTTTTTACTTAGTGATGTGTTGCTTTAACTTTAATCATTAGATTGTTTATAAGATGATGTGTTTTTAGTTTTTATTAAGAGTTCTGACAGTAATTTCTGTACACATTTTATTGACTTGTACACGTGTGTGAACTATTTTTTATGCAAAACTTTGGTTTTTTAAAGACTGGGTTTCTTTGTAGTCTTGGCTGTTCTGAACTCGCTTTGTAGACTGTGCTTTATTTGGAATTTTAATATTTTCTTTCTTTGTTTTTTGGGGTAGGGGCCTGTCCTGGAACTCACTCTCTAGACTGGCTGGTTTTGAACTCAGAATCACTTGCTTCTGCCTCCTGAGTACTGGGAGTAAAGATGTGTGCTTACCATTGCTGGCTAAATTGGAACTTTTTTTTTTTTTTTTTTTTTTAAATTCTTGAAGAGGGTTTTTCTGTGTGTAGCCCTGGCTGTCTTAGAACTGGCTTTGTAGATAAGCTGGCCTCTAACTCATAGAGTTCCTCCTGACTGCTTCCCAAGTACTAGGATTAAAGGCAAGTGCCATCACACTTGGCTTTTTCATTTTTATTTTATGTGTATGAATATTTGCCTGTATGTATGTATAATATATATTTGTATCATGTGTGTGCCTCATGCCTGTTTAGGTCAAAAGAAGGGGCCTGATCTCTGGAACTGGAATTAATGGCTTTTGAGCTGCCATGTGGGTCCTGGGAACTGAACCTGGATCCTCTACAAGAGCAGCAAGCCTTCTCAACCACTGACACATCACATCAGCCTCCAGTTTTTATTTTTTAGCCCAAGTTGGTCCCAAACTTTATATCTATAACTGAAGCTGGCCTTCTTGTCTCTATATCCTAAGTGCTTGGATTGCAGACTTGTGCCACCACACCTTGCTGTACAAGGCTTATGAGAGAGTTGTAGAAAATGTAATTCATGTTTCATGGGTACATTCATAATTTTATTTGCACTTAGTTTTTTTGTGACAATTACTGTTTTTTTTTTTTTTTTTCTTTTTGTCTTGCTTGAAAAGCAAGTATTTTGATTTAAAAAGATTGAACAGTGACTTACTAGAACTTGAACTGTTAAGGCTGGGTTTGATTGCACATGCCTTTTATCCCAGTATTCCCATGGGGAGATAGAGGCAGGTAGATCTCTGATATTAATAGAAAATTGAACTATTAAAATAGCAAATGATTGGCAATTATAGTAATGTTTTTCATTTGTCTTGTATACTTTTAAGATTGATGAAGAATTGGTAACAAATTCTGGGAAGTTCTTGATTTTGGATCGAATGCTACCAGAACTTAAAAAAAGAGGTCACAAGGTAGTACTTCTGATTTGAATTTTAACCATTAGTTTCTCATGAGTCAGTATAGATACTAACATGTATGTATGTTGTAGGTGCTGGTTTTTTCACAAATGACAAGCATGCTGGATATCTTGATGGATTATTGCCATCTTAGAAACTTCACCTTTAGCAGACTTGATGGGTCCATGTCTTATTCGGAAAGAGAAAAAAATGTAAGACTGTACAAATTTTCTTTTTTTGTGACTTCTGTCTTCTTTGAAATAATAAGATCAAAAACCTGTGGTAGGATTGATCAAGGACTTTGATTTTATACTGACAGATCTTAGTTTTGAGTTTCATGCCTATGTATGCAAATGTTATCTTCTGGCACAGCCTTACATACAATAACATCCTACTTATTTAATCACTGCTGTAAGAATAGAGGGATAATAGGACATTGTTTTCTGATTTTATCCCAGATCCCAACTTTTTATGATGAAAAGCATGTGGCAGTTAAAAGAATTTCCTAGTTGGCTACTATTACTCCACTCAGAACCTGCCATTCACATCCCGTTGTTCTTTTTCAACGCTCCTGTGATATAACGATGGTCCATTGCATCTATTCAACATTCCCTCGTTTTATTTTATTTTTTGAAGATTTGTGTTTATTATATACATGAGTATTTTGCCTGTATATATTGTGTGCCACATGAATGCCTGGTACCTGTGCATGCTAGAAGAGGGTATATCATCTTTGGGTACCGAATCGCAGACCCTGTGAAAACAGTAAGCACTCATAACCACTACACTATCTAATTTTTTAAGGATTTTCTTATTAGTGTGCTTTTATGTGTCTGTGGATGTACATGGTCTGCCAGTTGCATGGAAGTCAAAGGACAACTTGAAATCAAGTTAAGGGATTAAAAGTATGAACTACCATACAAGACTATCTGTCCTCTGTTTGCATTTAGATTATATATTCATTGATTTTGGGGGAAGAGTTACTTATGAAGCAAATGTATTGTTTTGACAGGCATGTCTCCTCCTATTACTCTCCATCTCCTATAGACAGGTCTCACCAAACCTAGAATTTCTTAATTAGCTAGGCTGGCTGCCTAGTGAGCTCCATTTCTATTTTTCCCACCAGCTGTATCATTATTAGTGACCAAGTCTACCACTCTATCTTTTCATAAGTGCCAGGGAGTATGGCAGACACTTTACTAACAGGCAGTTTTTTAAACCAGTTTTGTCTTTTTTTTTGATACTTACCTATAACAAAATAAAGATATCCACATAATATAAATGCTTAAAAGAAAAGTTTATACAAGCAGAGGTTTCATTCGCCAATATTCTTTCCTAGCTGTGTTGGAAAGGACTCTTTTTAACTTTTTAATGTTTGTGTTTCTTTGCCTTAGATGCACAGTTTCAACATCGATCCAGATGTCTTTATTTTCTTAGTGAGCACACGAGCTGGTGGCTTGGGCATTAACCTGACTGCCGCAGACACAGTCATCATTTATGACAGTGACTGGGTAAGAAGTGCAGCAGTATGCTGACGACATGCTTTGAAATTTAGGTCCCTTGTTACCTATATTGGAGTTTCGTTTATTTACTTTGGAAAGTGCCTATTTGCAGGTAAGAATTTAATGTTTTCAGAATATTTAAATCTTTTTAAGTTATACTTAATTAGTTCATTGTGTGTGTATGTGAGTGACAAGTAGAGGTTAGAGGACACTTTCCAACTGTCATGTGTGAGTTGTAATTTATGTAGCCATTTTGGAAGTTAAAGTACATCTATGAACCACTGAAAGTGTCTCACCAGATAATGTACAGGATTATTTTACCAAGATTTTTATTTTATTTTTAATATTAATTAGTTTATTCACTTTGTATCCCAGCCAACTTTTTTTTTTTTTTTTTATTTCATTTTAACAATTCTGCTAACTGTACCTTTCTTTTCAACTTTAAGAATCCTCAGTCTGATCTCCAGGCCCAAGATAGATGTCATAGAATTGGTCAAACAAAGCCAGTTGTTATATATCGCCTTGTAACAGCAAATACTATTGATCAAAAAATTGTGGAAAGAGCAGCTGCTAAAAGAAAGTTGGAGAAGCTCATCATCCATAAAAGTAAATGATTTTTAACTTGCTTAAAGTAATGTTGTTTTTTTTTTTCATGTATGAGTATGTTGCCTTACATGTATGTCTGCATCCTTGTGCAAGCCTCAGGGAGGCCAGAAGATCATATTGGCTCACCTGGACCTGAAGTAAACAAGGGCTGTGAGCCTCCATGTGGGTGGTGGGAATTTAACCCAGGAAAAGCAGCCAGTGCTCTATACCTGAGCCATCTGCAGCCCTGTAAAGGATTGTTCTTTGTACCTCAGTTGTCCATTTTGTGTGGTGAAAAATTTAAATTTTGTTACTTTTTTTTTTTTTCCCAAGATAGTTTCTCTGTGTAGCCTGGTTGTCCAGGAACTCTGTAGACTGAGCTCAGATCTCCCTTCCTCTGCCTTCTAACTGCCCAGGCCCAGTTTTGTACTTCCTGAAGGAAATTAGTACAGCTTATTGTAACAGGATTTAAATGTACAATAGGAGGCAGTGTGGAGCTACTAGCAAGCATTGAATTGTCCATGACAGAACCCCAGTGATTCGATAACTACTGAGAGGCAGAGAGAAAGGTTCAAGGATAATGACAGAGCATAATGTCCCCACATCTGTCATGAAACTTAACATAATGCTATTTCATATTTCTAGTTGCCTAAAATATATGCTCCATATACTAAATATTAAATGCTAACGATATATATACTGTTAAGTAGATTCTTTGAGGAGTTTCATATTCTGTTTACCCAGATTTCCTGGGATAGTTCATTTTTGCTCATTTAACATAAAATTTTATTTGATTAAGTAGCTCAGTTGCTATCTGAAGAAAAG
>NW_026592510.1:16895-34692 GCF_907164565.1 Psammomys obesus | reverse complement strand
ATAAAATTTTATTTGATTAAGTAGCTCAGTTGCTATCTGAAGAAAAGTTGAAACTGTTTCTGTAAGTTTAGAGAAATAAGAGGAACATGATCTTAAAAATAATGTTTAAAGTCATTTCTTACTGATTTTATAATACTCTTCTGCCTGCACATAGTTTTCTTTTGGTTTCTGGCTTATTTTTTAACTTTATTGTTTTGTATTCATTGTCTATGAATTGAACTTGTCTTGCCTTTTCATTGGCTATAGGCATTGAATTCAAATCTTGCCTCATTGTTTTTGAGGGGAAAAAGGGTTAGATTTGAGACAGAATTAATTTGACTTGGTGGAAAATTTACATTGTAGGTAAATATTTCCAAGTGAGTCAAATGAGCCTGTCTTTCACAAATGTTTTACCTGTGTTAAGAAATTTGATAAAATTATAATTTGCTTAAATTATAATTTGCTATACTTTATATAAATTTTATCCATGATTATGTATTCTCAAGTTGTTTTCCATATTTGAAGATAATAATTTGCCAAAATGTTGAGGAATGTTAAAATGTACATTAAAATACATAAAATTAATTTTATTCTAATATATATCATGACTGCAGTCTCCCTTCTCCCCCTACCCCAACCCAAGCCTCTTTCATCCCCCCCTCCCCATCCATTTCCCCTACCTTTTCTTTCAGAAAAGGGCAGGCCTCTAAGGGATATCACCCAAACAAAAACACATAAATCTTAATTATGGAATTTGATGATTGTGACTAATGTTAACATATTTGGAGATTCATCTATATGTTTGTATTAGAGGAATTTTATTTTATTCAGTTTTTATTTAGTTCATTTACTTTTCTGTTGATGGACATTTGAAATGTTCCCAGATAGTGTTTATTATGAATAAGCTAATTGCTTGAGTCATTGTTTATGTGTTGACTCTGTTTGTTCTTAAGAGGATCTATGTGTGTTATCTGTCAGTAAATATTAAACCTTTGCCAAATGACCATACGACTTTATACTACCAGCAAGGTCTAAGAGTTTTCATTTAAAAGTTAAAGGCCAATGAAATGGCACAATGGTTCCCTCCACCCAAAATAAATCAGTAAATGTTAAATTTTCTTTCAAATTGTAAACCTTGTTCATAATTTGTAATATATTGTGGTTTTCAAAGAAATTTTATTATGAATTTGTTGATTTATTTTGTTTATCTCCCCAGATCATTTCAAAGGTGGTCAGTCTGGGTTAAGTCAGTCTAAGAATTTCTTAGATCCAAAGGAATTAAAGGAGTTATTAAAATCCAGAGATTATGAAAGGTAAAACTTTAAATTTATTTATTACATTTAGTAATTTAATAAAAGACTGTGTATGCTTGTGCCACCGTACCTATAGGAGATCAGAGGACACCTTGTAAAAGTTGGTTCTAGTCTTCTATCATGTCTTTCCTAGACAGGAGTTTATTTTGGCAGCAGGCACCTTTACCCACTGAGCCATTTTGTTGGCTCAAATTTATTTTTTTAACTTTTGGGTTTATTTTATGTGTATGACTGTTTTGCCTACATGTTTATCTGTACCATGTGCCCATGCCCTGTGCATACACAAGCAAGAAATGGGCATTAGATTTCCCAGAAATAACTAGAGTTAAATGAAGACAGTTATGAGCACGGTGGATACTGAGAATGGAACTCAGGACCTCTGGAAGAGTAATTAGTGCTATTAATTTCTAAGCTGTATCTCCAGTCTGCAAAATTAGTGAGTTTAAAATAATGTAATATGTAGTTCTGGGTGTATTTTCATATGCTTGCATGTTTTTGTAGAGAAGTGAAAGGATCAAGAGAGAAGGTCATTAGTGATCAAGATCTAGAGTTGTTGTTAGATCGAAGTGATCTTATTGGTGAGTATTTGCTTTTTTTTTTTTTTTTTTTTTGTAATGAAAACTTTGAAAAACATAAGTAGTGTGGTGAAGCCCTGGTATAATATATTCAGCCATAATAATTCACAACATTTAGTAAGCCCTGTTTCCTTAATGTTTCTCTTTTGTTGGAGACTTAAAATCAAACTCTGTTGTATAACCATGAGTACTTCTTCATATTGTTAAACTGAGTACTTACTTAGGTTAGGATTGTGCTTTAGAATATTGGTACTAATCATGTAATTTCATCTATTATCTAATCTAGGTTATTCAGGTTTTCCCAGGTTCCCCCCCCCCCCAGTTTTAAAACAGTATCAAAATTGTGTTTGATATTGTAAAATGGTCTGTAACCTGAACTGCTCATTGTTCCATATCTTAGCCATGAACAGTAGTTTTTTTTCATCATACCAGAAAGCACACTGGTTTTTGGGTTTTTTGTTGTTGTTGTTGTTGTTTTTTAATTTTTATTTTATTTTTTTATTTTTATTTTTTATTTCTTCAGTGAGATCAAATTAATCAGATTCAGGCATATTTTTTTTCTATTCTTTGAGATTTGTCAAGCCTGTTTTGATCATTCATGTTCCTTTTCCCACTTCCCAGATCAACCTTCCCTTCCCTACCTACTGTACTGTGTTTTTTCTTTTTCAAACTTTAAAAACCAGAGTATGCTGCCCAAATATTGTTGAATGCGTGGTTTTTCACTGGAGCATGTTCAGCTTAACCAGGGACTGTACTCTTACTTAATCTAATCTGTTTGTCCCTCTCCCAACCACTGACAGTTGCTGTGCTCCACAGGTAGATCACGTCCTCAACTCCCCATCTCTGTGGTAGGGTTTGGTCTGGTTTAGGCTTGTGTATGCTGTTGGAACCATTATGAGTTCATATATGCAGTTGCCCTGATGTGTCCCACATGTTTTCTTGCAGTCATCCCCCATCTCTAGTCTTACATTCTTTCTGTCTTTCAGAGTACTGGTCTTTTTGTTGTTTTTGTTTGTTTGTTTTGAGATAGGCTTTCTCTGTGTAATCTTTTCTGTCCTGGATTTGCTTTGTCCAGGCTGGCCTCAAACTCACCTTCCTCTGCCCCTCTGAGTGCTGCGATTATGGATATGCACCACTACACCAGCATATATATAGCACACATGTAAAGTATAGAGCTTACTATGAAAACAATCAGATTTTGTTAAATTAATGCTAAATAGCTCTGTGAGACATTTAAACAGAAATTTACATTGGTTCTAAGCTGAAAGTTTAGTTTTTCATGGTGTTTTTGCTTAAAAAAGTTGGTTTTTTGTTTTTAGATTTAGTTTATATTATGTGTTTGAGTGTTTTGCCTGCAGGTATGTCTGTAGCAAGTGTGTGCCTTGTTCCTCTAGGTCAGAAAAGGCTGTCATCTCCTAGAAAAAGAGTTATGGATGGTGGTGAAATGAGGGTGCTTGAACTCTGCAGAACAAAAGCTCTTAATTGCTAAGCCGTCTTAGCTTTCAAACCAAGCATGATTTAAAAAAAAAATCTGAGAAAATAGTGTTTTGTTTATAGCTTTATATAAAAAAAATTTGGACCAGCAAAATGAGGACTTCATATTATTTCCTCTGCGTATTAGAGCAGAAGTAAAGGCAGTGTTACAGTGGGTGGGTTACCCACTGTAACCCTATGGGTAAAGGAAAGAGTATTCCACAATTTATGCGTTTTTATGTTTTGGAGAAAAGATGTGTCTTAACATATTAGACATTTGATTTTTCATTTCTTGATTTATGTCTTTATAAATATGTGTTCTAATATACATATATATATATACTTTTTTTTTTTTTAGATCAAATGAAGGCCTCAAGACCAGTTAAAGAGAAAACAGGGATATTCAAGATACTAGAGAATTCTGAAGGTTCCAGTGCTGAGTGTTTGTTTTAAAGTGGAGCAAAATGGCTTTTAAACCCTTTTGTTTACATCCATTTTGGTAACTTGCCTATAGGCTTTGAAATCCATGTTGTTCACTTTACTTTTTGGATTGTATCAGTTTATATAATGTAACTAGTATTGTTGCATATTTGAGGTGATAATTTTGGTTTTATTAAGAATACAATTCCTATTAAATTCATATCTTTAGATTTTGGGACTGGGTAGTACTTTTGAGTTTTGTCTATTATGTACTTAAGTTTATCAGTCTTCCTGTGGAAGTTTAGTAAGTATCTCCCCCACCCCCGTTAGTAATATAATTCATGGGATTTGGACTTCAGTTATGGAGCAGGCTTTTTGATAGGGGGAGATTGTTGCTGAAGTAAATTGTTTCATTTTTGAGTCAATAAGATGACTTACAAATAAATGTTTATTGTAATATGATCTCATCTCATTATTTTGTCAGGAAATTAGTAATTTAGTTAAAATAATAAGACTTTATTGATACTAGGATTCAACAGTATTGTCTGAACTGGTTTCATTCTTTTGTAAGGTTGTCATATAAAGATTTCAGCAGAAAGCTCAAAGCAATAAGATCTTGATAAAAATCCAGGATTTGGGAGTGGTTAATATATTAAGCAAAGCAAGAAAAGAAGTTGAATGGAAAAACCAAGAGAATTTATGGAAAGAGTGCAGATTCAACCAGAGTGTAGTATGTAAGAAATACTTAGGATCAGAGCCGGATGTGCTAGCACACACCTTTAATCCCAGCACTCAGAAGCAGAGACAGGTGGATTGCTGAGTTCAAGGCCAGCCTGGTATATAAAGGAAGTCCAGGACAGCTAAGGCTACACAGAGAAACCCTTTAAGAAAGAAACTCAGGATCCAAAATAAGGGAGCATATCACCCACAAACAGAACAATCTAGTCTCTACACAGAAGATTGTAACAGAGGAAGAAATTCTTAAGTATACCCTACCTAGGAAAGGAGAGACAAGCCATATATTTATTTCCTTTTTAAAAAGTTTTTTGTGTGTGGTTGTTAGATCCCCTGGAGCCGTAGTTATTAAAGGTTATAAACCTGACATTGGTGCTCAGGAACAGAGATTCTCTAGAAGAGCATTTTAACTGCTAAGTTGTCTTTCTAGCCCCTGAACTATGTATTATTGATTGTCCAATGGGAAATTGTCAAAAATATCTGTATTCAAATGAAAAGGCTTTAGCATGGTTGAACTAAAATCAGAAGAAAAGCTTAGCGAAAATATTTGATCATAGAAGAAACCAATATATTGTAACACTTTTTTTTAACCTAAAAGTTAATATATGCCTTTGTGGTGGTGTTTAAATTTTTTTTAAAGATTTATTTTATCTTATGTGTATGAGTGCTCTATCTGCATGTACACCTGCAGACCAGAAGAAGGCATCAGTTCACATAGATGATTGTGAGCTACCATGTGGTTCCCAGGGATTGAACTCAGGACCTCTGGAAGAGCCATCTCTCCATCCCTAATTTTTATTTTTTAATTTATCATTTTTGTTTGTGTGAGTGCATGCATGCCATGGCATGAGATCAGGGGTAAAAGGATAACTTTCAGGAGTCATTTTTCTCTACTTTTGTGTAGAGTATGGGAATGGAACTCAGATACTCAAGTCCTTTTTCCCCCACTAACATTTTGCCAGCTTTTGTAGTATTCTTATAAATGTGAATTACAGCATTATTTCTGTCCTTCCTTAACATCTTTAGTACGTCCTCCATTTCTTTATTCCCCATTGCCTTGAGAAAGTAGGAGCAGGACTTGAGAAGTAGGTGGGTTTAATGAATGGTTAAAGAGTCCTTGTTCTTACAGAAGTCTGAGGTCCAGTTCCCAGCAACTGCATAACAGCTCACAACCGTAAATCCAGTTCTAGGTGATCCAATGCCCCTCCCTGATCTCTTGAGTCCCAGACTTGCCTGTGCTTTACAGACACACATGCAAGCAAAACACTGATTAAGTAGAATAAATCTGAAAAAATAAAGTGGAAAGGAGGTGGAGGCAGGTGCATCTGAGTTTAAGGTCAGCCTTGTCTATGCAGTGAGACTTGATTCACAAAACCAGCAAACAAGCACACTCACAAAAGCATATTTATTGTGCAGCATAGTGCCTAAGGAATATTCTCTGTTATAGTTACGATCTGTTCTGTAAAGTAGAGGAAAAAAGTAATTGCTTCCTCAAGAATATAGGCTTTAAATGTGATCACACCAATGTAGAAGTTATTTCATCTTAAAGGTTGGAAGACATAGTACACAAGATTTATACTACGCCTGCTGCTTAATAATCAGCAAATATATTGCCATGGTGTATTTTTAAAGAATGGTTTTAGCATTGGTAAAACTCAGTCCTTTTGCTGTGCTGTTACACCCTTCTAAACTAATCAGGGTTTCTCTGTGTGGTACTCCGTGTCCTGGAACTTGCTCTGTAGACCAGGCTGGCCTGGAGCTTGCCTCTGCCTCCCGAGTACTGGGATTAAAGGCATGTGCCACCTTCACCCGGCTAATCTCCATTTCTGGAACACAGGCCTCTTCTCCAAGGCTGAGAACCCTTGGGAGGCATCTACATCTAGTGCTAGGGAATCCAGAGCTTTGTACCCACTAGACAAACTCATGCCCGTTGTTAGACTTCTTTCATTTATTTTGACACAAATTCTTAGGTTAATCTAGGTTGTCTTTTGTTAATATCTCCTTGTCTTTGTGTAAGTAGCTAGGATCATGGTACGCACCATGCCCAGCTTACTTAGTATATTTAACATTACTCTCTGGGGTTGAACTACTAGCTGTAGTTTCTTTACCTGTAAGCTGCAGAAACTGTAATCTTGGCATTGTTGTAAGGAATAAATTGTAAGCAATACTGCTGAAAAATAGAATTCTCTCATCTTAGATGTAGGATATTATTGTATTTAGATCTCTTGGGGTACCACCTTTTAAAATGTGATCTGGAGTCTTCAAGAGGATGTATGATTAAAACTTTTCTCTCATCACAAGTGTACAGTGCAGTTCTACAGAGGATACAAGTATGCCATGGCTAGTAGCTCTTGTGGCTATAATGAAAACTTTGTAAAGTATTAGATCTCACTCAATGCAATCATAAAAAGTGACTGGCAATCGGAAGCTGAAGATGCGGCACAGTGGTGCTTATCCCAGTGGTGCTCATCCAGAGGACTGGTGTTGAGTTCCCAGCACGCACATGGCAGCTCACAACAGTAACTCTAGTTTTAAAGGATAGCTGCCCTCTCTTCCTCTACAGGCACTATGTACACACATTGTAAACAGACTTACATGTAGGCACAAGACCCATACATGTAAAAGACGTAATACGTTAGTTATTTGGTGCCCTTATTAATTTCTAATAATGTGGTTATAGGAATCAAATGGTTGAAAACTGCTGATGTGTAGGATGTACTACCTCATATTGCATAGTTTATTTTTACTTGCTGTTGTACTTTATAAAGACCTGCACATATCGCTGTCCGTGCATTTAGTCTTCAGTGTATATCCATGTTGTACCTACTGTTGTATGGCTTTTCATAATTTACCTATGAGTTTTTCATTTGATCAATCTTGGCTGTAGTTTTGCTTATATAATCTTTGTAAGAATTGGCTGCAAGTTCGTTTTTTAGTACCTGATCATATTTCATCGTTTCATACATTCATTTTTTTTGTTACATAACTAAATTTCCAGTCATTATTGTTTAAATATTAAAAGATGTTATTTTCCCTACTCCTTTAGACATAAACTTTGCTGGTTATATTTTTACTGTTGTTTGTCTGTTTTCTAAATTTTTATGTTAACCCAAGAATTTCTTAGATATTTATTTTGTAACCATATTATGTTCTTAAAAGTTGTCTTTTGTTGCTTTTTACCTGCATTGCATTATTGTCAGAAAACATTATTTGTATGATGCTCACTGCTTTGTTTTGTTTGTTTTTCTTTTTATTGCTTGCTTCTTTTTGTGACAGGGTCTCCTGTAGCCCTCCTGAGCTGGTTTCACATTTGTTTTATCGCCAAGAGTGACCTTGAACTACTGATCTTCCTATCCTCAAGTGCAGGCATTGCAGGCTCGCACCACCACACATGCATATTGAATGTTAGATGATACGTGTTCTTTGGCCCAATACATGATTAGTTTTGTGACTCTGTTTATTTGTACTTCAGAAGAATATACATTTTCTGATTATTGATTTATAAGTTTTTAATATCTATAATTGCTTAATTTGTTAACTTTTATTTCTTTCTGAGAAACATCTATGTTAAAGATTTCATAGTTCTATATTAAATAAATTCTCTGTAGAATTAAATGGTTATATGTACAGATTCTACTGTTGGTGTTATGTGTCTCCAGGAAAGCTTTTCTTTTGGATATTCTTGTCAGCAATATTATACATTCAATCTTTCAGTTTATTATTAAACTTTATTTGTGTACTGTGGGCTGCTTGTATGTTATGCAGCTACGTATGGAAATAAGAGGACACTAACAGGACTCAGTTCTCTTTTACAGTATGGGTACTGGGACTAAACTCAGGTTATCAGTCTTAGCAGTAAGCATCTTTTCCCTCCAAGCAGTCTCACCAACTCCTCTTTCATGCTGTTTACCTCAGGTATCACTGCATAATAATAATTTGTGTATAATCTGTTTGGGTTTTATATTTTCCATTTTATTTTTTTTGTGTGTGTATGTTAATGTCTATGACCACATCTGTGCCATTGTGTTATGTGACAAAAATACACATCTACTCATTTCAGATAGGGAGCCCATGACAGACCAAAGTACAGATATCACCAAAGTCCAGTTTGATGAACCAGTGAGTTTATTGGGATTACCTACAGGAGATTCCTCATCACTAAAGCCCACCCCAGCATCGGTGACAGCCCACAGAAGCTGCAAAGCTGGAGCATGCTACATAGCCTACAGGTCGCCCAGCATGTTGGAGAGTGGCTCTAAACCTCCATGTGCAGCTGGTCTGGTTTCAGGAGTAAGCAAGCTTGGGAAGGAGGGACCTCATGAAGCTGGCCAATTTTCAGGAGCTTCCCTGTGGATGGAATGGTACATAACACGTGCCTTGCTTAGAGGTTAGAGAATATAATTTGCCAGAACCAGTTCTGATGCGTCCTAGAGATCAACCTCAGGGTTTCAGGCTTGGTGGCTGCCACCCAGTCCTTGTTTCTGATTTTTTTTTTTTTTATTATAGTAAATATTTACTGTGTGTTTTTTTTTCCCCCCCACAACCACTTTTGGTGCCATGATTTATGTTAGGGTTCTCTAGAATAGAACCAGTAGAAAAAACTAAGCAATATAGATAGATTTCCACTTGCACTGTTGGTTACTGCAATGTTTATGTATATGCAGATGAAATTATTAAAACCGATTATCAAGCGGTTGAAATACTCCCAACAGTTGTCTCTGCTGTTGTGCTCAGTCCTCCACATGTGCACCTGTGAACATGAAAGAAGACACAGCTTCTGCATGAAACTTCTGATTACCTTAATATCAATGGGAGAAGTAAAAAATCTTAGGAGTATACAGTTGCATGAAGTTATCTTCTAGTGGCTAGGAAAAAGAACAAAGATCGTTTGAGTATATCTGAGACAGAGATCTTGCCAGAGCTGACCTCTGTGGTTTTTTTTTTTTTTTACTTTTTAAGAGACTAAATTTATAACAAAGCCACCCTGCCCACCCTCCCAACAAAACAAGACAATCTGATTATGACTATTAATTATTGAGTATTGATCACTTGGGTTAGTGGGATCTACCTCTACCTGTCCCAGCACTGGATAGTACTGGATCTACACAAAATTCTGAATACTCTTTCATGGGACCTATCTTAAAACAATTGGTGTTTTTAGGATTTTTCAAACACCTAATAGCCAACATTTTGTACACTATCTGTTAAACAGGAGAAACATTTTTTAACAAAACGCTTTGGAAAGTATTAAAACCCTTAAAAGTTGGGGCTAGAGACATGGCTCAGCACTTAAGAGCTCTGTCTGCAGTTCCAGAGGTCCCGAGTTCAATTCCCAGCAACCATATGGTTCACAGCCATTTATGTCCTCTTCTGCATTCTGGCATGCAGGTGTACATGCTGATAGAGCATTCATATACATGAAATAAATAAAAACCCTTAAAAGTTGGTGTCATTTTTTTTTTTAATCCCCCCTTTTACACTTACTAGACACTTTCTTTACATTCCTTATTGTGTGTGCACCCTCATGTGAGCCACAATTTCGCATCTGGAGGTCAGAGGACAACAGGATTCATTTCCTTTCACCATGTGGGTTCTGAGGATCATGCTTAGTCATGCTTAGTGGCAAGCATCTTTACCTGCTGAGCCCATATTTTTGTTTTCAAAGTTTATCATACAATTTTTTTTCTTTTTCCTTCTTTTTAGTTGCTTTCTATTGCCTAACATGTCTACAATAAAATCAAGACATATTTCTGTTTGTGCTCTCTGCTATTTTGTTGTAAAAGCCTTCCCTTTTATGCCCCTCAAGGCTCTGGACCACTTAAAATGTTCATAAATTTTCCCAAGAGCTCATGCAAAAGTTGTTCCTATTTTCTCATGTTATGTACCATTATAACAAAAATAGCAGGTTTCTCATTTGTCTTTTCTCATTTGTCTTTTATATGCAGCTGCACATAATATTCTGGAACATGAAATGACTTTTTTTTTTTAAAGATTTATTATGTATACAATGCTTTGCTTGCATGTACACCTGCACGCCAGAAGAGGGCACCAGATCTCATAGATGGTTGTGAGCCACCATGTGGTTGCTGTGAATTGACCTTTGGAAGAGGGCCATCTCGCCAGCACATGAAAATAACTTTTAAAAAGCTCAGCATGCCTACCAAGGCATCCTTACAGTTAGATGGAACAAGCCAGGACTCTTCACCATAGTCGACCTGCTGAAGAAATGTCCTCCCTTGTCTTGTAAGATGCTACTATGCCGGGAGAGATCATTGATCACCAATTAACTACTTTGGAAGCCCCTTAACATTAATTGTGTGAATAGCTATGGTAACAGACTATAACTGGTATTGCCACCATTGTGACAACAATGCAGATTAGCGTCGCATTGCTGCCTACCATTCCTTAGCACGGGATGGTTTGGCCAGTAAATCTCCCCATGTTCACATTTATTACAATGTTAATACCTAAGAACCGTCTCTTTAGGCTAAAGAATCTCTGGCCTCTATTTTGATTCTCTCCGTCTCTCTCCTCCCACCTCTCTGTGTGTCTCTCTGTCTCTGTCTCTAAATAAACATCAGTTGTCTGTTTGTGGAGCAAGAAAATGCCCAGTCTTGCCAAGATCCCCACAACTGGACTGTTGAGAATACAAATTTTCATCTACACACAGGTCCCTGATGGCCAGTTCAACTAGAAGACATAATGATCTCATCAATTTCTGTCCAACAGTAGATTCACAAATAGGCTTTTATCTTGCTCCAGATAATCTTAAAATTTGTACCCTATGGCTGACTTAATCCAATTAAAAAAACAAAACAAAACAACATCCTCTATATTCTTTTTTAAAAGGTTTATTGTGTTTTTATTTGTGTGTAGGTGTGTGTATATCTATGTTTATTATACACATGTGCATGCACATGCCCTTGGAAGGAGGTCAGTAGGGCATGCTGAATCCCCTGGAGCCAGAGTTACAGGCACCTGTTGTACTTCCAGGAACAGAACTCTGATATGAGAACCATATTTCTTCTTAAATCGAGTTTTCTCAGGTGGTTTTATTTTTGCTGTTCATTTACTGTGAAGGAAATTGTTTAGCACAGTTGTACGCACACATACACACCATCATAGCCATTGTTGGTCTTACTGCCATTTGTCTTAGTACTTTTCGTTGCTTTACCATCATAAAGTCCTAACCCTCTAAAAAAGAAGTACTTTAACTTCACACGGCAGCTGTAGTAAGCAAGCAGGATATCCAAGGTTCATATTCTGGATGACCTCATCCTGCTCCAGGCACTCACTACTGGAGATGATATCACCTCAGATGACGTCATCCAGCCTACAATTTACCTTTGGAGGTAACTTGAGTCCTGAATTAGAGATGATGTCATCTTTTAATTAGAAACAACCTTATTTGGATAGTCCTCTTGTGACTGCCCAGCCTGCTGCCTTTTGTACTGACCTAAATAAATCTATTTTCTTTCTCAAAAAAAAAAAAAAAAAAAAAAAAGAGATGACTTCATCCCAGATATTGAAACCTCCACTCCAGCCACACCAGTGGACTCTGTCTTCTAAGGTACACGGGGCAGTACACATAATTGGTATTTATTGCATCTGATATTAGGGGTTCTGTTGTGTTTCTGAGCCTGCTGTGTGCTTAGTACAAAAGAGGGCACAGGGAGCTCCTTTGCTTATTCTATCACATGAGGACACAATTAAAATGGACTGTTTTATAAACCAAGATATAAATAGATTGTCAAATTGCCTGACACCATAATCTTTAAGTTCTCAGTCCTCCCCAGAGCAGAAATGAATTTCTGACATCTATAAGCTATCCATAACTTTGACCATTGTAAGAGCCCAAATGGACTAAGAAAAAATTAATGCTGTTTTGTTTGTGTCATTCTTAAAATAAATGAATGTTTATTATTGTTTTTCTTAGGGAGCTCTTGATTCATATCAGCCTCTTCATCCACTAAAAAAAGGATCACCCACTCCTTTTCTTACTATCTCCTCTCCACCTAATTTTACTATAACTTTCTATTTTGATACTCTAACCATATCTTTTTCCTCTTAGTTATGCCAGAGAAACATCATATATATGCTCACATTTATATTACTATTAAGTTAATCATTCCTTTCAACCATGTAACAGTGTAACTACTGGACCTGGCACCATGACTTAAGAAATACACTGAGGGGCTGAACAGATGGCTCAGCTGTTAGGAGTGTTGAGTGCTCTTGCAGAGGACCTGAATTTGATTCCCAGTACTCATATCAGGCGGCTCACAACTGCGTGCACACCAGTTCCATGGAATCTTTACAGCTCTGCCCCATGCTCACACATAGGCACACACATATAATTAAAAGTAAGATGTTTAATAAAAAGAAATTATTGAAAAATTCTATTTTTAGTTCATAACCCTGTCATGATGTTGCTATCAATGTCCGGAAATTTCACATCCGTTTTTTTTTTTTTTGTTGAGTCATGCAAATAAGAAATTATTTATAGACAAGCCTTAGTAGATTCCTTATATTTTAGTGTATTCCTACTCTTTATTTGTAATGTTTTCTATGTTGTTGAAAGTGACATGTTCTGCTTTATAAAAATCTCCATTATTATTACCCCCACAGTTTCCTTTAAAAAGTGACAGACCATCAGAGGACACATGCAGTTTTTCCTATACATTTATGGTAGCTTGACACATAGGGTCTTGCTGACCAAGGAGAGGCTGCTCTACTTTCTCTGCTGGCTGATTTCTAGGCAGTAAATGACTAGTGTTTGCAGCTGCAGGTCAACCAGTCTTGAGTCCATACACCTACCTGCCTTTTTTTACACCTCAGGAGTTTTCTGACTTGGGTATTCACTCCCCTTTGAGGCCCATCTTGTGTACTATGCCTCCTGGTTGCTGAAAACTATGGGTAAAAATTACTTCCTCCATGATGGTAATTTCTTTTTAAATGTACTTTATTTTTATGTCTGTGTGTGTGTCTGTGTGAGTGTATGTCAACATGTGTGTGGGCGCCTACAGAGGCCAGAGAGGATGCCCGACCCTCTGGAGCTGTAGTTAGAGGCAATGGTGAATCACCCAACATGGGTGCTGGGAACTGAACTCGGGCCCTTACGAGCTGTAGCATCCTTAGACCACAGAGCCATCTTTCCAGCTGGTGATAGTCATCTCTGTGTCTGCATATGTGACCATATATGACTAAAATAATTTCTGTATATACAAGTGCTTTAAAATAGCTAAGTTGATTAGGAATTTCATAAACAACTTTTTTTTTTAATTTGTGTTTTTTTTTTTTTTTGGTTTTTTTTTTTTTTTGAAAAAAGTCTTGCTTTTTAGCCCTGTTTGGCCTGGAACTCATTGTGTAAATCAAGCTGGCCTTGAACTTATGACAATCCTGCTGCCTCTGCTTCTTGAGTGCCGAGGTTACAGGTGCATGCCAGCAGGCCTGGCAAAGATGGCACATTTGACTTTTTTCTTTACAGTGTTCATATTTTTTTTCCTCTTTGCTTACTTTCTAGGTGTTCCATCATGCTGAATAAGAGTGACAAATGTTTGGTTTGTTTGTAATTTTATGGGGATTAAAAATATTTTGACAAAGCTATTGTTTGTATTCTATTTCTATTTCAACATTGCTGTGAGATTTTCCCCCTGTAACGAATGGAAACTTTTCCCCCAGTGGTTTTCCTCTATGTATTAAGCTGAATTTATGTCTTGTCTCTTTTTGTTTAGCAAACCAAGATGAAGTTGGAATTTGGATTCTTTATACACATATATGAAAGGAATGTAAAAGGAATCACCAAATAATAGCAGGAGAGAATGCCCCAGTTAGACATCTTATGTCACCAAGTAAGAGCTTCGGTGCCAGGAAAGGGTTACATCTTGCTGAATTTCTGGCCAATGGGATCCCATAGAGTTCCTGTAAACATCGCAGCTGTCGCCATCACTGTTGGCTCTTCTCTACAACCTGATTGTCAGGCTCTGTTGCTGAAGATAACACATGTCATTGTGGAGAAGTCAAGCTGGTATCTTACCTCTTACTGACTAGCATTCATAATGCATGGATAGTATGCATGCTACCAGAGGAGAAAGGAATTAATATCACCCAGCTACAAACCTTGTAACCTACATTGACCTGCCTGCAAAATGTGCTGATATAATAGAGGCACAAAGTTTAAGAGTTACCACCATCCTGCCTTCTGGGGGTGGTTTTCAAATCAAGTTTTTTCCTGTGTATCACTGGATGTCCTGGAACTCACTCTGTAGACCAATAATGAGTGGGATGTATCCATCAAACCCCTCTGCTCATGACTTAGGGATCTATATGGAAGAGGAAGTTGAAGGATCGTAAGAGCCAGAGGTAATGGAGGACTCCAGGGAAGCAGTGTCTCCTAGACACAGCAGGAATGATGCACATAATAATTCACAGAGGCTGTGGCAGCATGCAGAGGGCCTGCACAGGTTCAGGCAAGACAAGATCCCAGAGCTGAGATGGGAATGTCCACTCAGTGCCCCACCCCTAGCCAAGAAGCTGCTTGCAGTTGAGGCCTGCTGGCCAAGAGAAAGTCAGTTTTCTCCAGTGGAGTGTCACTGGTTACATAAACCGCACGCATGGATTGCCAGTTTGACAAAGCCAACTCCATGGTTTTATTTGTATAGACTTTTTGTTTTGTTTTGGCAGTTTCTGTCTTATTGGTCTTTTGCTTGTTTTGATATTTTTTTGTTTTGCCTTTTTTTGTTATTTGTTTTTTTAAAAAGACAGAGAGTTGGATAGGCATGGAGGTGAGAATATGGAAGAAGATGAGAAGAGAAGGAACATGATCAAAGTATATTGTATGAAAAAGTTTTAATTAAATAAAATCTTTTACAAAAGAAGCTGGATTTAACAATGTTAAGCTGTATTTCCACTGACAAACATCACCTTATTATGTATTTTCTTTGCCATATACTGCTTGATTAATAAACACACTTTTTAAGGGTGTGAACATATAAATAAGCATATTGTCATACATACAGTTCTGTTTCTTTATGATGTCTTTGGTATATTTGACAGTAAATAAGAAAGTGTTTCTTCTGTTTTCTGAAAACGCTTTCTGTTTCTGTCAGCAGGCTAAGCATGGCTTCTTCCATTTGACAGAATACACAAATAAAATCATATAAGCTAGGAGATAATTTTAATTATACAGCCCACGAATCTGACTATTATGACTTTTAAGATATTCTGTTTGATACCTTTTCATTTTGTATGGTATTTGCTGCTTAGTGCATTTCGTGTTCTGTCCTAGGTTAAAAAACTGTGGTTTTAGAGATCTGGCTCTCTGTAGTTCCTTTTTTTTCCCCCTTAGGTAATCTCCTCTTGGATGTTTGATTTGATTGGTTCTCCAGTATAGACTATGAATTATGTTCTTATGAATGAATGACAGATTAGATCAGTGGTTCAGTGAGAACATGCACCTGAATTAGCTATTTCATCACTATCAAGTGTCCTTTTGCTCACCAATACAACGCTTGCCCCAGAATGAGTCATCAGGAACAGGGCTGTGCAGCTTCAGCTTTTGTCTTCCGGATTCCCATGACTTAGCTCTTCTCCGAGGCGTCCCAGGGCCACTGCTAAGCACTTCCTGATGTTCTATCCACGGGCAGGAGGGGAGCCTGAAGTCCAGTGCAGTGTCTCCAGCTCATCACCAGCCCTCATCTGCCTGGCACCGAGGCTCTGCGGTAGCTCCCTTGAAGTCTGACAGCTGCTTTCTTCAGAAGGTCTATGGCTCTGGACCAGACTCAGCAGTGGCCCAGCATGTTCTGTTGTTTGTATGGTGTGACCTTCAGTTTGTATTATGTGTTGTTTGTATTAGGCTTAGGCTGAAGGCAGCTTTTTGTATGCATGAAGTTCAGTCAGTTTATGCCCGCCCTCCTCAACATCTAGCTATTTAATGGAGACTTTCTCAGACTGGACATCTTTATGATTCCCTGTCTGGGTGCACTTTCCCTCCTTTTCTTCAGCATGTTGGTATAGAATGGACTCCTCGGCCCCCCCCCCCCGCCCCGCACACTTTTAATGTTTAAAACTACTGTTACTTTAGGCTCTCAACCAGGTTGTCTTATCCCGGGGATGGTTCTAGGCCTTTGTCCTTCAGCCAGGGCTCTGCAGAGGAGTTTGCAGACCTTTACCTAGGCACTAGAGCCCGCTGTATCCGAGTCCATGTTCAGTTTTCTTACTGTATCTCTATAATGCCTGTTACTGTTTTTTATGCTCATTCTTTTCATTAACATTTGTTTCTTATACACAGTAATATGTTTTTAAAAAACTTATTTTTTTTTAATTTTATGTATGAGTGCTCTATCTGCGTGTACACCTGAATGCCAGAAAAGGCCATCAGATCACATTATAGATGGTTGTGAGCCACCATGTAGTTGCTGGGAACTGAACTCAGGACCTCTGGAATTGCAGACTATGTTCTAAACCACTGAGCCATCTCTCTAGCCCCCAGTGCTAGGTTTCATTGTAACATTTTTTTAAACTTTAATATTATTATTGTGCATTTGTGTATGTGCATGGTGTATGTGTTAGTATGTATCCTTCCACATGCATGTGCAGGTCCGTGGACAATGCTGTGGAGTCATTTCTCTCCTTCCATTTTTTTACATAGGTTCTGGGAATCAGACTCAAGCTGCCAGGTTGTATAGCAAGTGCTGGGCTCCTTGAGGCAGCTTGTCATCCCTGACATTTTCATACAAGCACTTTGATCATATTCACCCCATTACTCTTTCTTGTTCTCCCTTCTGCACTGTGAATCAAAGAATTAAAATGATTGCCATCCCTGATGGAACATAGTTAAGTTGTCATCTGATAGGATGTAATGAAAAAATCAAAGTGTCTCCTGTGATATTCTTGCCCAAACTGCATAACCAGAATCTACATATAACTACAGGGAAATATTGGGTAATCTCTAATCCTGAGAGATTTTGTAAATTGCCAGACTCTTCTCTGCCAATGTGAAGAGGTCACAGAAAGACAGGACACTCTAGCAGGCTTCCGCTGACTAAGGAGAAATGAGAATTAGTTGGAAAATGTGACTCAACATTGTGAAGTGTATATTAAGATTTACCACAAGCCAGGCATGGTGGTGCACACCTTTAATCCCAGCACTCAGGGAGGCGGAGACATGTGGATAGCTGTGAGTTTGAAGCCAGCTGGTTTACAAAGTGTGTCTAGGACAGGCAAGGCTACTCAGAGAAATCCTCTCTTGAAAAACCAACCAACCAACCAACCAACCAACCAACCAACCAACCAACCAACCAA
>NW_026592510.1:5666-16885 GCF_907164565.1 Psammomys obesus | reverse complement strand
CAACCAACCAACCAACCAACCAACCAACCAACCAACCAACCAACCAAAAGCCCACTGATATAATAATGAGAATTAGATTAGATGGCCCTAATTCATTAATTTTAATTTACTGATCCTGAGGATTATATTATGATTACATGTGAAAATTGCCTTTTCAAAACAGGAAATATATGCTAAAATATTTCTGGTTAGAAAATGTAGACCACCAACTCATTCTCAAATGTTTAAAAAATTGTACAGACTTCCAGTTTTTCTCTACATCTATGGTTGTAAAAACTGTAGGAATAATCAAATAATAAATGGTATTGTCTATGAACTTACATATTTACTTACAATCAAGAAAGGACCTATATAAAACTATATAAAATGTTTCTTAAAAAAAACCAGTTCCAGTCTGTATATACATATATAGTTTGAATGAAAATTTTTCATCTGGGCTGCCAATGCTCCCCTTAAAGACCGTAAACTATCTAACAAGAACCCCAATAGCAGGTATGAGAGTTGCATGGCAGGGTTGTCCAAAAGCATTGCTATTGCCCTAACTTGCCTCCCAGAGGTGAGGGATGGGTAAGTCCTTATTGTAGAACACATGAACGAGGGACACAGGATCCCAGGAATGTGAGCTGGCTCTGGAGGACTACCTTTCATGGTACCAGAAGGCACTATGCAAGTTACCAAGTGAGGAGCAATTAATAGTCCTCTCTTTGTATGATGTCTGTCAACTAAAACAATGACCAGCACAGCACAATATCCCTAAGGGTGCTATGGTGGGGCACACACCTTGGTGGTAACCCTTCGATTGTACCTAAGGTCCATACTATGCCTGGTAATGGAAACCTAGCAAACTTCCCTGGAGCATGGATCTTGGAGGAGAACCTATCTATAACCATCACTTTACTAATCCAGCACAATTCCTTATTATGTTCTAAATATTTATTGGTGTGTGTATGTGTGACATAGAAATAGAGGCCATGAATTTGAGAGAAAGCAAGGGAAAGGCCAGTGGGAGGAAAAGAAAGGGGATTATTTGATTACATTTAATTTAAAAATATATTAAAAATATAAATGTTCCATATTTCTATTTGACATTTGAAAAAGTGCTCAGCATTCTGAAGCAACACAGAAATGCAAATTGAAACGGGTAAGGCATTACACATTTATCAGAGTGGTTATAATAACAAAAGAACAATGTGCAGTGGCACAAATGTATGAAAATGAAGTATTACCCAGAAACCCACTACTTATTATGTTAACTAAAAGCATTAACAAAACATGAAACAGGCCAGTCATAATGCCACACACCTTTAATTCAAGCACTTTCCAGGTAGACATAGGTGAATCTCTGTGAATTCAAGGTCAGCCTGGTCTGCATAGAGTTCCAGACCAGCCAGGGCTACATAGTGAGACCAGTCTCTATAAAACAGAACAAAATACCCAAAGCAAAAAGCAAACAAACATAAACCAGTGATTTAAAAATAAATAAAGGAAAGTGCTGAATACACAATGTTTTGGGGATAAAGATGAAAACACAAACACTATGATAATAAAAGTATAAGAAACTTAAAGCATTTGGAAAATATGAACAAGACTGACCTTAGCGAGTCCTCTGACCCCTTGTGTAGAGGTGCGCTCTGTTGTTCTTCACACCAATGCTTGTGACATGCTATTTGGACTCCTAGCTTTTAAAACCGTGAACTAAACAAACCTGGTTTTTCTTAGTAAGTAACTTTCCTCAGCAATTTTCTTACAGCAATGAATATCGCACTGATCTAAAGCATCATAGCCGATCATTTAGTTAAGCAGGAAAGGTAGTGAGCAGGAGGAACGACGGGGAACTTACGTGGTCTGGAAAAATGAATTTTTTTTGGTACTGTATGTTGGTTTCACAGATGGGTTTACTTTGTAAAAACTTACTGGTGCATTTGGGATGTTTGTAACCATCAGTATGTATTTTAGACCTCAGTAAAATGCTTTTTCTAAAAGACAATTTTAGGTCAGGTTTGGTGGCTGTAGCTGTAGCTTTGACCTGATTAGGTTAGAAGCTGAGGTAGGAGGACACTCAAGTTCTAGACCAGCCTGGGCCACAGAGCCTCAAGAAAAGACAGTTTCAGTTCACTTAGGTCATGATTCTATCCAAGCTGAGGTTCATATTCCTTGTCACTATGGAGGGCTTCATTGAAATGACTTTGACACTAGAGTCACTGACCTGGGAATTCGAACTTGGGTTCTAGAACAAGGTTTGATATTGGTCGATTCACTAAGTCCCTCCCTCCTCATTCCTAAAATACAAAGCAGGCTTGTACTATACCCTGAAGTCTCTTCTGCCTCTACTCAGCCATAACACTTTGAATTCTACAAAGAAATAGGGTTTAGCAGAAGCCTCAGCTGGCAAGAGGAGTAGAGATACCAATTCCTCAAGAAATTAAGAGTATTTGAAAGAATCACTGAATTAATGCAGTCCAAAATAACATGTGAACCAATCAATACAACAACTCATTTTCTTTGTCCTGACTAAAGCACTTCCTAAGATTTGAGACTAGGGTTGGCAAGATGCCTCAACAGATATAGAAATGTGCTGGTCACCAAGATTAATAAATTAAATTATATTACAAGAATCCATATGGTGAAAGGAGAGAATGGACTTACATTGTCTTCTGACCTCCATGTTAGTGTTCAAGACCCATGTGGTCCCTGAGCAGAGACATACACACAATAAATACATAAATAAATGATTAATAAACAAATGAACAACAAAAAAAAAGAAAGATGAGATCACTCAAATACCAAGGCTATGAAAGCAAAAACTTTTCTGACCTCCATTTAAATTAACTGGGTGTGTTATTTACCTAGTTAATGAATACTTTGAAAGTCATTGATTGGGCTGAATCAAGATTGAATCATGTTACACAATTATTCAACGTTGGTGAACCCACATAAAGTGGAAATCTTTCACAAAGAGAAGAATGCAAAACATGAGGGACACAGGTTGTAGCTCCAGCTCTACTACCTAGAGGTTGTGTATTTTTGGCCAAAGCACAGAATCTCCAAAGTTCAGCTTCTTCCAACCTCAGTATGGGTAAGACGGCTTGAGAGAATCCTAAGGGATATGATGGGAGTGAAAGTTGCCTACAAATTGTTAGGCACCCCAGTAGGATAGGTAATAGAACACTGTGTGTTTGGGGTCTTAACAAAACGTAATTTTCCTGAACTGTGGCTCAAAATTATGATGCTAGTTTATTATTATTTATAACAGCCAAGATATAGAAACAGGGGACAGAGAGGCGGCTCGGTGCTGAGTGCACACTTCTGTTGGAGAGGCCTGGAGTTCGGCTCCTACCACCTATGTCAGGTGGCTTAGTAACCCCTAGAACTTCCAGTGCCAAGAGATCTGAGATTTTCTAGGCCCTACAGGCTCCTGTATTCATGTGCATATACCAACACACACACACACACACACACACACACACACACACACACACACACTCACACTAAAAAATAATTTTTTTTTTTAGCTTCCAAAATAAAATTTTATTGCAATAGTAATAGTTCTATTTGGCTACAATTTAGTAAATTTGTTTTATCTCTTTGATTAACATGCAACCATTTGTTAAATTTTAATGGCAAGTGTGATTCATATTTCAATATTAAGTGGTATTTTAAAAAATGAATTTATTCATCTTACATCCCCATCATAGACCCTCCATCATCTCCTCCCTGTCCCACCCTTCTTCCCTCTTTCCCATTATCCTTGTCCCTTAATCCTCAGGAAGGAGAGGACCCAGGCCCCCTGTTCAGATGTAGTCAATAGACAGCTCAGTCTCCATATAGGTTACCTAGTAAGGGAACCAGGGGCTGCCTCTGATAGGAACTCTGTTTCCTGCTCTTCAGTCACTGCCCCTGAGTAAGGTGGCCTTGTGAGGCCACAGAGGAAGAGGATGCAGGCAGTCTTAAAGAGACTTGATAGTTTGGGGTCAGCTTTTTTTTCAGAAAGCTCCCCGTTTCTGAAAAATAAATCTTAAAAAAAAAAGATTAATTAACAACTTAAATGTCCATCATTAGATAAAGATATTCTAGTGTGTATGTATACATTGTGGCTTTCATCTTTATTTGGCACAATATGGATGAGCCTGAAAGACAGGTTGAATGAAAGAAGCCAAACACAGACACAAAAGTACCTTCTATACCGAATCAAAAAAAAAAAAAAAAAAAGAGTCAAGCAGTGGGCGCTTCATTTTCATGCAACGTCTGTGTGTTACTGTATATACATCTTCATTTCTGATGGTAACAGGTCAAAAAGCAACCAAAGCAGCTGTTGCTTCTGGACTGAAGAATGAGGAAGATATTGAGAGGCTAGGCTCTTCTGCAAAGACTGAGCAAGATGGTGGAATAGTCAGAAATTTGTTCTCTTTTCCCAAGAGAATCATCCATTTGAGCAACTGTCCACATAGGAAAACACTGCTGCAAGAGCTTAAAAAAAAATTTAACCAGGTGACAGACCTCAGCACCCGGGCTTAGCCCAATTATAAGAAAAGTCACACAGAAAAGGGGGAGAAAAGACAAGTTTGTGTTATCCCTCTCTAAACTTCAGGCAGCCCAGCCTGGAAGTGAGGAATATGTGCAGGGGCTTTGCCTGGGACCCTCAATTAACTGAGAGAGTTCTCCCTCCTGAGGGAATGAAAAGGAGAGATTGTATTTTTGATTTAATCTCCTGAGAACACAGGCCTCACTTTGTCAGTGTAGGGTATATCCTGACTGATGTCTGTGGGTGGTGCCCCCGCTATTTTGCTATCCTGCGCCCTCGGAGAGGTGAAAAGTAACCTCTGCCCCTTTTCAAAGGGTTTGTAGGATATTTAACGGCAAAAGTTGCATGTATTTACTGAGCTGATTACGTGGCTTAACTGATGAAGAATTAATCTAAGGTTATCACAGCACACTAAAGCAAGTATTATAATGCCAATACATTCCCAGTGATCATCATTCTAAGAAAGAAGAAGTTAGAGAGATCTTCGTATCAAATGATTTACTTCACTATCCCTCAGTTTAGATTGCACGTTGGGAACTACCTGGGATGTTTTAAAAACAACAACAACAACAAAAGAAGCCCCGGGCTAGTTACAGCAGGTTTTCAGGGTGAGGCAGGAGAGAGTGAAGAACAGACTCCATATGTGTTTTCCAGCAGGCCAGAGTCCACAAAGATTAAAGTGCACCTTGCTGATTAGTCACTATGTACCAGAGGCCCATGTGGAAAGGGCAGCTAGCTTTATAAAAACTCTGGACTGCCAGCTCACTGGTGTCTGCCTAAGAAGAGAAGGCTGCATGGATCCTGTCCTGGTCCTGGCGCTCACTCTCTCCTCTCTGCTTCTCCTCTCACTGTGGAGACAGAGCTCAGGGAGAGGGAAGCTCCCTCCTGGCCCCACACCTCTCCCACTTGTTGGAAACATCCTTCAGATAGATGTGAAGGACGTCAGCAAATCTTTAAAAAAAGTAAGGTTTTTTTTTTTTTTTTTTCAAATTTCTCCAGTAGGTTACAACAGAAAATTAATCTCTGCCATTATGTATTTTATTGTAAAGGAAACACTCCCATAGGCTCTTATATTTAGCTTCATTGTCAGAAATAGTGGAATGCTATAGTGAGCATAAGTTCTCTCTGCTTGTGTGTATGTGTTTGTTTGTGAGTGTGTGTGTGTGCTGTATGTGTTCGCATGTGTGGCTGAAGGGACCAGAGGTTGTAGTTGAGTGTCTTTAATTGCTTCTGCATCTTCTTTGTTTTGAGACTAGTTTGGTCACTGAACCTAGAGCTCAGTGATTGGCTAGTCGGGCTGACTACCAAGTCCCAGGGTCGTCCTGTCCCTGCCTTCCCAGGCCTGGTATTATTGACCGGAGAACACCCAGCTTTTTATGTGTATGCTGGGATCCGAAGTCCGCTCCTTACGGTTGCACTGCAAGCATTTACCAACTGAGCCATCTCTCCAGACCCAAGGGACCTGAAAAAAAAAAAAAAGTAGATTTTTAATTATTAGTCACAAAATTCCCTGAAAAGAGCTTAGCTGGTGATCTTGAAGCAAGTTTAATACCACCTGAAGATTTGTCCAGTGTGGGTTTTGGGGACTGACTGCACAGAAATCCACTAAGCAGGGTTCACATTTGGGCCTAATATTTACTAGCCGTGTAATGCTGAGATAAACTGGACATTCTCTGGGCTTCGGTCTCTCTAGCTGTAAAATTAGTAAATTGTAGCTCAAGGTGTTGGCGCGTGGTGATGACCCACGAAGCACTTCCCTCGTCATTACCCGGCAGATGGGGACATTCTGCCTGCGGCAGCTGTAGCAAACAGCATCACTTTTACTTATAAAACCCAGCAACATTTGTAGCTACGTTATAGGAACAAAAAAAGTACCAACAGTATGATGACGTCAGTGGATCTGGTACAACATGTAGTCTACACAGTGACTTTTTTTTTTTTTTTCTTTTTCAATTTTCTAGTTCTCAAAAGCCTACGGCCCCGTGTTCACTCTGTACTTCGGCCTGAAGCCCACTGTGGTGCTTCATGGTTATGAAGCTGTAAAGGAAGCTCTTGTTGACCTAGGAGAGGACTTTTCTGGAAGAGGCAGTTTTCCAATATCTGAAAGGGTTAACAAAGGCCTTGGTAAGTGTGGGTACAAGAGTGTGCATGTGTGAGTTGGGCCTTGGCCATGCAGATGAGTCTTGAAGCTTTCTCAGGCTGCTCTGGGCTGTCCCGATTGTGCTGTGTGCCAGGTCCTCATCTGCCTCCTGACTGGTCTCTGTTCCCAATTCTGGTAGGAATCCTTTTCAGCAACGGGAGGAAATGGAAGGGGATCTGGCGTTTCTCCATCATGACCCTGAGGAATTTTGGGATGGGCAAGAGGAGCATTGAGGACCAGGTTCAGGAGGAGGCTCGGTGCCTTGTGGAGGAGCTGAGGAAAACCAAAGGCAAATGTCGCTTTTGTGTTACTGACCAGCTTGCTTCCTTCTCTAATGATCTCCATGGCGACAGCACTGGGACAGAACACCTTACATTGAGGGCAATGCTTGGCGATGCTGTGCCAGAGAAGCGATTTGGTACAGAGAGCCAAGGAAGCTTTTGTAGCTGTGTACCTTCCGTGTTTATACTCAGTGTCTGTGCACATGGGGTGGGGATAAAAACTCACTAAACTCTATTTTATGCCAAGCTTTACTTTCCGACAATGCCGTACAGACAAAAGGACTGAATATCACTTATCAGACTTAGCAGTGTTTTCCCCCATAGCACAGTTGTGGGTTGACTATTCTAGAACATTTTACTAGGAAATGTTTGTGAGAGGATGTTACAGAAGTGACGCACTGCTCCATGGAACGTGAGACCATTCCATGCTTTTGCTTACCTGCTCTGCTTTGTAGCTTCAGCCTCCCTGAGGGACATGTGTGGGGTTCTTTAAAGGGCCGTGTCTGCAGTGTTCCCAGCGACAGCGCTGTGCACTACTTCCTTGTCTGTAGGCATCGTTAACGCCCCTTTCACACTTGTGATTTGTTTCTCAGTTTTTTTGACTATTTAAAGATGTCAGCTGGTGTTATTTAAAATCACTCACTGTGTGCTTCACTTTTACATATTTTAAAAGTTGTCTACATTACAAAAAGGAAGTTTTAAATTGGTTTATTGAACTAAATTTCAAATTTTATTAATGTTTAACCTTCAACTTCCCTAGTTGTGGGTTTGCTCTATTTCAGTTTTTCTTACATTATTCTCTATCTTTATTTTGTACTGACTGTGAGTTCTTTTTTCCCCTCTCTATTATATGAGGCTCTGAAATCTTGGGCTTCCCCTCCCAAGGCAAGCTGATTGATAGCAATAGCAAATGCTTTCTCCAAAGCATGCTTTTGGTATACAAACCTGTCTATGGCCTTCAACCACCTCCTTTAGTAAATTTCCATGCACCAAGTCCATGTTCTTGCTGTAAATCCATTCAGGACCAGAGGTGGGACAGTTAGTGACCCCTAAGACCCAGAGGTTTCTGTAAACTTTGCAATCCTAAACTTACAAAGTCTGCCTTCCTGACTCAGTAAGACATTCAGATTCCAACAAAGGCCCTGCTCTCTACTTTTCCTCTGTCACCTGCTTCCAGGCCTGTCCCATGGGAACTGTCCTTTCTAGGAGTCTGTTGAAGGTCAGCCTGATCAGTGAACCTCACTATATCCGGATGAAAACAAAATTTTGGCTGAATTTTTAAACAATTAAATTTTGAGTTGGAGTATTGATGGAAGTTTTATTCCTACCTTCACCCTTGGCTCCACTCATCTGTGTTGTAGTTGTCACAGTAAATACGATTTTTAGCTTGGATTCCAAATGACCTCGGTATTTACATGTCTCTTCAAAATGATGCAGAAAGCAAGATTGAGAATCAGACTTTTACTGTGAACCCCCTTCCCCAAATATCAAATTAATAATTCCAATGGCTATCTATTTCTCTCCTAGGCTAAAACAAAACAAAACAAAAAACAAAACAACTTCTGAACAGTCAGTGTCATGGTGTGTTACAACAGAAAGGGGGCCTGGCTTAGGTTTAGTTAACTACTAAATAGGCTTCTTCTGTTGATTTCCCTGTCACTGTGCACAAATATCTTTTATAGCTGATGTACATTTGTAGACTTTACATATTAAAGTTTATTCATTATTTCATTAGAACCAATTTTGCTGAAATTTGTCCACAAAGTATTCAGTCTGATTTAATTTGCTTTTCTGTAAAGTAATGGAATGGACTACAGCGATGCTCAAATAAAAAACTTTATAGAGGTTGGAGAGATGGCTCAGTGGTTAATTACATTGGTTGCTCTTGCAGAGGACCTGCTCCGGTTTGGGTCCTAGCAAACATACATGATGGTTTGCAACCATCTGTAATTCCAGTTCTAGGGTATCTGATTCCCCTTTCTTACCTCTGATGGAACAGGGCACGCACATAGTGTACATTCATACATGTAGGCAAAACACTTATACACATAAAGTAAAAACTATTTCTGTTGATGGTTTTGTTATGCAATATCACAGACCTCCACTAGAGGGTGGGCTTAGCCAAACAAATGTTGGACCTGATGGGTGAGAGTAGGTATTATTTCCAGAACAGGAAATTCTTGCTAGTTTTCTTTTCAACACTGAAATAAGAAGTAAAGGATACTATTTATTAATTTAACTTTTATGTGATTTAAATTAGAACTGAAAATTTAAAAAAATTATCTTATTTTAGGTAAACAAAGCTACTTCTAATAACGTGTGTTCATTTTTATGTTTTTAAAAAATGGTATTGGAGGTTGAATGTAGGGTCTGGCATCTGCTAAGAAAATGTTCAACTACTGAGTTATATCAAATCTTTGATTTCGCCTATTTTGAGAGAGGGTCTTTATAACCCCAGGATTGCCTTAAACTCACTGTAGCCCAGGAAGATTGAGAACTTACGAGCCTCTTGCTTTAGCTTCCTGAGTAGCTAGGATTACTTGCCTGAATCATCAGGTTTATTTTTATTGGTTAAAATAACGTTATTTACTATTATTATTGTTATTACTAAAGATTTATTTGCTTATGTATATGGGTGTTTTGTCTGCATGTATGTCTGCGCACCAGAATAGGGAACTGGGTCTCATGGAACTACAGTTATAAACGGTTATAAACTGCCATGTTGGTGTTGGGAATTGAAATCAGATCTTTTGCAAGAGCAGCCGTGAGTGAGCTCAACTGCTGAGCTATCTCTCCAGCCCTCTCAAAGAGTATTTTTTGTCTTTTTTTTACATTTGCTCTACATAATAATCTGTATTTCCTATAATCTTTCTCATTTTGGTCTTCCTCTCTGCTGTCTAATTGCAATTCCTTCAACTATTTATTTATGTTAAAGATTTTCAGGTTGTTACTTTCTTCCTTCCTATATTAATATTTAATTATTTACGAACTGTTGTAGTAAATAAAAAAATGGTGTTGGGCTATATAATGTTTATTATTAGCCCTTAGATTACCATGGCAGTATTGTTTAACCTGCTATCACAAATAATACAGACACCTGTTAGATTTTATAATTGTCTTATTTACCTTGGGCTGGGAAGATATTCCCGAATAACCTCATCATCCATCTCCTAGCCCCCATCCAATGCCATCCACCTTAATCCTCCTCATCTGGTCTACCTTCCACTGATAATCCTGGCACTTGCTTGTATTCTTCATCTGGGCCTTTTCACACCATTATTGGAGTCCTTCCAGCCCACATGGTTTCTTCTCCACCCTAACTGACCATGGCTTCCTCCTATCTCCTCTCTTTCTATTTGTCTGTTTCCTGTCATTCTCATGTCCTAAGCCCAGGAACCTTTGTCAGGCCTACCTCATCCTGCCCTGCCCAGGTAGAGGCTGTTTAATCAACCAGTCAGGTATAATGACTTAGGCAGGTTTACACAACACGGATAGGTTTAACCTGATCTTGAGGGCTAAAATCAGAACAACGCCCAACAACAAGTTTTCCAAGAGAGATGTGGAGGCCCCTGAGAGACTACCTTGCAGTGTAGCAAACCAGATGCTGAGACTCATAACTAAACCTTTGGCAGAGCGCAGGGAATCATATGAAAGAAGGGGGAGTTAGTATGACGTGGAGAGGACAGGAGCTCCACAAGGAGCAAATATATCAGGGCACAGAGGCCTTTTCTGAGACTGATATTCCACCAAGGACCATAAGTGGATATAACCTAGAATATCTGCTCGGATGAAGCCCGTAGTAGCTCAGTAACCAATTGCTTTCCCATAGTAAGGGGAACAGGGACTATTTCTGACAGGATCTCAATGGCAGGCTCTTTGACTTCCCTACCTCCCAAGGGAAGAACAGCCCTGTTAGGCCACAGAGGATTTTGCAGCCAGTCCTGAAGATACCTGATAAAACAGGGTCAGATGAAAGGGGAGGAGGTCCTCCCCAATCAGTGGACTTGGAAAGGGGCAGGGAGGAGATGAGGGAGGGAGGGAGGGAGGGCTTGGGAGGGAATGAGAGAGCGGGCTACAGCTGGGATACAGAGTTAATAAAATGTAACTAATAATAAAAAATAAAAATTAAAAAAAGAGAGAGAGACAGAGAGCGACAGTTAAAAAAAGATGTGATTCTGTGTTTATAACTGTTAGGTCTTTAATGTTTTTCCTCCCTCCCTCCCTCCCTCCTTTCTTTCTTTCTTTCTTTCTTTCTTTCTTTCTTTCTTTCTTTCTT
>NW_026592510.1:0-5656 GCF_907164565.1 Psammomys obesus | reverse complement strand
CTTTCTTTCTTTCTTTCTTTCTTTCTTTCTTTCTTTCTTTCTTTCTTTCTTTCTTTCTTTCCTTCCTTCCTTCCTTCTCCTCCTCCTCTTCCTCCTCTTCCTTCTTCAAGACAAGGATCTTGTTGGGTAGTTCATACTGGTAAGAGTAAGAAAGCTGTTAGCTCTCCTCCTGTGCCTCATGAGTGCTGGGATTAAAGGGGGCACCTCCATGCCTACCACCATTTTAATACCTATTTTGAAAAAGTGTCTCTTTCACATTGTTCTTCTTTTGTTTGCCAAAAGAGTCACTTCAGCCCAATTTGTAAACAAAAGCAGTGACACTGACATACTGTTTGGATAACCAGCCTGAAACTAGGTTAGGAGGAGTTATTAAATCAGGTCTGAGAAAAGCAGTGTGTTGGTTTTCAGTATGCTATAGTTCTGCCTAATAGAGAATTTCTAGGAACTTTCTTTATTTAATTATTTATTTATCTATTTAGAGAAAGGATTTCTCTGTGTTATTGTTCCTGGCTGTCCTGGAACTCACTCTGTAGACCAGGCTGGCCTTGAACTCACAGAGATCTGCCTATTTCTGCCTCCCAAGCTCTGGGATTAAAGGGATGTACTACCACCATCTGGCTAAGCATGCTCTCTTTTAATAACATTTATTTACTTTTATTTTGTGTGCATTGGTGTTTTTCCTGAATGCATGTTTGTGTCAGATCTTGGAGTTACAGTCAGTTGTGAACTGCCATGTGAGTGCTGTGATTTGAACCTGGGTCCTCTGGAAGAGCGTTTAGTGTCCTTAACTGCTGAGCTATCTCTCCAGCATCTCTAGAAACATATTAATTTAGCATTTCTAAAGTTACCTTAACATGATGTCAAAGTCTTTTTGTATGTGTACTAGCAGTTATTTATAATATTTCCCATTATCCAGGCTCACCCTGTGACCCCACCTTCATCCTGGGCTGTGCTCTCTGCAACGTCATCTGCTCCATTATTTTCCAGAATCGCTTTGATTACAAAAATCAGGATTTTCTTAACTTGCTGGACAAATTTAATGAAAACCTCAGGCTCTTGAGCACACCATGGATACAGGTGACGTCAAAGGCTTCCTTCCTAATGTCATCTGGCCTCTTTCTTCTGAGAAGGCCCCGGTGTTACATGGACTAAGCTATGGAGTGGATGTTTCCAGATGTTTTAGAGATGTGATGCACAGCTTCTTTCCTTCCTTCCTTCCTTCCTTCCTTCCTTCCTTCCTTCCTTCCTTCCTTCCTTCCTCTCTGCCTCCCTTCTTCCATCTCTCTCTTTCTCTCTCCCTTTCTTCTTTTTTTTTACCTATGTATTTTTCAGATTTATGAAAAATATTTTATGAATGGTTATAGGTGCCCACAGAGGCCAGAGCTGGAGTTATAGGTGGTTCTGAGCTGCCTGATGTAGGTTCTGGGAACTGAAGTTCAGTTCTTTAAGATGAACATGTTCTCTTAACCGCTGAGCTGTATCTCCAGTTGTTGATACAATCAGGTTTTTACTTTTTCCTTTGTATTTTTTTTTTGTGATCTGTAGGCAGAAAGTGTTTGCTTAGTCACTTTTCTAAACTATATTCTTTGTCATGTTTATTCTCCAAAGTCTCTGTTTCTGTAGCTTCTGATAGAAATTACTTTACTAAGAGTAGCTGCATGTTATAGATGACAAAGAAGATAGAAAATATAGAAAAGAGAAGGAAGGAAGAAGGTGATAAGATAGAATTACAAAAAAGAAGAAAGGGAAAAAAAGCAAAAGCTGACAAGTAGAAAAGACAGGGAGGACAAATTCCCACCAGACTGGTTCCATGCCCAGACATTCAGTGCTAGAGCTCAAGAATTAGCAGGCAGAGAAGCTTAGAACTGTTTCCAGGTCTTCTCTTAGCTTGTGCCTGTCGTAGGTGTACCCTGGGTTTTTTTAAAACACCAATGTATGTGGATGGTTTGGAGTGGCTTGATCTCTCCTCAGCTCTTCCCATGGTCTTAGTGTTCTGCCAGAAACTTTAATTGTATTTTTCCCTACAGCGGCACTGTGTTGCCTAGTGGCATTATAAGGGTATTTGATAGTTTTTACAACTTTTCCACCTGATGAGTTCTGAGTTAGATGAAACACAGACAAATGGTTTGCCTAGTCCTTCAGCTCCCTCCCTTAACCCCAGTTAGGTTAAAGCAGAAAAACAATCTCTTTCCCCAAGAATCAAGGGCCATAGTTCTACATCGTGGAAACAGAGCGCTTGTTTAAGGATGCCACTGAGACAGGACATAGGTGACCCAAGAGCAAAACAATGCTACAGTGCTTTCCTACCCCACCAATTAAAAAACCCTCAACTTTTCGTTGGTTTATGTAAACATTTGACTATTTTCTATAGTTTTAACAAAGCTGGTTCAGACAGTTTTTGATTTTTTTTTTTGGTGTGTGTGTGTGTGTGTGTGTGTGTGTGTGTGTCTGTATGTGTATGTAGAGCTGTGTGGAGGGATGGGTCCTGACTACCCACAAAGAGAAGGTCTCCACATCAGTATCCTCTTGGAATATTATGCATGTCATAAGGCAGCAGAGGACTTTACTCTTCAGAACATAAGACAAATTAAGACAAATGCCTAGAAGACACAGGGATGGAAGTCAAGCCCCAACCCACAAAACCACCAAGTCCAAGTGGCACTTTCGTACTCCCAGAGGCATGTCCCAGCTCTCAATGGCTGTCTAGAGGCTTGTTGAAACCCTTCCATCACCTGGCTTTTTGAAAACAGCAGTGTATGTGGAGTGGCCTGATTTTTCAAAGCTACTCTTTCCCCAGATCTGGCCATGGGCTTGTGTTCTGCCAGGATCTTTAATTGTATTCTTTTTGACTGGCTTATCTGCCAACCAAAAATTACAGTAATTTTTATCCCATGACTTAGCAGTGATTTCCTAATTGAAGATATCAAAGACAGAGATTATTTGGGAACACAGATGTTGCTGGAACCTCTGAGTAGTGGGGGTTCCAAGTTAAGGACTCAGGCTAACTGAAGCTGAGTCTCTAGCTGAGAAAGCAATCTGAGTCAGAATATAAAGACAATTGGCATCTGGATTGTACTCTCTGTTGGGCTGCCATGTTTAATAACATCACCCTCTATCAAGCTGGCATCCTACTCTGTGTAAAAGATAGTTACATGATTTTATAGGAGTCATTTGACCACTGTTGTGTATAAGTATTTGTCCATAAAATGCTGAGTTGAGTTTCATGATATTTTGTAACCTTTCCTGGTTATAAAACATGATTGATTTTATTCCTGAGGCCAACTGTTAGTGATAAAAGTATCAGGGAGTGACTGGGATCTGCTTCTGGCTGGTTGAACTTCCTTAACCTTTTAGTTTACCTCCTGCAGGAGAGCCATGACCTTCCTGTAGTTCAAAGTGGCAGGTAAAAATAAGAGAGTGGATGTGAAGATATTTTAGCAATGTAAAAATTATTGTATGGTGAAGATGCTTTCTCATCCTTGGTCATGTGATCAGTTTAGTGCAGTCTCTGTCAGCACTTCCTTTTATTCACATCATGCACACTGAGATGTTTCTCAAGTTCACTCCAGTTTTTAAAAGTTGATTCTTCTCTCAAAAATTACATCTAAATCACAGTTAGCCCTCCCTCCATTCCTCCTAGCTCCTTCCCACCTAACCTCTCCCACAGACCCACTTCTCTGTTTCCCTTCAGAAGAGAGCAGACCTCCCAGGGATATCAACCAAGCATGGGTTAACCAGTTACAACAAGACTAGGTGCAAATCCTTATATGAAAGCCAGACAAGGCAACCCAGTAGGAGGAAAAGTGTCCCAAGAGCAGGCAAGAGAGTCAGAGCTACCCCAGTCACTTGCGCTGTTAGGAGTTCTACAGAAACACCAAGCTACACAACCATAACATCTATCCAGAGGATCTAGTTCAGACTGATACAGGCTTGGTGATTGTGGCTTCAGTCTCTGTGAGCCCTTATGAGCCCTGCTTGGTTGATTCTGTGGGCTGTGTTCTGCTAGTGTCTAGCCCCTACAATCATCCTCCCCCCACCCCCAGCAAGGATCCTTTAGCTCTGCCTAATGTTTGTCTATGTCACCCTAGTTTTTAGCTAAGGTTATGGTATTCGTGCCTTTAGTTTAATTAGTGGTTTTTAATCTTTAAGGTCTGCAATACTTTCCCTGCTATTATTGATTACTTCCCCGGAAGTCATAATCAAGTACTTAAGAATTTCAACTATGTAAAAAATTATGTTTTGGAGAAAGTAAAAGAACACCAAGAGTCTTTGGACATGGACAATCCTCGGGACTTCACTGATTGTTTCTTGAACAAAACGGAACAGGTAAAATGTTATTTGTTGGCTTGTATTTTCTGATTTATTGATAATTTCTGTAATTATTAGGAATGTTTAGCTGTTTAGGCAAAAAGCACTTGGTAAACACTTTAAGTACCTACTGTGCGCATGAAACTGGACCAACAACCGTGGAGGATTTAAAATTATATTGCTAAATAACTGGAATATGTGGGTACAGCTTTTAGATACTAAGAATCTGCCTTACTCAGAGAGTCTACACATCAGGTGAAGTAGAAGTACAAACAAGTCAGGCAATAGAAACACCCAGCATTGAAAAGGGGGACATTGTTACGTCAGAGTGTGTGGGAGAATGAGAAGAAACCTGCCGGGTAAGTTTCCTGGATGACCTGAGGTTCAGTACAGATTTTCGAGTATTTTCAGTGAGGATCAGTGGAGGAGACTTCACGCAGTCATGATGAAACGTCCATGTGGTCCCTAGTTAAGTCCCTCATGCAGCCATGTGTATGTGAGCAGCACAAATTGTACTTCATGGGTTATGAAAAAAAAAACTAACAATAAAAAGAAGACAGGAAGATGAGAGGAGATGGACAGATGGGAGGCAAATCTGGGAGCAATTATGAGGAGGAGAAGGGGTAAATAAGATGACGGTACATTGTATGGCTGAACGAAATTCTCAAAGAATCAATAAAACATTACATATACTAAAATAATGATAAGAGGTGTAGTATGGAAACTGGGCGCTGTACTAAAGATGTGTAAGTACAAACATACTCCTTGAACTGAGGCGAGGCAAAGAGCAGAAAAAGCTAAAATGAGCTAGCTGGAGAAGAAAGGCAGCCTGTGAGCCAGCCGTTACTTCACTTCACCACTTGTACCATTAGACAGAGAGGTGAAGTTCATTGGTCAAAACAACAGGAAGGAGCAAAGTGCTGACGAGGGGACCTTCATAGCATCTGCAGGGGAGTTTGAGTTGAACTGTTTAGGTCATGTGCTCTACATGGACTGCAATGAAGAGGAGGGAACAATTGGAAGAAAGTGGTGGTGGAAGAAGCAAATTACTCCCGTTCTGTGCCTTGTCTGCTGACAGAGGAGAATTATTATTACCGCCAAGATGGACCCCCATAATTCTGGAGAGACTGTTCACCCAACCTAGATTAAGTGAACTCCAAGGCCTCTGTGACTCTGTGACCATAAGCTTTTGCTTCAGGGCTGTGTATAATAACTATGTTGCTCCTTGGACCTAAGTGTAGTATCAAAGTCTAGCTGTTTATTGTCTATGGCTTAATACCTTCTTTGTATAACTGTGTGTATATGTGTGTTTGTATATGCAGATATATATTTATATACAGATATGTGA
>NW_026592509.1:3004211-3024034 GCF_907164565.1 Psammomys obesus | reverse complement strand
ACACACACACACACACACACACACACACACACACACAGAAAGAGAGAGAGAAAGAGAGCGAGAGAGAGGGGGAGGGAGGGAGAGAAGGGAGAGAGAAAGGAAGGAGAGAGGGAGAGAACATAAATACATCCAACTCAGACTACACCTTCATCAGCAAGACCCAGACCCTTGCCTGAACCAGCCACTGGGAAACGAGTCCCCTTCACATCAGTGCTAAGAATAATAACAGCTTATATCACTGGCACTGTCAGGTCAGGTCAGGTACTGTACTAGATGCTGGCTGCGGGTCGCTTTGTGTGTTACTTTCTAAGTTCCATCCACTCCTAGCCACATTGCCGCATTTCAAGACAATAACAGAACAGGTGTCAATACCAGCAGCAATCTCTCCAGCCGTGACTGGAGCCGCTGTACCATCTGGCAGCGTATTGGTTCGGATCTTCTTTTCCTTATTCACTTTTGGAAAAGGGTCTGACCCACTGAACCCCAGACGGATGTGTGTGGACTTCCAGGGGAGCCGGTGGCCCTGAACACTTACCCTGCTGGGTAGTTAGGATATTCCCGTTCTGTAGGAACGATCTCATTAGAAAGCAGAGCCCCGTCAAGTATGTGTTCTCTCTGCATATGTGGTGCACGGTAGGACCACAGGCCTTGGGACAGAGGGTGGTGATGAATGGGGCTTGTTCTGGTCTGGTCTATTCTCCAACCCCTGCACCTCCAGCCTCCATAACACCCCCAGCAACACAGCCTATCCCTCCCCTGAAGACCCTCCCATGCGACTGTGGGCGCTCACCAACAGCTGGGCAGGGTTGGTGGCAGCAGTGAGGGACAGGCCCAGGGATATGTTCACGGCCTCTGGCGGCACTGAGGAGATACACATGTGCACAGTCAGACATTCTATAAGAGCCGAGTGGGTCTGGCCCCCACCCGGTTGACAGGGAGGCCCCAGAGGGGAAGAAGACATCATAGGGGAGCTGAGGCAGCTTGGGGTACAATGGGTAGGCCCAGGAGCTTGTCTGAGACCGAGGCTATGGACAGAGCTGCAGCTCTCCACAGACCCATGGCATAGGAGCTCAGCCTTGGGCCTGGTGCAGGGCCGTGACTTACCCTGGAGTTGGATGGACTGGCATTTCCCCGTGTCATAGCCACATTTGTAGAGAACACCTGTTTGGTTAGCGGCCCTTATTTCCTTTGGGGCTCCAACCACCACCCTGTGGGGAGACAGAGCGCGCCACAGTCAGAGAGCTCACGCCACCTCTCTGGGAAACAGAGGTTTATAACATTTGAACTTCCGGGTGGGTGGATCTTTTTCTCTCCTAATTGGAGCCCTCTCCTTCTGGCATCTAGATATTTAGTAAATATATGTTAGATGGACAGTTTCTTTAAGTGTGCCATGAGGTCTACAACAGAACATCCTCTGTGGCTTGAAGACCACAGTGTCGCACTGACACTCAGTAAGCACTCGGTAAATGTGATCCCAAAGGCCTGTTTTCTGTGAAACATTCAGAACACAAAGAAAACTGCTACATCCCATACAGGAAAAGAATTCGGGTGACACCACTGGAGTGTGGGGCTGGGAGAGATGGCACTCTGCAGCTACTGCCAAGTCCTCACCAGGAGCCGTCGTACTGGGCCACACTGTGTCCAAAGCCAGCACCGTCCATGTGGAAACGCGTCGGCTGCTCCGTGTCCAGGTTGAAGCCAAGAGAAGAAGCACACGCTGGGGAGGAGGACAAGCTGTAGAGAAGGTCTCCTCCTCCTGCCCCCATCCTGCCCAGCTCAGCTGCATCTCCCAGGCTGCTGACTCTCTTGCCTCTCTTCCACACTCAATATCCCAGGACCCCTAGCCCCGGGAATCCAGGCTCATCTCGCTGCTCTCCTTCACTCAGGTCAAAGGTACCTTCCACTGTCAAGTTTCAGTTCTCTGTTTCCACAGTGTGGTCCTCAAAGTTTGAAGATACTCTTTTCCTGCCTCTACCACTGTGGCTTCGATGAGGGAGAATCCAAGGAAAAGTTGAAAGCCACAGGAGTATTATGGGCACACCGTGAAATGTGCTTGCTCTGCCTACTTCAGAAATCTGTGGTTGTCAAGACCAGCTAGCCTCACTCTCAGGATCTCTTGGGTTCTCCCCCAGATTGGCTCTTCAATAGTCTCTCGTTTGCCAAACTCTAGCTCCAAAGCCTTATGTCTCAGCCTCTCCCTACCATCAAGTCTCTCTCCTCCCCAAGCCCCTGACCTCTCAACCACCGCCTCCAGCCCAGGGACCTGGCTCACCCATCAGCAGAAGAAGGGCTTTCCATGTGCGGCTCATGACTGGAGAAGAGGAGTGAGGCTCTGAGCAACTAGCAACTCAGAAACAGCTACTAAGTCACCGAGGAAGCAAATCAGAAGAAAGGTGGTCAGCAGACCAGAGACCAGGAGGGAAGTTGCCAGCATGACTCAGAAGGGGAGGGTGCTGAAATGAGGTGAAATGAGTAGAGAGGGGGCCGAGGAGGCCCACACATTTCACTTCCATGGAAAAGTTGTTCTAGTTAGAAATTACTTGACACATTTTTCTGGTCCTCCCAATTTTTGTCTGAACAGGTGCAAAAACCCCTGCTCACCTCCTCCCCCTCGGCTCCTTTTTCTACTGGTAGAAGCTTCCCCTTGACACTGAAGTGTGAGTCAGACTCAGGAGGGGCGAGGAACAGAGGGGGTCCTGCAGGAACCTAATGGGGACTCCCCACTTTTGGCCTGGACTTAGTCCGAGAATTAAGTATGTGACCCCTGTGAGGAGCATAGACTGGCATTCATTCATTCATTCATTCATTCACTCAGGAGGTCAGTCATTTATTCAACAAGCATAATTGAGGGAAACAATCCGAGCCCTTTGCTAGGTAGAGAAAACATAACCGCGACAGCAGTGGAAAAGCAGATGGGTAAACACTAAAGTGAGCACTGTGAGAAAGGAGGTGCAGGGACCACTGGGCGTCTCACTCAGGGTGAGAGGGCCCGGGAGACTTCCTGGAGGAGGAGGCGCTTGAGCTGAGTCTTAAAGGCAACCGAGGTCGAGAGAATACTGAAAAGCGCATTTCAGAAGCGACAGCCAGCTGTGTTCATTAAGATTACCATCAGTATTAGGCCCTTTCTCATGTCACAGGACGTGCCTTTATCAGGTAGTCCAAAAGGGTGGGGTGCAGTATTGATCAAAAGTTCTGGCTCCCATTTCTCTACCAGGAAGAGTTTAATTGTGCCAGACTGGCAGGATGACTGTGGACAGCGGCAGCCAGCAAAGAGCTGAAGTGCCGAGTAACATTTGTGACAGAACTTTTACAGTATCTAGCTCCTCGTTTTGACCTGCTTTACGGTTAACGCTGCTGGTATATCTCTGTTTTGTCTAATATGACTAAGCTTGCAGTTGCTATAAAACATGTTTAATTGCTCAGAATGCAACTCGGGGACTGGGACCTAAAGGAAATGTTCAGGTGACACCATATTGGAAATACTGTAACTCAAGGCCTACATAAGCCTCAAATAATTTCTGGGGAGGGTCAGTTTCTCTTTGGTCACTAGTCCAAAGACAGAAGCTATTCTTATTAGAGGTTTTTCCTTCCCTAAGTTTATGAGGGGAGCTCTCACTGGAGGCCTTGTTTCTCTGGTATACTATAGAGAGTTAACACAACAGGGTGGGCAAGAGAGAAAGCCAGACTGAAGGGAACGGAGGGAGAGCAAGCAGCCACAAGCCCTAGGAATTTTGTAAGACTTTTATTTTTGTCCTGGAGGCAGAAAGAAGTGTAGGAAAACAATGAGAAATGACACATTCACATTCACCTTTCAAAGAACCAGGCTTGGTTGATATCCCTGGGAGGCCTGCCCTTTTCTGAAGGGAAAAGGAGAGGGGAGGCTCTGAGGGAGAGGAGAAGTAGGTTGGGGGAGGGACTTGGAGGAGAGGAGGGAGAGAAAACCGTGGTCAGAATGTAATGTATGAGAGAAGAAGAAAGAAAGAAAGAAAGAAAGAAAGAAAGAAAGAAAGAAAGAAAGAAAGAAAGAAAGAAAGAAAGAAAGAAAAAAGAAGCGTAAAGTGAAAAGAATAAAGAAAACATAGAGTGGTTCGTAAGACCCAAGTTATGGAATCAGCACACAGCCGTGTGGGGTGTTGGCAGAGCGCCACTGTCAGGGAAAATGCCAACGGTCCCACATAACATCAGACTGTAAACGGCCAGGAGCCGTCTCACTGTCTTTGTTCAGCTCCAGGAGCCAAAAAACCATCCGGCCTAGGAGATGTAGTAATAGGAGAAGAGAAGAAAAAACAGGGATCAAGATGCGAGGCTGTAGGGCCTCTAAAAGACCAGTGCAGAGTCCACTGGGCGGCCTGCCAGCTCTGGGATCCCACCCTTCCCAAAAGAAAGCTGCCTCAGGAAACTGTTCTCACTTTCCCTGAGCCTTTGCCTTTTTGTCCCTGGGTGTTCCACTCTTTGTTCTTCCCCGGGAAGAATGCAGACACCTGGGCACTCAGCCCATGCCACAACAGTCTTTACATCTGTGCCTAGACTATGGGACTATCCGTCAGGGTCATTATAACTGGCTGAAAGTCAGGAAGGAGAATTTAGGAGCAACCATTGTTTTGTCCAGCATCCCGACACTACTACCCAGCTGAGGTCCCCTCCACCACCACCACCACACTCAGCATGATCAGAGCCCGCAGCCAGCTCCCTTTTCTAACTTGGAAAAAAGCATGGGGGACCAGGTCTGAGAGGCAAAAAACAAAAACAACAAAACAAACCAAAACAAAAACCACCTCTGTCTTACACAGATGAGCAAAGTTCCCTCCAGAAGGGGGTGTTATACCACCACACCTAAGCCAAGAGATGGGATCCAGAGGTCTTGGAGAGGAATTTGAAATCTTGAGGACCTGTCAGAGCCCAGGGTGGATGGACAGACTTCTTTATTCATGTCTGTGTATGGTTGGGCAAAGAAATTCAGACAGTTTGGGGGCTGAGATTGACGGCTTTCAGGAGCCAACCATTGGTGGCTTCATAAGAGAGACAAAACATTTAGACCAAGGTCTTCCCTAACAGTAAATTCCATGACTGCCCATTCCCATATTTGCCTGTTTGAATAAAATAAAAAGAAATCTATCTACCTTGTTTTTGAGACAGGGTCTCTTCTCTCTCTGAACCAGAGTTAACCAGTTCAGCAGGCCATCAAGTTCGAGGGAAATGCTTGTCTTTGTCACCCTGCACTGGGACTACAGACGCTTGTGGTCATAGTATATAGGAGAAGCTGATAACACTGCATTGATGTTATAAAAGATCGACTAAACTTGCTCAGGAAATATTAAGTCACACGAGGAAGAATTTAGCTGAAAGAGCACTCCCAGATCTCTTACCAGGAAGGAGCATAGTTCTGCCAGGCAGACGGGATGACCATTCCTGGTCAAGCCAGGATAGCTATGACGATATTTCACATTGTAAATCACCGTAACAAACATGCTTAGTTGCTCACACGCAGCATGGGGCTGTGAAGCTGTGTGAGCTGATGCGGCTTTTGTCCAGGGCTGACTCCCTTTTTCGCATTAGCCGGAGCCATCCCTGCATGATTATTAAAGAGTTTTCCTTATTTTCCCTGAGTGTGTGAAGTGAGTTCTCACTGGGGGGCTTATTTCTCCAGTGCAGCCACACCTGAATTTTTACTGAGTTCGTTTGTCTGTTGGGGTGGGGTGCCATAGCATGCATGTGGAGGGCAGAGGGCAACTTGCAGCATTAACTCGCTCCTTTCACCAAGTAGGGCCTAGACACGGAACTCAGGTCATCAGGGCCAGGAATAGTCCTAATATACAAATAATGTAGAAGGCTTTATTAAAATTGTGATAAATATAAAGTGATGAATACATACATACATACATACATATATATACACATATCCAAATAGCCTTATGTCAAATGTTCTTTTCCTAATGAAATCAAAGACAATACAATCCCAAGGAACACTAACAGTCAGGATGTGTTGAGTTTCCTCTGTGTAGAATTAAGTTTTAAAAGGTCATTTAAAACCTGTTTCATGGGGAGTTAGTATGATGGGGAAAGGATAGGAGCTCCACTAGGACCAAATATATCTTGGCACAGGGTCTTTTCTGAGACTGACATTCAACCAAGGACCATGTATGGATATAACCTAGAACCTCTGCTCAGATGTAGCCTGTGGTAGCTCAGTAACCAATTGGTTTCCCATAGTGAGGGGAACAAAGACTATTTCTAACAGGAACTCAATGACTGGCTCTTTGACCTCCCCACCCCCCAAGGGAGGAGCAGTCCTGTTAGGCCACAGAGGAGGGCTTCGCAGCCAGTCCTGAAGATACCTGATAAAACAGGATCGGATGAATGGGGAGGAGGTCCCCCCCATCAGTGGACTTGGAAAGGGGCACGGTGGAGATGAGGGAGGGAGGATAGGATTGGGAGGGAATGAGGGAGCGGGACACGGCTGGGATACAGAGTTAATAAAATGTAACTGATAAAAAAAAATTAAATTAAAAAAAATTAAAAAATTAAAAAAAAAAAACCTGTTTCACCCGAGTAAAGCCATAAAAGGACATCTAAAGGCTGCAGACAATCCTAATGTGTTTCATTGCTTATTAAAGGCAGTTTCTCTTTTATAAGCTATTTGGGGCAATAACTTATCTCTGAGCCTCTGGGTTTAGAGAAAAATAAAATAAGTAAAATACTCGTTACATTACTGACTTGCCAATGCATTATTAACATTATTAACATCCAGACGCCTGCTAAGTGGCTCAGGGGAGACAGTGCTTGCCATGAACATGAGGACTTGAGTTAGGGTCCTCACCACCGAGGTGTGGGCAGGCAAGATGGCTCAAAAGGGGAAGGGACTTGCCGCCAAGCTTGAGGACCTGAGTTCAACCTCTGAGACCTATGTGGTGAGAGAACCAATTCCTGAAAGCTGTCCTTGGGCCTCCACACGTATGCCTTGGCATGTGCACGGACACATACATATATGCATGCAACACACCATTAATTAATATGCAGTCAAATGCTTCAAAAACAACAACAGAAAGAATATTCCTGGAAAAGAAATGCATAGAACTAATCTAATAAAAGGCTTTTTTGTATATTAGATGTATTTGATCTACAAAAAAGCATTTCTCTGTCCGCATGGCAACTGGTTCACTTATTATCCTTGATTATTAAGCAAATAAAATTTCAACTTCTCACAATATTTTGCATTCTTTGACAATTTTATATATGTATACAATGTATCTTGATCATATCCATCCCAAACGCTTTTCTCTTGCTCCCTCAGACATCCTTCAACATATCCTTCTCTCACCTTCATGACACATTAAAAAACATAATAACCCACTAGGTTCACATTCATGTGGGCGTGTGGCTGTCCGATGGAGCACAGGCAACCTACATGCGCCAACAGCCGCACACACCAAAGAAAGATGGCGCCCCCTCCCTCAGCGGCCATCTACCACCAAAAGCTTCTCAGCTGGGGGTGGCTCTTCACAAGCCCCTCTACCTCCGTGCTGTAGCGTTCAGGGGCTTGATCCTATGCAGGTGGCCGTGGCTACGAATTCATGAGGGCAAGAGCTATGTCGTGTTCAGAAGACGACTTTTTACGTACTCTTCCCCACCCTCCAGTGCCTACATTCTTTCTGTTCCCCCTTCTGCAATGTTCTTTGAGCCTTACAGTCGTGGGAAGGAGTGGTTCAAGTGACCTTTTAAGGGCTAAGCATGCAACAGTCACTTATTCTTAGCACTATGACCAGTTATGGATTTCTTCATTAACCACTACCCACTGAAAAATAAAAGCAAGCTTCTGTAACCAGGATTGAAAGCAGCAGAAACCTATGGCAGAGTTCAGAGGTCAAGGGTGGGGTCTCATGAGCCCCCTCCCCCTTCCTTGACTGATTGTAAATAGGGTCAGTTTTGTGTGACCCAGGACAGGTAGCTGCAATTTAACAACTGTGATGGTTTTATCTACTCCAGAGAATGGCATTTTGTAGCCTTCCACCAGCTCTTTCATACTTCCCTCACCTCTTTCGGCGAAAGTGACCTGATCCTCACAGGTGGTATTTTTAGAGCTATGCCCATGCCAATTGCTTCTGTTTTACGTCTTAGGCAGCCATGTGTCCCTGCATTCACCACGAGTTGGTTGTCTTCAGTGTGTGATGGGGGTAGGGAGATGGCACAAGATAAAGTTTGTGCTTGTTGCACAAGCAGGAGGGCCAGAGTTCAGGTCACCAGCATGCACACATATGCTGGTTAGGCCTCAAGGCCCACCTGTATCCCAGTGCTCAGGAGGCTGAGAGCTGGATTACTAGAACAGCTGAGTCAGCAAGCTCTGAATTAAAATGGGAGACCCAACTTCAATAGATAAGGCGAAAAGCAATCAAGGAAGATCATGGCATCAGCTCCCATTTAGACTAAGTATTCCAAAATCTCTCACTCTCTCCATATTGTGTTACAACTCTGAGGGGGAAAGGCTTCCCCAACAGAAGTGTGACAGCTCTGAGGCAAGAGGTTTCCCCTGTGGAAGTGTTACAGCTCTGAGGGAAATGGTATTCTGACAGTCAGAAGCTAAGGAATGCCAGAGTCACTGCGCAAGAAACCTCGCACAAGAGACTTCTTGGGAAAGACAGAAGAGGGTGGCTGCCTCTCCTCCAGTGAGAAGCAGCAGGGAACTGAGCAGGAGACAGGCTTATGTAGGGTTTCTTGGGGGAGAAGTTTTTAAAGGTGAGATTTCAATCAAGGGATTGGTGAGGTTTTGTGCTCAGGGATTGATGGGTTTTGGTGGGTTTTCAAACCTGAAAGTGGGCTCAAATCGTTTACCCTACATCGTCCAGATGTGAGTCCTTGTGTCAGTTCCCACCTACTGCAAGAAGTTTCTCCGATGACGGGTAAGTGAGGCGCTGGTCTATGGGTGCAGCAGTGTCGTTAGAAGTCATTTTATTGCTATGTTCCTTTAGCAGAACAATAGTATCTGGTTTCCCCTAGATCCGTGGCCTATCCAGTCTCAGGTTCTTGGCAACCACAGAAGTATCGGGTATGGATTCCATATAATGGAGTGGGTCTTATTTCTAATCAAAGAGGGGTTGGAGGAAAAAACAAACAAACAAACAAACAAACCTACACAAACACGGGTTGGCTACTCCCAGAACATGTGTGCCACTGTTAAACCAGCATATCTTGTAGGCAGGTCATCTTTGCAGGTTGCAGGGGTTGTAGCTGAGTTGAGTTTGTTTTTCCTTTAGAGTAGCACACAGAGTTCCTTCTGGAACCATGACCTCTAGTCAGTAGGAGTGAAGCCTCTAGTTAGGCCCCAGCTCAACTTCTCTGTGTTTAATGAGATATGTAAATGTTGCTTTCAGCTAAGGAGCTTACCACCAGTTTGTGGGGAGAAGCGACTTAGCAACATCCTGAGATATGTGGGGATTTCCTTGTGGCCCTCTGACCAATGATTCAGCTAGCTGTAACCCATTCCTGTCACTAGAGGGTTCACTTAGTGGTGAAAAAGTCTACTTGGGGCTTTGTCTCCCACACTGTTTGGTGACTTCATTTGAATTTTTTTTCATATATGTATGTTTTAGGAAGTTTCTACAGTTGCAAGTTTCCAATATGGCACCTCAAACAGCTCTTAGTGTTAACTGTTCCTCACCCGTATTCCTTCCCTTCCCTATCCCTTTCTCCCTTCCCCACTTAATTCCTGAATTCCAGTTTCCCACATCGCTCTATAACAATACATTCTATGTTCCCATCCCATCCTTAGTCCTTACTAAGTACCTGACCTCTGTGGTTATATGAATTGCAGTGTGTGTATTAAAGGTTTAAAAGCTAACATTCACATACAAAAGAAAGCAAACAGAATTTGTCATTTGGGGTCTGAGTTAACTCACTCAGGATGTTTGTTTTTCTATCACCATCCACGAACCAGAAAATTACAGTTTCATTATTTAATAGCTGACTAATATTCAATTGTATAAATGTACTTCATTTTCATTACCCATGTATCAGTTGATAAATGCCTGTCTTCAATATCTGGCTGTTATGAATAAAGCAGCAGTGTACATCGATGAACCAGTATGTCTGTAAAGAGGTAGAATCCTTTGAGTATATGCCCAAGAGAAGTATAGCCGAATCTTTAGGTAGCTCTGTTCCCAGATTCCTGAGGAACCGCCACACTGATTTCCATAGGGGATGAACAAGTTTGGACTCCAATCAGCAGTGGATAAGTATTCTCCTTTCCCTGTATCCTCATCAGCATGAACTGTCATATTTGTTTTATTGATCTTGCCCCCTCTGGCTGGGGTAAGATGAAATCTCCAAGTAGTTTTCATTTGCATTTCCCTGATAGCTAAGGATGTCGAACATTACTTTAAATGTTTCTCATCCATTTGTGTTTCATCTTTCCCAAGTTCTCTTCATTTTCGTACCCCATTTTAAAATTGGGTTATTTGGGTGTTTGTTTGTTTGTTTGTTTTTTGATGTCCATTGTTTTAATTCTTCATATATTTTAGATACCAACCTTCTGTCAAATGTGTAATCAGTTAAAAAAAAAAAAAAAAACAAAAAACGTTTCCAATTCTGTAGCTGGCCACTTTACCCAAATGATGGTATGGTGTCCTTTGCCAACGCTTTTCAGCTTCGTGAGGTCTCTAAGTGTTAGTATTTTGGAACACAACCTGCTCCTGGGTTGCCCAGCAACTTATGATGTCATCATGTGTCGCCGCCAGGTGGCCACACCTGGAAGGCGTGGTTACCTTGTCCCTTAAAGGAACATCCTGACACGTGGTCGCTCTCTCTCTCTCCCTCTCACTCTCTCACTCTCTCTTGGGGCACCCCATTCCCTTTTCTCTCTCTCTCCCCATCATGCCCTATTCCCCCACTCCCTCCATACCCACCCAATCAACCTCTTGCATAGAAGATCGGTTGACACAGCCTCGTTTCTTTTAATACAGAGCTAACACTAAGAACTATTGTCCTTATGCTATCAGTGTCCTGTTCAGAAAATCTTTTCCTGTGCCAATGAACTCAAGCCTATTCCCCACTTTCTGTCAGATTTAGGTTATCTACTCTGGTCTTTGAGTCACTTGGAGTCTTGTGCAGGTGATAAATAAGAATCTATTTGCAGTCTCCTACACATACTCCTCCAGTTTGACCAGAGCTACTTCTTGAAGATGATATCTTTTTTCCAACTTTGGCCTCTTTGTAAAAAAAAGAAAAAAAAAAAATCAGGAGTCCACAGGTGTATAGAAGTACATCTGGTTCTTCAATTCTATTTATCAACGTGTCTGTTTTTATGACAACGCCATGCTGTTGTTTTTACTGCTATAGCTCTGTAGTCCAACTTGAAATTGGGGATGGCGATACATTCAGTAGTTCTTTTTATTATTCAGGATTGTTTTAGCTATCCTGGAGTTTTTGTGTTTTAGATGAAGCTGAAAGTTGTCCTTTCAATTTCTGTGGAAATTGTGAAACAATTTTGATGGGGATTGCATTGAATCTGTACATTGCTTTCTGTAGAATGGCCATTTTCACACTATTAATTCTACCAATCTTTGAGCATGGGAGAGCCTTCCACCTTCTGTCTTCTTTCTTCAATGTCCTAATATTTTTATTACACAAGTCTTTCACTTACTTAGAGTTACCCCCAATTTTTTAGGCTTTCGTGATTTCTTTTTCAGTCTTTCACTTATATATATGAAAGCTATCGACTTTTGTTGTATTAATTTTGTGTCCAACTACATTGCTGAAAGTGATTATCAACTGAAGAAATTTCCTGGTAGAGTTTTAAGAGTCTTTTATGTATAAGACCATATCATCTGCATATAAGGATAGTTGACCTCTTCCTTTACTATTTGTATCCCTTTGATCTCCTTCAGTTGTCTTAATACTCTAGCTAAGATTTCATGTACTAGGGTGAAAAGGTATGGAGAAAGTGTACCTTCTTTTACATCCTGATTTTAGTAGAAATGCTTTGAGTTTCTCTCCATTTAAGTTAATGTTAGCTGTGGGCTTGACGTAAATCGTCTTTATTGTGTTGAAATCTTTCCTTTGTATCCCTAGTCTCTCCAGGACTTTTATCATGAAGAGGTGTTGGGTTTTATTAAAGGCCTTTTCTGCATCTAGTGAGATGACCTTGTGGTTTTGTTTTTCAATATGTTTATGTGCTGGATTACGTTTATTGATTTATATATGCTGAACTATCCCTGCATCTCTGGGATAAAGCCTATTTGAACATGGTGGACAATCTTTTTGACCTGTTCTTGGATTTAGTTTGCAAGTATTTTATTAAGGTTTTTTGCATCTATGTTCATAGGGGATATTGGTCTATAATTTTCCTTTTTGTCAAATCTTTGTGCGGTTTTTAGCATCAAGGCAATAGTGCAATGATGATGGGCACAAGAGATATTGCATGAAAGGGGTTTATTGGATGGAGAAAGAGAGAGGAGAGAGAGAGAGACATGAGACACCCCGAAAGAGAAAAGGGAGAGAGCAGGAGACAGCAAGAGAGTGCATGAGCAAGAAGGCAATAGAATGACAAAATGGGGAGTTGGTCCTTTTATGAATTGAGCCTGCCAGGTGTGTCTAGCTAGTGGGGGATACATGATGATATCATAGGTTGCTAGGCAACCCAGAATCAGGCTGCCTAAATACTAAACCAATAGTGACTTTTTAAAAATAACTTGGAAATGTTCTTTCAGTTTCTGTTTTGCAGAATAATCTGAATAGTATTGCCTTTAATTCTTCCTTAAAGAATCTTGCACTGAATCCATCTGGGCTTTTTTTTTTTTTTTTTTTTTTCATTTTAATTGGGAGAGTTTAATTACTGCTCATATTTCACAAGGAGTTATAAGTCTGTTTAAATAAATTATTTGATCTGGATTTAACTTTAGTAGGTTGTATACATCAAGAACTTCATCTGGGGCTGCAGAGATGGCTCAGATGTTAAGACCACTATCTGTTCTCCCAGAGGTCCTAATTTCAATTCCTAGCAACTACATGGTGGCTCACAAGCATCTACATTGGGATCTGATGCCCTCTTCTGGCATGCAGGTGTACATGCAGATAGAGCACATATACACATTAGATAGATAGATAGATAGATAGATAGATAGATAGATAGATAGATAGATAGATAGATAAAAAAATTTTTTAAAAGAAGAACTTCATCTGTTTCTTTTCGATTTTCCAATTTGGTGGGGTACCAATTTTTAGAGTCTCTCCTCACGATTCTCCAGATTTCCTGAGTGTCTGTTATCATGCACTCTTTCATCCCTAGTTTTATTAATATGGGTCTCTTGGTTAATTTGGCTAACGGTCTGTCAATCTTGTTGATTTTATCAAAGAGCCACCTCTTTGTTTCCTTGGTTCTTTGTGTTGCGTCGTTCGTTTATTTGTTTCTACTTTATTGATTTTGACCCTGAGTTTGATTATATTTCAAGTCTACTCTCTTTGGTTGTTACTTCTTTTTGTTGTTCTAGAGCTGTGTCAGTAAGTTACTCCTGTGAGATCTCTACAGTTTTTATTTTTTTGATGTGCTCACTTCCTGCTATGAACTTGCCTCACAGAAATGCCTTCATAACATGGGTGCGCAGGAACGATCTTCTGCCCTGCTGTTCATGGCTGCTGGAGTGTGCTGCCACTGCCCCTGCCCTGGGTTCAGCTAAGCTCAGACGGCCTCCTGCTGAGGCGCCGCACCTGTTTCAGCCTGCTTCCAAACCCTGCACTATAGCCTCAGGCCCAAGGTTTTTAAATCTCTCCATGCTCACTCGCTCCTTCGCAGAGGAGGGTTTATGAACCGGCTCAGTCCTGCCACTCGTGCTTGGGGTGCCACAAAGCACCCCAGGTCGAGAGCTGCTGTGGCTGCGAACAGCACGTAGCAAATCGCTATGTTGATTTGGGGATAGAGAGAGGACACACCATGCGCTGGGGTCCCGGGTGGCGGCCAGGTGGCGGCTCATAAACGGACGCTTGCCCCTCCTCCACTCCTGCAGGACTCCAAGCACGCTTTCTAAACTTACTGGCTCTCAAAATCTCTGATCGCTAAGGCCCTACTTCCCAGCTTTTAAAAATCCTTTCTCCCACTAAATAAAAAGCCTCTGATTTCTTTTCATGCTCTCAAGAAAAAAAATCTTAATCTTAAAATTAAACTGTAAATCTTAAGATGACCACATGGTATAAAACAACAGTTTTAACTCTGTTTATTTTACCTCCTTTTAGACTAACAAAGCAACAAGTCTCATTTTAAATGGGTATGGAATTCTATATAAATTCAAAGTTACATTTTTACAACATGATTTATATATATGATTCAGCCCTGGATCAAAATTTTATATGATACTAAAATTTTAAGCTTATAAAGGTCTACTCAGATTAACAGGCTAATTTAAAATGTATGTCTAACTGCCTATCTCTTTATCAGCTCCTGAATCAATGAATGAATGCCGTTTCGTCTGCCATGAGCTGCCTATCATCTGGATTCACTACTAGGCTTTCTGGCTAATAGATTTGATATAGTAAATTCAAATGTAATTTTAAAATTGTTTTATACTGTTCTGCTCTATTGTTGATTCTAAAACTCATAACTCAAGGGTTACTAGATAAAAATGTTTACCTAGATGCCCTTAAACTATATGATTCCAAGGATACTCTAAATTGAGGTCTATTAGTTGTAGAATCATTTGTTTATGTTAAAACTTGGTCGTTGTGCTATATCTTCACTCTCAAAACGGTTAAAGTATGCTTGGTTTTGTTTTCTGAATATGTTAATATTATTCTATATTATAGCCTTAGACTTTTTATAAACTAAATCATATAGGAAACTGTTATACTCTCCTTATGGACTATCTTTATGACTTTTAAGGTTCCAACTTAACAGAGATGGAACCTAAAGTTCTAATCGTTAATTGATGATTAACAAATGCACATTAATAGTCATCTTGTAGATGATAAAGTCCTTTAACATGTCCAAAAATATATTTATAGTCCAACAGATGCAGACACAGTCTCACTACAATCTTAACTAAATGGCTCAGGATGCACCCTGAACCCCCATCCAGGTGTTGGTAAAACGATTTTCAAAGCCTTCCTGATGGGCTCAGCAACAGCCTAACTCTACTCCAGACCTTGGCTGCTGCAATACGACATTTAGTTAGGACCTTTTCCTTGGGTGAGGTCCTCTCCAGAATGGTTTCATCTGCAGTTAAAAGATCCTGATACAAGATAAACTGTGTCTGCCCAGGCAACGGTGCCCTTGGTCCCTGACCAGTGCTGACAAGTTGCTGGAACAGATTGCACCAATTTCCTTGAGTCAAAGCTCGCTCCTGGGATGCCTCGACAGGTCACTGACTCCACTCTCCCCATGGGAGCAGTCCATTTGCCAGTTCCTGCAGATTCTCCTAGGGGATGCCTTCTGGAGAATTTCACATTTCTACACGTAGTACTGCCTTAAGGACTTCTAAGCTTACATGCCTCTGCATGTAAACTTGGTCTCAACATCCCTTGGATGACAGATCCAAAACAAAATTTAATTACTGTCAGCAATCAGTAATGAAGGTTCCTGTGTTCAAGCTTCTCTTCTTCGTTCCAAAATCTTCCCTCTGCTTGCTCTCCCAAAAGTTTTCAAATGTATACCTAAAAATTTTTTTTAAAAAAGTTTTTCTTCCTAACCTACTTAAGCTACTTAACATAGCTATGTTCCAATATCCTGTCAAGTCCAGGTGCTTCCTACATCCATGACCGCAGCAAAGCAACTACCTACAGGTGCTCCAGTCTAACCTCAAAGACTTCATCAAAGCTGGGCCTGCACTGTTCCCTCCCAGCCACAGATGTTCTCACAGCATCAAAGCAGCCTGTTCTTCCTGGACTTGGCCAACACTTCAGCCTTTTCGCCTCCGTATCATATTGCTGCCCCAGTGTCAGCAGGAAGTAGCTAAAGATGATTGATTTCTTTGCCTGTTGTCCATTTATCATCAACAAAAGGCTGGAATGGTGTGACTCGGGCCTGGACAAACAGCTCCAAGTTCTCTCAGCATTCCTCAGTCCCTATCTGCTGCTGGGCATGGTTGGCTGCTGGAGCCCACTGGCAGAGTTCTTGAGTCAGGAGTGAGAATTAAAATTAACAAACCAACACACAACACATGGGAACTTTCTGAGAGGCTCTAGTGGTAGATGCTTTGCTTTATTCCAGACTCCTTCTAATTCCTTCTAAGCCAGAGCAAAAGCACCTCAGCACAATGAGTGAATTCACAAGGAATCAAGCAAAAGGTGTGACTTTGACAAGACATCCCACCTGCTGTCTCAAACAAAAGGAGATAGACTTGATGACTTATCACTGACTCCAGTGAAGGCCAGGGTGAAAGCAGTCTTTCTGCTGAGATCTAAATATCAAAACACTGCAGACCAGTAGATCCCAACAAGTCTCCCTTTTTTATTTTTTAAAAATTGACCATAACTTAAGAGCTATGGAGAAGATTGTGCCTGTCTTAGGTTGTCTCTCTTGTAAGATATATTCTTACCTGTCATTGGTACATGAATTCCATCATTCATGCCCTGTCTTAGGTTGAATATGCTTAAAGAGAGCTTACCTATCTTTGACTACCAACCTCTGCTCGGGTAGACACTGGGGTTTAATCTTATGTAGATCAGCTCAGCTTTAACATTCTAACAGGCCTTCAGGAAGGTTTTGTCACTTTTTAGGAGACATGCTCCAAAAAAGAATAATAAGCCAAGTCCAAAATAACACTCCATGACAGTGACTTAAAAGATGACCCTTTGTGCTAATACCAAGCCTGAGAAACATTCACAGGAACCATAGTAAAAGGCTGTCAAAAAATCAGAACCATTTGAAGGCTTAGACGTGTTAGTTTACATTGCTCGCAAGAAACATTAAAGTTGAATTTTGTATAAAAACGTTAACATTTCCAAACAACAAAGCATAAGGAGAATTTACATAGGCAGTTACAGGGCCTCCCAAGAGTTTCTTGACAAGCTTCCAAATATAGGTCTGCTGAAAACGAGAATCAGGCCGAAGTCCCATACTCAGTCCTCTTTTTCATTTTTCCTGATTTTGTTGAGAATTGTCCTCATTAACAGATCAATCAAGTCCAGTCCGTTGTATAAGAGGTTTCTCTGCATGACATGTTCTCCCAGGAGCAGAATGAAAAAAAGGTGGGTCAGGAGCATAAGCCCAATGCAGCTTTCCCTTCACCATCAGGACAGAATTCACCATGGTCAGCAGCAGGAAAATCCTCTTTCTGGGGAACATCTCCTGCAAATCTCACCAGCCTTTCTGGGATCCACCTGGCTCTTTCTGCGTCCTGCAGAAAAACACAGACATGCCCTCTTCCCTGTATTAATACGGGATCGGGGCCCTGCCATATTCCAGTAATCATATATTTCCATTTTACTTGGGCATAATCATCTTTGGTATTAGGGTGTCACAATCAATCAGCCACAGAACAGCCTTGTATATCCACATTCAAAAAATTTAAAATAAAGAGAGCATGATTAAGATAATTTTGTGGTGTTTGGGAATATAACTACCCCTTTTTTATCTTTTGCAATTAGTTCTTAAGAGATCTGTGGGTATGCTCAACAATTCCTTGGCCTTGAGATTATATGGAATACCCCTTTTATGATTTATATTCATTTGCACACAAAAACGTTGAAAAGCTTCACTAATATATGCAGTACCATTATCAGTCTTCATAATGGAAGGAATATCAATTGTAGCAAAACACTTTAAGCAATGACTTACAATGTGTTTGGTGGCTTCTCCTGCCAAAGGAGTTGCCGTGATAAATCCTGAAAAAGTATCAATTGTTACGTGAACGTATTTTAGTTTTCCAAATTCTGGGATATGAGTAACGTCCATTTGCCACAAATTATTGGGAGTCAATCCTCTAGGATTGACACTATATTGAGGTACATTAAAATGTTCAGGACAAGAAGAACATAATCTTACAATTTGTCTAGTAGCTTCTCTGGTAATATTAAATTGCTTTCTTAAGCTCTATTTTGATGTTGTAAGGCATGAGACTGTTGAGCCAATTCTTGTTGAGTTAATCCAACCAAGTGTGTGGCTTGATCTGCTAAATCATTCCCCTCAAGTTAGAGGTCCAGGAAGTCCTGAATGAGCTCTAACATGCCCTATATAACAAAGCTGCACATGGCTCCAAATACTTTGTTGAATCTCTCTAAATAGATCTTATATTTGTTTATTAGCTGTATCAACATATGTTACAGTCTCTAAGACTTGCAAAGCCTTAGCAATATATTGGCTATCAGTGTACAAGTTAAAAGAGGTAGAAGCCATATTTTTTTGTTTCATTTTTATTTTTTAGTATTAGTTACAGTTTATTAACTTTGTATACCAGCTGTATCCTGCTCCCTCATTCCTTCCCAATCCCACCCTCCCTCTCTCATCTCCTCCCTGCCCCTTTCCAAGTCCACTGTCAGGGGAGGACCTCCTCCCCTTTCATCTGACCCTGGTTTATCAGGTATAGAAGCCATATTTTTAAAGACTACAGCTACAGCTCATAATTCTACAGCTTGAGCTGAGGCTGGCAATGTTTGCAAAACAAAAGTTTATCCCTGCAGTACAAATACAGCTTTTCCATTTGAATATCCATCTGTGAATGTTGTTGGAATTTGAGATAATGGCTTTTGTTTAATTATTTTAGGAAATACAAAAGCATGTTCATTGACAAACTGAAGTAATTTATCTTTTGGATAATGACTGTCAATACATCCTAAATAATGAACAAAAGCTATGGCCCAACAATTTGCATTTTGAAATAACCAGTCTACTTGTTATTTGGTAAAAGGAACTCCAATTAAGGAGGGCTCTCTACAAAAATACTTGAGAGTCTATGTGAGCCATTAGAACTAAGCTAGCCACTGCTTCATAATATGGTGTTACAACTCGCACAGGAGACACAGGCAAGTGCAACCATAATAATGGTCCTTCTTGCCACAATATAGCAGTTGGAGTATGAACAGTAGCCACAATATATGCATCCCATTCTTTTCAATAATCAATATATTGAACATGCTGTTTTTCAATAGCTAATTCTATCTTCTGCAGAGCATCACGAGCTTCTTTGGTAAGTTCCCTTTTTGACAAAGGATCAGCCTCTCCTTTTAAAACGTCAAAAAGTGGTTTCAGCTCTCCTGTAGTTATTTTCAAATAGGGTCTAAGCCAATTAATATTACCTAAAAACTTCTGAAAATCATTTAAAGTGTTTAGGTTGTCTTTCCTTAATTGAATTTGCTGAGACATAATAGTCTGAGGGTACAATTTATGTCCCAAATACAAATAAAGTGGCTCTGTCTGAAGCTTTTCTGGTGCAACTACTAAACCTTGATCCTTCAAAGTTTGTTATAAGCGTGCAAAAGCACTTAATAAAATCCCTTCATTCTTATGAGACAGTAAAATGTCATCCACATAATGAATAATATACACTGAATATGTTTGTCTAGTTTTAAAAACAGCTTGAGCCATGAATTTTTGACATAAGATTGGACTATTTACCATACCTTGAGGTAATATAAACCAATGATACCTCTTCATAGGTTCTTTAAAATTTACTGATGGCATGCTAAAAGCAAATCTTTTACTGTCTTGAGGAGCAGAGGAATAGTATAGAAACAATCCTTTAAATCTAGTATATCTTAAAAGTATCTCTAGGTATAGCAGAATGGGTAGGTAGTCCAGGTTGTAAGGCTCCCTGTTGTAGGTGGTTATTAATATTTACTATTGGTTTATCTTCTGGTAAGGCTGCTGTTAATCCTCAGCAGCTGTATAACCAAATCACCACACAGAG
>NW_026592509.1:2953983-3004201 GCF_907164565.1 Psammomys obesus | reverse complement strand
GGGGGAGAAATCAGTATTTGAAATGATAAGGGTAAGGTGTATACATTAAAAAAAAAACATTATACCAACAGCTCCCATTTACTCCATGGTCTCATTTACTTTTCTGAGATCTTGTAAAAGTCTCCATTTTCCTGATTTCTTTTTTATAAAAAAAAAAAAATAGGGACGTTCCAAGGTGAGTTTGAAGGAGCAATATGGCCTCTATCAAGCTGTTCCTGTTCTAACTGCTCCGAGGCTTTAATTTTCTCAAGGGAAAGAGGCCACTGATCGATCCACTTACACTGGAATATCTGCTTTCCATGTTATTGGATCTGCATGGAATACAGGTTGTTTAGTCACCTCCCCTAAAAATGACACAACCCCTTTCAAAAATTTCTTGGGGTAGGTATTAATGGCTGAGCTATGTCTTGTCCAGATTTTCCCAATCCTGAATTTGGTAAATGCACCTGTTTAAGCATCTGATTGGTAACTGCATTGCTAGGACTGTAAAGATACACTCCCATGTCATCACATCTCTGCCCCACAGATTAACAGGAAGGCCAGGAACAATATATGGTTTAAAGGTTCCCTCACGTCCTTCCTCATCCTTCCAACTTAATTCTTCACTACTTTGTTCAGGGCATTAGATTTGTCCTGTCCCTTGTAAATGCGTAATAGAGGATTGTTTAGGCCAATGCATGGGCCACTGGTCAGCAGTTAAGACAGAGACATTGAAAGGCTCAAAAACTTAAGAGTTAATTCCTGGGACTGGGGCAGAATCACCAGACCACATTCCTTTCAGAGCAGAGGGCAGGAGCAGTCTCCCACCCAGATAAACCTCAGGGTGTGACTAGAGTCACGGAGCCCTAAGAAAACCTGCACATAACAGGGCAGTACTAGAGGTAGGACGTCCCCGGGTAGCCAGGCCTGACCCTTTGCAGTCTTGGCGCCTAAAAACAGACCAATCATTTTAAAGGTCAGCTTTCCTTGAGACCCTCTTACCTAATCCTGTAACCCCAAGGCTTATGCTACCCCACTTGCATTTTGTCCCTTTAAAAACTTTGTTCTCCCAGAGCGGGGGGCAGGGGGGTGAGGGGGTGGGGTGGGAATGGGGGTCGCTTGCCCCTTTGACTTTGTCAAGGGTGGCCACCCAGCTAGAGCTTACAATAAAAGACCCTCATGTGTTTCGCAACGGAGTCGATTCCTGTGGGTCTTTGCGTGGCTCACAAACTGGGTAAAACTGGGTATAACACTGTCAGCTCCTGTATCCAATAACCCTGTAAATTTTCTTCCAGTAACATTAGTTCAGGCCAATTGGGACTGATAGCTTGTACCCAATAAGTATCAGAGGATCTAAAACCTGCATCTCCTCTCCTATCCTTTTTACTTGCATGTTTTGTCTGAACTTGGGGAACTAATTGGGCTAATCTTTGACCTTGTTTTATTACAGAAATTCCATTTGGAGAGTGTATCATAATTTTTATTTCCCCTTCATAATCTGCATCAATTACTCCAGGAGCTACTAAAATTCCCTGCATAGTTGTACCACTTCTTCCTAATAATAACCCTGTAGTCCCCCTAGGTAATGGACCATAAACTCCTATAGATAGGACCTGTATCCCCATTTCAGGAGTTAATATTGTGTAGGTGGAAGAACTGAGGTCCTGTCCTGTACTACCTGTGGTTGCTCTACAGAGGTCCTGAATGGATTTCCTTGCTGAGGGACCATGTTCTGTAGTGCCCCATAACATTGTTGTGGGGCCTGGGGCTGACCCCTTTTCCAGTTTCCCTGCATTGAAGGGTTTCCTGGAGCACCTCTTTTAGACTTATAGTCATTAGCCCAATGCTTTCTTCTTTTACATCTTGAGTATAAACCAGGTTTCTTTTGACTCCCTTCTTTCTTACTAGCATTAGGACAATTTTTTTCTTTGATGTTCCATTTGCCCACAACCATAACAACTTCCAGATACTCCATTCTTTGGGCCTTTCTGTTGCGGAAATAATGACTCTTTTAACAGTCTTCCCTTGTAGGACAGCAGCAATAACCACTCCTTGAGTATAAGATGGCCTGATGTCAGAGCATAACCTAATACAGTCAGAACTATTTCCTTTCTTCCCAAAGGGTCTCAAAGCCTCTTGGCAGGCACTGTTAGCATTTTCATAGGCCAACTGTTTTACCAATAATAGTCCAGAATCTCTATCACCTACAAGTCTGCTTGATGCTTGCATTAATCTTGCTACAAAACCTTGAAATAATTCATCAGGTCCCCGACAGATTTTAGACAAATCCTTCATCTGTCTACCTGTTTGTGGAAGTTTATTCCAGGCCCTTCGGGCAGCAGCATTTACCTGAGCATAAATGGCCACATCAAAATCCAATTGTTGTCCTGTTTCCCTATAGATTCCTTCCCCAGCAAGCATGTCATAAGTTATAGCAACTCCTTGAGCTCGATTAAGTTTAGCTGTAACTTGACAATGCTCTGCAAATTCTGACTTGCATAATAAATGATCTTCTCTTGATAAGCATGCTCTTGCTAATTGTTTTCAGTACCCTGGGCAGAGGCCTCAGTAGACAAGGGCTCCAACAGAGCTTGAGTAAAAGGTGCTGTAGGACCATATTGAGTACATGCAGATTTCAATTCTTTTCATTGTTTAAAAGGTATAGGAGCATAGACTCTCACCATATTATTCTGTCCATCAGGCTGCTCTAGCACTGGAAAACCATAAAACTCAGTTATATCTTCTCCATTCTGTCTAGGTTCTTATAAAGAAGCTTGTAAAGGGGATACAGTTGCCCGTACAGTGGACAAAGGAAAAGGTTCCCTTGTTTTCTGGGCTACTGCAACTGTAGCCGTCCCAGGAAGAGGGTCGAAGCCTCCAACCAATGATGGAGTTGGAGTGGGGGATTGAGCCTCATTTTCCCTAGTAGTTAATTCTCCAATTTTCTTTTTGTTTGTTTCTTTCCTCTAAGCCCCATTCTAACTTTTTTATTTCTTTTTGCCAAGGCTTAAGTTTTTTTTAACATGCATAGCCTGAATCAGAGGATAGCTCTCAGAATAATACTGAGCTGTGTCTTCCTCCAACTCTGTGAATTTATCAGGATCTAAGGCATCCTCAAAGTCTTCTTTTGACAAGAAATTCCTATCATCAAGAGGGACATATAACTCTTCTGGAGGAGCTGATGGTCTAATCTCATTTTGCCTCAAAGCCTCCCATCTTTCTAACCTCTTTCTCTCTAAGCCTGAAAGTTTCACTTTCTCAGTTCCATGCCACATATACAGACTATAATTAAATTCCATACAAAACACATGAGGCTACTGCCTTGTCCCATTTTTACTCTCCAATTTACTCACCGTGCCCTTTTTACTTTATGATTCGAGCTTGCCAACACCTGCAGTGTCCTTCACTGTATTTCTAGCCCCACGTTAGGTGCCAAACTGCCAGAGCCTGCCAGCAGAGTTGACCAGTTCTAGAGTCAGGAGTGAGGATTAAAATTAACAAAACAACACACAACACATGGGACCTTTCCAAGAGACTCTAGTGGAAGCTAAACCCCTTGCTTTATTCTAGACTCCTTTTAAGCCAGAGCAAAAGCACCTCAGCACAATGACTGAATTCACAAGGAGTCAAGAAAAAGGTGATAGACTTGGTGACTTATCACTAACTCCAGTGAAGGCCAGGGTAAAAGCAGTCTCTCTGCTGAGATCTAAATATCAAAGCAGGCTGGCAGACTAGCAGCTCCCAACAGCTGGCAACTCCACCCTCTACCCTGAATTTTCCAGGGCAGGGGCTGTCTGTTAGTATTTTGGAACACAACCTGTGTTAGTTACCCAGAGACCTATGACGTCATAGTGTCATGGCCACATCTGAAAGGTGTGGTTACCTTCTGACTTAAAGGGCCCACCCCACACGTGGTCCCTCTCTCTTACTTACTTTCTCTCTCTTACTTCCCCCCTCTCTGGGGCGCTCCCCCTTTCCTTTTCCCTTTCCCCCCTCTTCCCCCACCCTCCATATCCCTCCTGATAAACCTCTTGCAGAGAATATCGGTTGTCCCCCTGCTTCATCTATTTTTAATTTATAACATTGGTGCATTGGTGGGACAGGATGGTTAACAACCAACTTTTCTCTGCTCTATCCCCAAAAGCCGAGCCCCAGCGTAAAAGCGTGGACCCCCTGGGTCCACGGTCGCACAGCCACCACTTGGTGCCCATGCTCAAATTCAGCACCGGGGCTCTCTGAGAGGCACAGCGATGCAGGTCTGGTTCTGGTTGGCGACTGGAGACCCCCAGTGAGCAGTTTGGTTAAGAGGGTTCACGCTCTACCGGGGTCCCCTGGAAGGAGGCAAGCCAAGAGGGACCGTGTGTGTTTGCTAGTCCGCCGCCTCCGAGGCCCAAGGCGCGCCTGCCACCCCCCTCCCCGGTCCCGCCCGCCAAGTCAGGCTCTGCCGCAGGCAGTCGGGCCAGGCTCTACACCGAGGTGAACAGCCTGAGTTGTGCCAGTCCCGGAGGCCAACAGCGCTCTGAGACACGGAGACACACAGCACAAAAACTTTTCAAAACTTGGTAGGGAGTTTTGCGAGGCTTTTAAAATTCCTGCAGGATCCCTGCGCGCCGCCATCTTTACTTTGGGAGAAAAATGGGCGGGCCATGGCTTCACTATAGGCTTTCATGTGGCACACCGCCATCTTAGATTCGGGAAGGAGGCACGCCTCCCGTGCACACCAATTTGGTTAGGATGTTGAGCTATGCCTAGTGTCTTTGTTTAGTTTTTTTAAGGTTAAGCCTAGGACGGGTAACTATAAAGTTGCCTTTGTAAATCTACTTAAAATATGGTTCTAGATAGCATTCTGTTTTATAGGACACAGTTTAGAGCAGATAATAAAGACAGACAAAGTAACTCAGATATGCTGGCCCTCAAGCTTGTCAGAGATCTGATGAACATGGTCTCACTGCAATTTTTAATAAACAGCTGAGGATGGTCATTGAGTCACCATATAGAAGTTGGTAAAAATTGAGCTGTCCCGAAAGGCTCTAGACCTAGCTGTGCTGAGACTGCTGGCGTTCCCACAAGAGGTTTGCATAGCCAAAAAGTCCGTTCTGCCAGGTGATGTTTTGAAATGCAGCCAAAGTGGATGCTAGTCCTGCTGCTGCAACATGCCAAAGCTGGCTGCTGGCAAACTGGCCTCTGGAAGTCAAAATGCTCCCAAGCAGACTTGTCCTCTGTGCCCAGCCATGGCGGTTCAACCAGCACAAGAGCACAGACACTTCCAGCCTTCTAGCTCATTGGCCTGGCAGAGAACAGGTGGCTCCTCGACTTAGCAACCTCCACAGCTCTCACACAGGTCTGTTTTTGACCTCAAAATGAGGTCCCACGGACATATTGCCAACTTCTGTGTTGGGAGACTTCAGGTGCCTTCCCAGCTCTCTTCATATGCAGGAGACACCAGGCCTTAAGCCTCAGTCCTAGAGCTGCTACTTTCAGGCCTAGACACAGTCCAGACTCAAAAAACAGGCCTAAATTAAACCTTTACCATCCCTTTAGCTAAAGAAAAATAAATGTTCATAGCAGTTTGACTATGTCTTATGGTAAATAACTAAATACAAAGGTCCCTCTCATATTTGAGACATGTCGTAAGGTTAATAAATACAAGTTACACATATTTGAGAGTCTTAAAAAGTGTCTTAAGGTTGGTAAACGTAAGTTATACATATATGAGAGTCTAAAAATGTGTCTTAAGGTTGGTAATGCAACTTATAAATGTTTTAGGGTCTAAAGAAAAACGTTTTAAGATTGATAAATACAAATTATAAAGGTTACAAGGTCTAAGGTAATTTACGGTATCTTAAATAGGTAAAAAGGCTTAATATTTCTTCCTGTTGTTATGCTACTGTTATATTGACTGTCCAGAGTTTTGACCTTTATTAATAGGACTCTAATGTATTAATCTAACTCTGATACAAAAACATTCCACTATACCACTATTCCGCTATTATGGTCCTAAGCTCAAGATTGCAAGCCTCCATAATGTGTATGCTTATACTTAAAGTTAAGATCAAGTGAGTTTCCCTTTTACTTCATAAAAGGCTTTTGCCTTTTCAGAGCTCACCTTAAAAAATACTTATGCTGTTAACACAAATATGTATGTCTACTGCCTTTTTCTCTGCGCAGAGTACAATTGTAATACTAACATCTCTAAAGTTTTATCTCCTTCTTAAAACTTAAAAGTAATTTTTATAAGCTGCAAAAAGTCCACCTTAATCCACCTCTCAGGTCAATTGGACTCCAGATAAGTACTGCACCAATTGCCTATCTCAAAAGGTGGGACTCCTCCCCTTTCCCTGGTTTTGGGACTTCCTTTCCTGGCTACCAGACTGCTGTTTACTGCATGCAACCACTGGCTGAATTGGTGAGTTCTCCTTATTGACCAGCCACTAGATTGGTGAGTTCACTCCCATTTTCTCAGCATAAACGCCTCTCTTGGTAGGGGAAGCTTGACCACAGAGCTCTGGCAACTTCCTACTATCTTTTGAGACGGAGGGACCCCCCCCTCAGCCGTAGACTTAATTGTCTAGGTTTGACCCTCTATGCTGACCTCCATTTTAGGGCCACACTCTCCCTTGGGCCGTATGTACCCTCTCACAGACAGTTCCTCTCCCCACTCGCTTGCCCTCTCGCCCACTCATGGGTCCCCTCTCACAGACAGTTCCTCTCCCCACTCGCTTGCCCTCTCGCCCACTCATGGGCCCCCTCTCACCCGCTCATGGGAAGACCTAGCGCTAGGCAAACCATCGTGCTTCGGCTGTGCCACTGGGAACCGCGCCCGGATCCCTGGCCAAGAGCTGACAAGCTCTTGGACAGGTAGCATCCCTCTTGCTCGGAGTCACACTTTCCCTTGGGACGCCACTGGAAAGTTGGTGACTTCTCTGCCCCCAATGGGAGATGCCCAGATGCCCGTCCCTCCAGACAGGCTGGAGAATTTCAGGCTTCTACACCTAGTGTCAGCTGGCACCAGGGCCTCTAAGTTCACATGCTTCTGTAACCAAACCTCACCTCAATGACAGGTCGAAAACAAAGCCTTTTTTAAATATTGCCAGTGATTGGGTATATAAAAGTCCCCTCCAGGTAGACAGAGGTTTCCATGTACAAGCCTCATAGATCCAAACCTTTCAATGTATACCTACAGGATTTTCTCCCTACTCAACTTTATCTTTTGCCTATATATGTGTTTCAGTGTCCTGCCAGACACAGATGTTTCCTATAGCCACAACAGCACCAAAGCAGCTACAGGTGTTCAACTCTTTCCTCACGGACTTCCAACAAGCTGCAGGTGTTCAGCTCTGACCTCACAGACTTCCAACAAGCTGGACCTGCACCTTCCCTTCCAGCCATGGGTGTTCTCACAGACCTAGGAAAGCATCAAAACAGCCTATTCTTCCTGGACTTGGCCAATAGTTCAGCCTTTTGACCTCCCTACAGCGCCCCCAGTGACAGCAGGAAGTAGCCAGAAGAGAATCTATGCCCGTTATTCACTTGTTGTTAACAAAAGGCTAAAATGGTGTGCTTCAGGACCAGGACAAGCGGCTCCAAGGTTTTCCCAGCGTTCCCCAGTCCCTACCTGCTGCCTTGCATGGCTGACAACTCTCTCTGTTGACAACCCTTTACCCTAAATTTTCCAGGGCAGAGGCTTCCCCTACTCTTGACCTTGCAATCTGACCATTTTGTTGCTATAATTCTTCTCTCTCTCAACCTCTTGCATGACAACCAAGAGCTGCTTCCAATGAGCCTAAATTTATGTACTTTAACTTACCTTATAAAAGGCAGCCCAAGCTCCCTACTTTTAATTATAGAAAAAGGGAGGAATGTTAGTATTTTGGAACACAACCTGTTAGTTACCCAGAGACCTATGATGTCATGGTGTCGTGGCCACACCTGGAAGGTGTGGTTACCTTCGACTTAAAGGGCCCACCCCTTTAAGTCCTCTCTTGCCTCCTCTCTCTCTTACTCACTTACCTTCTCTCTCTCTCTCTCTCTCTCTCTCTGGGGTGCCCTCCCCTTTCCTTTTCCCTTTCCCCCTCTCTTCCCCCACCATGTCCTGCTACCCACATCCTCCATATCCCTCCTAATAAACCTCTCGCAGAGAATATCGATTGTCCCCCTGCTTCATCTATTTTTAATTTATAACACTGTCTCTCCTCCTCACTATGTAATCTGGGAATTTGGGTGCTTTTACTTTTTTCTCCCTCTCTCTCTGTTACCTCCCTTGCATGGCAGCCAAGAGCTGCCATGAAGCTGCATTTATATGCTTTAACTTGCCTTGTATGAGAAGCAGTCCAACGTCCTCATTCCCACCTCCCCACCCCTTCCTAGCTCCCCCCCTTTTTAATTATAGCAAAAGAAAAGGATGTTAGTTCACAAGTCAATGCACTAGCCCACTCCTAGGTTGCTTAGCCAACTGTGATGTCATCATTGGTCACCATTTTCAGGGGCCTGGGATAAAAGACCCTCACTATTACAGTCACTCTCCACTTTTTGTCAGGGAGTCCCCCTCCCCCATCTCTGTCCACATGGCTCACTAAGGCCCTAACTCTCTTCTGCTTTCCTTCTGTCAAATAAATATCTTTCATACCAGATCTGTCATATGCATGGCATATTTTTATATCGTAACATATAGGATACAGCAAAAGCAATACTAAGAGGAAAGCTCATAACACTAAGTGCCTCAGAAAGAAATTGCGAGATTTCACACAAGCAATTTAAAAGCACACCTGAAATCTCTAGAACAAAAAGAAGCAAACATAACTAAGAGGGGACAGCAGAAAATAATCAAACTCAGGGCTGAAATAATAAAGTAGAAACAAAGAGGACCTTTCAAAGAATCAACAAAACCAAGAGCTGGTCCTTTGAGAAAATCAACAAGATAGACAAACATTTAGCCAAACTAATGAAAAGGCAGACAAACACTATCCAAATCAACAAAATCAGAAATAAAAAGGGGGACAATAACAGAAACTTGACAAAATCCAAAGAATCACTAGATCTTATTTCAAAATCCTGTATTCCACAAAATTGGATAATCTAAATGAGATGGACAGTTTTCTTTATAGATTCCACTTACTAAAGTTAAATTAAGATCAGGCAAACAGCTGAGGTTTGCAGAGGCGGAACTGATTCTTCTTAGCTACCATGTGAGGAACTAAGAGTGTAATGAGGGGGAAAGTGTGGGAGAGGGCTAGGATCCGAACTGGGCGATTTCCCAACCTTCGCTGCCGGCTAGGCTCTCCCGCGGTCGCAGTACCAGGGTGTATCTCCCTTACTTCATCCCTGAAACGGCCTCTCTAAACTGTTTAAGTGAGAATGTCCTTGGCTCAGAGAGTACTCCTCACCTGGCTTTTCACATTACTCTTCCTGATCATGTTGGTGTTGAAACTGGATGAGAAGGCCCCTTGGAACTGGTTCCTCGTATTTATTCCCGTCTGGATATTTGACGCTATCCTTCTCGTCATGCTGATTGTGAAAATGGCTGGACGGTGTAAGTCTGGCTTTGACCCCCGGCATGGGTTGCAGAATAGTGAAAAGAAAGCCTGGTACCTCACTGCGATGTTACTCAAGTTAGCCTTCTGCCTCGCACTGTGTGCTAAACTGGAACAGTTTACTACCATGAATCTTTCCTACGTCTTCATTCCTTTATGGGCCTTACTGGCTGGCGCTTTGACAGAACTTCGAGATAATGTCTTTTTTGTGAGAGACTGACTTCCGAGTACATTGTCTCATTTCTGTTGCTGCTCAACAAGCTATTCAGCGTTCTGATTCTTTGGAAGTTTCAAGAATTACAGAGAACTGAGGGAAAATACTAGTGCAGTCTCGAAATACTATAAAACAGGATTGGTGAGGCATGAACTTGTAGCCAACCCAAAGCTCAATTATTCAGTATTTGAGTTATTGGTATCTTTATTTTTCCTGTGTAAATAAAGCTTGTTTCTGACCTTAAAAAAAAAAATCAGGCAAAAAGTTAAATTGTCCCATAAGTCCTAAGGAAATAGAAGCAGTCAGTAAGTCTCCCATCCAAAAAAAAAAAAAAAGAGAAGAGGCAGTTCTTTTAAGAGGTCCCTACTGAGGAAAACAAGAAACAAAAACAAAACAAGCCAGCTCTTCAACACAAGCAAGCTTCCGCAAGCCAGATGCAATTTCCTAGCCAAGGCAGGAGGCTAAATTCCTTTGAGAAGGGGCTCCTGCTGGCCTGGCTCCTGCTGGTAAGAGGAGCAAACACCTGTGGACCCAAAGAAATTCCAAGAGAGAGACAGAAAATCCTTTCCCTGTGAGCTAAAAGACAGGGTCTGCCGACTAACAACTCTGGAAGCAGGAGCTGGACAAACTGAGAAGCTCCACGCATCTGAACTGGTAAGGTACTAAATTTGGAAAACAATGAAAGAGAAGGGAAGCTGGGTATAAAAAAATTATAGAGAGAAGTGTTTGTTTTGAATATAAAAAGTCCTTGTTGAAAATGGAGGAAGACATTATGACACCATGCTGGATTCCATTTGATTTTGTTTCTCTTAGCATACGAATAATCTTTTCAATGATGATTACAGTTTTGTATACCCCCTTTGGGAGAGATTAAAATAAGGAAAATTTGGAAAAAGAAGAGACTGAGAAATTAGATGCTAAATTAAGGCCAGAGAACAGAGGTTGGAGGAATCTTTGAATCAAAATAGGGAACCTTCAGAGAAATCTAATTGGGAACTTAAAAAAAACACCAAAAGAGGTAATTCCAGATGAGAAAGTTCCACAAAGGCTTGAGAAAATTGCAGAAGGGCAGCCCATTGAGATAATGGATGGAAAGGCTTTGGCTGTAGGCCAAATATTTGTATTTGGATATTGTATTGAAAAAATAAAACCCTAGCATAATGCTGGCAACACCACTTTGCAAGACTGAAACAGTACAAGGTCAGAAGCAAGGCAGGACAGATGTCCAACAGCAGGATATCTGCGGTTGGGCACCTGGCCTATGAGGGGAAACGGAAAGTCCCTGATAAAAACACTCTGGGACTCTGGGTACCCGAGATAAGGGCCCGGTACGTGACTCGGCTCACATCTGCCTTCCCGCCTTCCCTGTTCCGGGTACGTGACGCAACTATGGCTTTGTTCAAACCACCCAATTAGATCCCTGTAACTATGCTTCTCGCTTCTGTAACCGTGCTTCTTGCTCCCGAGCCCTATAAAAACCCGTCACCCCAACCGAGAGGCGCGCAAGTCCTCCGAAGGACTTTGTCGCCCCGTGTACCCGTGTATCGAAATAAACCTCTTGCGGCTTGCATCCGAAGACTGGTCTCGCTGTTCCTTGGGAAGCGGGGTCTCCCCGTCTAAAGAGGCTCTAGCGGGAGTCTTTCAGTATATGTATTGTCAAGGTTCAATTACTGCATGCAGGTCTACATGCTAAACTAGAAATGCAGATCCCGTTTGCTGCTGCCTTGAAACAAGGTCAAGCAATGGGGTATGTGCTCCACTTTGCAGAGTTTGAAAAACTGAAGAAGAGTCACCACACCATGGGTTCATATTTGGAACTCCAATGTGCAACTGCATTAAGTTCTGAAGAGGAGAATTCGGTAATTACAAATGTATTAGAATGCCATTTCGGTTGTTTTCATTTGTAGTTATTCTGAATATGGCAACAGTAAACATGGGTGAGCATGTATCTGTGGAGCAGGGTGTTGAGCCCTTTGAGCATATGCCACGAAGTAGAACAGCTGGGTCATGTGCTAGATTTATTTAACTCAAGGATTTATTTAATTGAGGATTCTCCATAATGATTTCCAGAGAGTCTAGAATTTTCTGTTCAGAGGGTTTTTATTCCCTATGATTTTGTTTTTATGTTTTTGCTAGTTGGATAATTGGTAGTATTCCTCCTTGTCTGATCTTGCCATGAAATTGATATTCCTGAGTGTAGATTCAAATTGTATTCTACTTCTATTTCTCTTTGGTGTTTAGTATCACGACAGTGGTGGTGTGTGTGTGTGTGTGTGTGTGTGTGTGTGTGTGTGTGTGTCTTTTGTCTCGGGAGAATTGTTGCTCACCCAACTCACTCAGTAGTAACTTCTCAAACTAGAAAGATCAGTATTTTTTATTTCTCTTTCCCTTTTTGCCTAACAGGATACAAGTATGCAGCTTTTTCTGGCTAGGACTTGTTATACAGCATTCTGTGGAACACATCAGTAAAAATGTCTTGAGGGCATTGACTAATTGATGTGCATGAGCTATCATGTTTGGTGCAGAAAGAACATTCCTCATTGCTTTGCTCTAGTCAGCTCCTATGAGAATGTTGGCTCAACTCCCCTACATTGAAGCTGCAGGGTTTTAAAGTGGTGACATTGGAAATGGGCTCTGACCCACAGGTTTTCATTTCTATCCCTGGTTCTTACAATAGTCAGAATATGTCACCATTTTGCATTTTCAGAGAAAGAAAGGAAGAATCATAAACATTACTAACCTAAAATCTGTTATACAACATAGCTTAAGTACTAAAATAGAACACATTGAGAACCATAAAATTCAGACATAATAGTTCAGATTTTCTCTTGAGCAGTTTTTCTATGCTGTATTATAGGTGCAAAGCACTGAAACTGACTATAATTCTCACTGTTTAATATATTCATTTAGTCACAGGAAATCTTTGTCACTTCTGAATGCAGGCAAAGTTACTATGCCTATGTACACATTCTTAGTTGTAACTTAAATATTATTTAACATGTTTTTGGACTTTCCTCAAGGTTTTTCTTCAAAACTTCTAAAACTGTTACTTGTTAAAGTTGCCTTATGCTTATTCTTAGAAAAACATTAGAATATAACACATGGCTGAGTGGAACTTTCTATCTGCTTGGTGGAGGCTCGAATATTCCTATAAAATTCATTCCATAGACTACTTAATTTTTATGTTAATGTTACAATAGCCAGTATGTAGTATTGATATACTTCCTACTGTGGACAAAACACAAAACTGCTTGCCAATGAAATCAATCATATATTCTGCCTCCCATATCTACCCTTTAAGTCCTTAATGTTGTGGCTTTGGACTTAAGAGTTTAAACATCCCAACAGAGCATGTTAGAATGGAAGCATGCAAGGCCCAAGTAGATACAGGATTGATTCAGTGTCAGTATTTTAGTACGACCCTCGGTACAGCATTTCAAAGCACATTTCCTAATCACAAGTGTTCCTTCTGAGGCATGTACACTGAGATCCTGTGGGACAGAGACACATCATCCATAACACATAGATAACTGTGTCCAGATCTGAAATGTATGTGTTGTTTCATGGATATGCTTATGAGACTATTGTGTCATCCTGGTTTTACAAAGTTAGAACATTCAGTATAGAGTATGACTATATTAGAAATTACTGATTGAGTAATTGTCTTTGCTTATTTATCTACATCCAAATTTCCTTAAGTCTCCTTATATTCAGGAAAGCAGTCTTCCTGATAGTGCATGGTCAAATTATATTTTCCCTCCTCCCAGTTTTTCCCCACCTCCCCTTTGTTCAATATTCCCTCACTTTCTATTTCTCATTAGAAAAATAACAGAGTTCTACGTAATAACAACCAAGCATAAAAAAAATAAAATATAGAAAAGTAAAGTAAATATCACTAGATTAAAATCTGACAAAGTAACCCAACAGAAGAAAAAGATTGCTAAGAACAGGAACAAGAATTAGAGACCCATTAGTTCTCACTCAGGAGTCCTATAATAACACTAAGCTTAAAACTATAATATACATTCAGAGGACCTGGTGCATACCAGTGTAGGCCCTGTGTCTGCTACTTTAGTCCCTGTGAGCTCACTTGCACTTGCCTAGTTCATTCAGAGGATCTTGTTGTGACTGTGTCCTTCATCCCATCTGACTCTTGACACTCTTTCTACCTCCTCTTCTGCATGGTTCCCTGAGCTCTGAGGGATTTGATGGAGACCTCCTAGAGAGACTCTCTCTTCCTGATGTCTGACTTTGAGTCTCTATATCTCTTCTGATGTTAGAGGAAGCTTCTCTGATGAGGTCTGAATGAGGGAGTGATCCATGAGTATAGCAAAATCTCATTAGGAGTCATTTCCTTGATACTTTTCCTTTTTTCCATTTTACACCAATAGTGTCTGGTTTTATCTTAGGTCTCTGGGCTCTCTAGTCTCTGGTCCTTGGTTACCTAAGCAGTGTCAAGAATGGGTCATCTTGTGGAGTGGGCCTTACGTAAAATCAGACCTTTGTCGGCTGCTCCCACAATGTCTGTGCCGCCATTGCCCCGGCCTATCCTGCATGTAGATCACAGGCTTTGTAATTGGTTACAACTGTATCTTAAAGCTCCATAGCCACTAGTGCATTTGACACAGTTTTAATCGCTAGAAAAACTCAAGATATGCAAACAGAATATTCTCCCTAAATGTGCTGAAGATATGAGGGGGCATAGAAATTGAGAAATCAGGTCTAGATTTCTCTACTTTGTGTTCTCTTCATATATTGAGCAGAGTACCCTGTTAGATATCTGTATTTTTTCTAAAAACTCTCACTAGAGTCATGAGCTATCTCACAGAAAACACGGATTATTGTGTGCAAGGTAGACCTGGTCACCTGTCGGGAGCAAATGAGACTTCCCTGAAATGTGGAGAAGAGAGAGCAGCCACAACCAGGGTGGCCAAGTGAATGAGTGGGACAACAGTGATGGCTTCAAATTAAAGAGAAAGAAAAGAGCTGAAAATGGTTTTCCATATTTGATTACACCTTAAAAGAATTCCTGATCATTTAACTTACTATAGTGTCTTGGCCTCATAATGCATCCTGCTTGCTATAACTGTTAGAAGACATTGTCCTCATAATGCATCCTGCTTGCTATAACTGTTAGAAGACCTGAACTATGGTGACTTAATACCAGTATAAAATGCAATTTTATATGACTATGCTGGCATCGGATGTAATATTTTTACAAATTATAAGTCTAACATGAGTCCATGAGGTAGCATTACTCTGAAATTGCCTTCCTTGAACATGTGTCTTTATATTACGTTTCATTTTTGTTCCAGTGGAGAATATACAAACATCCTTCTGAAAAATAATTTAGGAGTTGGTGTACAGAGTAGATGTGATCAAAACCCTATAGGGGAAGTGAAAAAACACAGCAATGTGTGGAGCTCGGCCAGCAGATAGAAACAGGGATAACTACCATGACAGCACAGCCTCAAATGATCTTGCAAATATTTGTTTTGCATCAATTGCTTTTGATGAATCTAGTGGTTTTCCCTTTTTTCTTTTTAGAAAAAAAAAAAAAAACACTGAAGCTTTTAAATAAGCCTTTACTATTAGAATGAATTGAGTCTTCTGAATAGTAATCTTCATTACTATACATTAGCATACACAAATACTGTGAACATGGGATTGGATTAAACTCTTCTTCATTAATATATGAGAAAAATATTTAAAAATAAAGACATTCCAAATATAATAATTCAGTGAGCTCTATCCCAAAGCTAATTATTGAATCCTCAATTATTTGTTTCATCTGAAGATTCTCTCTCTGTTTTCGTGAGAGTCCATACAATTATAGTGAAAGAAAAATATTGATTCCTGGGACTTCTGTGCTAAGCACTTATCTTAAAAGATAACTTAAGGAGACAGTCAATTATCAAGTGTTTAATCATGAAATGTGCCCTATTAATCTAATGTATACTCATTTCCAGAGAATGACTGCACATGGGCTATTATCCATCAACATATGAGGAATGCAAAGGAGCCTTGTCATTATCATAAACTTGGCAAAATGCTTCATGACCCCTCCAACTGTGCATTTTATAAAATCAGCGAAACTACAGAACTTGAATAACTCTTTCTGCAGTAACGATAGGGATGCCTCTGTTGACTCTTCAAGCCCAGAGAGATATAATACCATGCACACTGGAGAGAACCTTGTAAATCTAAAGAGAAATCTTTACATTTATGCCCAGCATTGCTCACGACCAGAGCCTGTACACTGCAAAGAAAGAGCACAGACAGGAAGAGCATGATGACCATTTTAGCTCTATATGCAGCCGCATGCAGCAAACAATCTGCATTAGAGAGAAACCACACCAGTAAGGGAAAATATGAGAAATGCTCAGGACCGCCTCAAGCCTCAGTGTGGAGCAGAGAATTGATACTAGAAACCCTACAGGTGCAATGTTTGTGACAAATCTTTTACTCAGTGCTCAACCTTAAAACACATCAAAGACTTCTTCTGGGGAAAAACACTACAAATATAATGAATGTGGAAAGTCATTTTCTCATTTGTCTGCACTTAAAAACCATCAGAAAAAGCATTCTGGAGAGAAGCGTCGTGAATGTAAAGAATGTGACAAATCCTTTGCCTACTGTACTGGTTTGAAGACACATCAGAAAATCATACTGCTGAGGAACAGGATAGTTGTCAACACTGTGGCAAGGTCTATGTCAGCTTTTACATGTTAAAAGCCATTGCAGACTCCATCCTGTAGAAAAGCCTTACAGATACATGAGTGTGACAGATCCTTTCCCCACTATTTATTCCTTAGAAGACATTATAAAATTCATTCTCTAAAGAAATTACCCAAATGCAAAGAACGTGTTAAGTGCTTTCTTGTATTATCACATCTTAAGATTCATTACAGAATCCACAGCGGTGAGAAGCCTTAACAAATGTAGAGAATGTGACAAATCCTTTACCCAGCGCACACATCGTAGGACCCACATCGAAGAATTCATACTGGAGAGAGACCTTAGAGATGTGACGTATGTGACAGATCTTTTACTAAGTCCTCAGCCCTCAACAGACATTAGAAAATTCATTCTGGAGCAAAAACTTACAAATGCAAAGACTGATATATTCTTTTCTCAGTACTCAAATCTTAGAACACACCAGAGACTTCATACTGTAGAGAGTGTGTAAGCAGTGTGGCAAATCTTAGAGCACGTCAGAGTTTTCACACTGAAGGAAACCTTACAAATGTATGGAGTGTGAGAAATCCTTTACTTAGGCCTCAGATCTTAGAAGACATCAGAGAGTTCACACTGGAGAGAGACCTTACAGTTGGAAGGAAGGTGACAAATCTTTTCCTAGGTGCTCAAATCTCAGAGCACATGAGACCATTCTTACTGGAGAAAATAATCTTACAAATGCAAAGACTACGGCAAATCCTTCACACAGTACTCAAGTCTTAGAAGACATCAGAAAATTCATACAGGCCACAAAGATACAACTGTAAATAATGTGACAGCATTTTTCTGGTATTCTGGGCTCACAAGTCACAACAGTATACATCATAGAAAAGTAAAGATGAGAAATTTGTGAAAGCCTTTATTGGAGTTTAAATCTTAGAAAATATCAGTTTGTCCTAAAATGAAATTCTGCAAAAGCAACTGGATAAAGTTTTTTTTTTCTGTTTTAAATATGTATGGTCGCATTGTGTTCAAGTATTCCCATACACTACATGTATGCCTGGCGCCTGGGAGGCCAGGGAGGGTCTTCAGACCCCCTGAACCTGGGTTAACACAAAGTTGAAAATTGCTCTGTGTGTGTGTGTGGGGGGGGGGGGAATGAACCCTAGTCCTCTGGAAGAAAAACCAGTGATCTTAACTACTACACCATCTCTCTAATCCCTGGTAAAATATGTAATAAAACATTTCGCTTTTTCAACATCTAAAATTCAACCGTAATGCCAAGCCTTTAATGGTGCAAACCTTTGATTCTAGCACTCGGGACACAGGGGCAGGAGAATTTCTATGAGTTTGAGGCCAGCCTGATCTCCATAGGGAGTTTCAGGACAGCTAGGACTACAAAAACACTTTCTTAGAAAAAACAAATCATAAAGAGGACAAAATGTAATAACATTAAAAATGTGGAAAGTCCTTTAGTTCTGTCTCTAACTTTGCTGTCCATCACAGTTCATAGTTCTGAGAAACCATATAAAGGTTTACCATATATAATCCCCATGTGTTGCTGTTCATCGAAGTCCCACCCCTGAAATGCATTCACCTTGACAAATCCCAGTTTGTCAACTTGACAAAACTAGTTCTGAAATTGTAGACATTTAAAAATTATCATAAACGAATCAGAGAGCTCTAATAAATTCCCATCTTTTGTTCATCTTCAGAATCTTCATACTAGAGTCAAACCTTACAACACTAGAAGGAGACAAACTAAAGATATAAGCTGTGAGTGACAACATGGAATGCTCACATACATCCTAAAAATCCCCAAAGGCAAAGGGTGTGGCTGTGTATGTTTTTAATGCCAGCTCTATGGAGGCAGACACACATGTATCTCCGAGTTCCAGGCCAGTCTGGTATACAGAGAACACCTGCCACACACACACACACAAAGAAAAGCAAACAAACAAGAAGAACAAAAAAAAATCACCAAGAGCATACTTGAATTCATTTTGAAGTACTGAAGAAATATGGGGAAGTATTTACTCTACAGCCTAAAATAATATGGCTGCCAGCAACCTTCATGGAGGTAAAGGAGATTCAAGGGACCCTCCCTCAGCCACAATGGAATTGTAGTTGTGCCAGTCTTGCACAATTGCTTATGTTAGTGTTTTCTGAACAGTTACAGATCCCTGCATTACCCACTATTAACTGCAGGAGTCTTCCTTCACCAAGCTTGAGAGAGTAGTACAGATTGATAATTACAAATGTGTGTGTGTTGATGTCAGGTAACAGCATGGCCACTAACAAAACACTTCTGCCTTGCACCTGTAGCTCTCAAGCCATGATTTTTGACCATTATTACGACATGAATTTGTCTCTATGGAGCAGACCTCAAATCCAATCAAGAGACACACTGGTTATGCCCATAAGCAGCTGCACCAGCACTGCACCAGCAAACGCATCTTGGCTTTTAGGTTGTTATTGTAGGATGCAAAGTTCAATGGTAAGTAACACCATTGACATCTTTTCTTTGCCAGAAGCCTACACAGGACATCACAGTGCTTCACAAGCCAGCCAGCAGGGAGTTTCTTGGTAAGTCTGACACTACCATTTCTTTCTCTCTCTCTCCTGTCTCTCTCTGTCTCTGACTCTCGTGTGTGTGCACCTGTGAAATACTGCCCAATCTCACCTCCTACCTCTCTACTATTCTGATTCACAATTCCAACAAATCTCTGTATTGTGTTCATCTCTGTTCATATTGCTTTGTGATGCACTGAAAATTAAGCAGAGTCATCTGTGAGGCTGTGACTTTGGAGCTATTTTTTGGAGTCTGGATGGTTCAGCAGAGGATAACAACTAAAGGCACTGATTCTTCTCCAAACATATATCCATAACTAACATTTAAGATGTAAATGATGGTGAAGAGTTCAAGTTAGCCTGGGTACTCCATTTTGAAATGAGGAGCCATCTTGACCAGGAGCTGAACTCAGGTACCAGGAAATATCACAGAATAAATGTTTAGTAAAAAATAGAGACAATCTCCCCTGGCAGCAATCAATGAGAATCAGTTGGGAATTGGCTGGGAAAATTCTCCCCTCAATGTTCCAGATATAGTTTAGAAGAATGGCAATTGTGATTATGTGCCTCAGAAGAGGTCACCTTGCCTCTCTGACTTTTACCCAATCCTGTAATGCCAAGGCATGTGCCCCCCTGCTTGCTGTCATGGAAACTTGTGTCTCCCCCCCCACCCCCCACCCCCGCTTGCTGTCATGGAAACCCCCTGCTTGCAGTCTTTCCCTTTAAAAAACCTGCTCACTCAGGGCTTGAGGTCCCACTTCTCTACTGCTGTGTCACTGAGACTTGGGTCCTGAGTTCAGTCGCTCTCGTAATAAAGCTCTCTTGCTCTTGCATGGAGTTGACTCTTGATGGTCTTTGAGGGTCCTGTGATCCTGGCATAACAGTGGGACCTGTGATCCTTTCCATTTCCTACATGTATTTGGCCTTGCGTGAGGCCAGTACAGGTCAGTAATGTTGCTGTTTGTAACTGATTACAATAGTTGCATGGAGTCTTAGGCCTTCCTCCTCCTCTTCCTTAATAATTCCATAAGAGCCATCGATGGGATGGTATAACTGACCTTTTTAGGGCTGAGACCACATACATACTTTACTTATTTTTTGCATCTTGGACAGCCAAAAGTCTCTGCATTCATCACTCCATCTATCTATCTATCTATCTATCTATCTATCTATCTATCTATCCATCTATCTATCTATCTTTATTTTCTACGTATTACCTAAAACATAAGTTACAGAAGACAAACAGCACAGGATGAACTCAGCCCTAGGCAATTAGCAACGGGCTGACCACTAACTAACACCTATTTTTTTTTTTTTTTTTTTTTCAAATTCTGAAATGTCTCTCCCCAAGTCAAATTACAGTACTTGGTTTTGGCGTATCATGTTTGGGTTCCTGGGAATGGGACCCTGGATTCTGAATTTGGCCTGTTATTGTTTGGTATCAAGTATGTAGCCAAGAGGCTGGTGGTCAAGTCGGTGTTAGGCTGTCTATCTTTCAAATGGTTGGTTCAGAACTCACGATGGAACTCAGATAACCGGGGGTGTAGCATCCTACTAGATCCAGTCCGGGTCTGGGTTGGCAGCAAGCTGTGGGGAGGCTGTGGGGAGGCTGTGCGGAGCTGGCCCAGGGCAGCCTGACGGCAGAGACTGTGAGGAAGGCAGCCAGAGACAGGGTGGGAGGGACCCGTCTCGCGGGGCGGGGCGGGGCCCCTCAACCGGAAACAGAGGTTGGGCGTTCGTGGCACATTGGCTGGCTGTCCAGGAAGGTTGTGGCCTGGGCGGGGTTAGAAGAGTGACGCGAGAGGAAACCGGTACGCTGCGTGCGTGAGCCAGGGAGCGTGGGGCTGCAGACTGACGCCCGACTGTTGAGAAGCCGTTTCTGGCGTAAGCTCGCGGGCCGCGCCGTGGGGAGTATCGTGGGGCAGGCCTGAGTGCGGAGGACACGGCGGGGTCTCGAGGGGACGTGAAACTACCCAGGGCGCAGGTACCGCGCGGGGCAGCCTGCGCAGCTCACCAGTGCGCAGTTGCTGTTGCTAGAACCAAAGCGTGGCTGCCCTGGGACCTCCCGGGTCACGGGAGCTGCGGGGCCCGGAAACCAGCAGGAACCAGACCACCTCCTCTTGTAGTCATAAGGACGAAAGCTCTCGAAAGGCTGCTGTGGATGTCATCGGCAAATTCTGAATATTAACGGGAATAGTCCTGTTTGTTTTATTTTTTCATTGATCTTCTGGTTGCCAAATATTCCTGTAAGAATAATGTAGTAGAATATTTGAATTTATCTGTTGGTATTTGCAAACACGGTTCTCTTTGCTGTGGTGGAAAGGACAATGCTCTTTAAATTTGCAGTGATCCATGCTAACTTCCGCGTTATGCCACTTCCCAGTTCAGGAGAGTGGCATATGGACTCAGGGAGCTGCCCGAAAGCTTTTAAATATTAGCCATGAAAGGAACACTTGCAAATTTGATTTCATCTGAAGGAATAATTTGTTGTGAGTTCCACAGGCATGGTTGTAAACATAACTTTTAAAAGTAAACTCTTGTCCGTCATTAGTTTTCCATCTGAGACCTATGCACTCTGGTGTAAACACAGCATTGTAAAAAGTGTACCACTAGGCTTGGTGGCGCGGTGGCACACACCTTTTATCCCATCACTCAGGAGGCAAAGGCAGATTTCAGCGAGTTGGAGGCCAGCCTGGTCTACATAGTGAATTCCAGGATAGCCAGAGCTGTATGGTGAGACCCTGTCTCAAAAAAACAAAACAAGGAAAAGGAAGGAAGGAAGACAGGCAAGAAGGAGGAGGAAGAAGAAGAAAGAAGGTGTTTTACTGTGCAGAACTCTTAATGTTGCAACTTAGAGCCTGGAAAACCGCAGTGTGCTGTTTGAGGGTAGCATGTCACAGAGTTTTCACAGTTAGGATTTTATAAACCAGGCAGTGTTGGTGGTGACACTCGCCTTTAATCCCTGCGCTCAGGAGGCAGAGGCAGGTAGATCTAGGATTTCTTTGCCAGACTGGGCTACAGAGCAAATTTAAGGACAGACAGGGTTACACAGAGAAACCGAGTTGTGGGGGGAAGGGGAAAGAAAAGAGAGAAAGAGAAACAAAATTAAAAGGTGTTACAGTATAGGATAATATTAGAAAGAATCTTTTGAATAATTATGAAAGCTCATCTACATCAGCAATACTCTAGCCTTCTTGGTTCAAAAAAAGCCCTTCGTCCATGATCATGTCCAAACTATTATGTAGAACTCACCAGGTAGACTAGGCTGAACCGGGATTCCCAAATTTCCACCACCTCTGTCTTCCCAGTGCTCACACTAAAGTTGTGCATTAGCATGAGGGTTCAAACTGATGTTTTTTACTTTGTAGTTTGTTGACAAACAATGATGTGACTATAGACTTTTTCCAGGAGGAGGGCTATGCCTGGATCCTGCTCACAGGGCTTTGTACAGAGAATGGATGTTACAGAATTGGAGCAGTCTGGTTTCTGTGGGTGAGAATAGTTTTCTTGCAGTCTTTCTTTCTCCTCAAGGTTTCTTGATAAGTTACTCTGCAAGTGTGGAGATTTTTGTAAATGAGTCTTACATCCCTCAGAGTAAGGTAACACCCTCAGAGGAACAAAGAAAGATTTCATGAAATGTACTCTTCTTCGTGTGTGTCCCTTTGAGATGTTTAAGGCTTATATCATTTTTGATCCATGAACAATTCAGAGCCTCACTAGTATGTAATATTGTCATCCCAATCAGTCAGTTTCATTTCTGCCCCTGAGATTTGACTGAGCTGTGATTCAAAGTGGGATTCAACTTAATAACTAAAAATGCTTTCTAAATTTGTCATTGTTCTGACACTGCATGCTAATTGGGGAGTCACTGTAAAATCTTCAGTTTTGTTTCTCTTTATCTACTGAACACAGTGTTGTGTTAGAAAGAAATCCAGATGCCCAGGAGCAGTGTAGCTGGGTCTTGAGGAAGAACTATCCCCAATTTTCTGAGAAAATGCCAGATTGATATCCAGAGTTGTGCAATTTCCAGAGCTGTCATACCCACCAGCAATGGGTCTGAAGCGTGCCACATCCTTGCCAGCACGTGCTGTCACTCGAGTTTTTGATCGTAGCCATTCTGATGGGTGTGAGGTAGAGTTGTTTTGATTTGCATTTCCCTGATTACTAAGGATGTTGAGCATTTTTTAAGTGCTTCTCAGCCACTAAAGACCCCTCTGTTGAGAATTCTCTGTTTAGCTCTGTACCCCATTTTTTAATTGGATTACTTCATTTGTTGAATGCTTTATATATTTTTGATATTAGTACTCTGACAGATACAGAGTTGAAGATCTTTTCCCAATCTGTAGGCTGCCATTATGTCCTGTTGGCAGTCCTTTGCATTACAGAAGCTTTTCATTCTCATGAGGTCCCATTTATTAATTGTTAATCTTAGAGCCTGAGCTGTTCCTTTGCTGTTCAGGAAGTTGTCTCCTGTGCCAGTGAATTAAAGGCTATTGCCCACTTTTTCTTCTATTAGATTTAGTGTATCGGTTTTAATGTTCAGATATTTGATCCACTTGGACTTCAGTTTTGTACAGGGTGATAAATATGGATCTATTTTCATTCTTCTATATGCAGACATCCAGTTAGACCATCACCATTTTTTGAAGATTCTTTCTTTTTTCTGTTGTATTGTTTTGACTTCTTTGTCAAAAATCAAGTCTCCATAGGTATGTATGTTTATTTCTGAGTTTTTAATTCGATTCAATTGATCATCCTGTCCGTTTCTATGCTAATACTATGCCGTTTTTATTACTATTGCTCTCTAGTACAACTGGAAATTAGGGATGGTAATACCTCTAGAAGTTATTTTATTATACAGGATTGTTTTAGCTATCATGTACAAAGGAATATTGATTCAGAACATGGCTGTTCTGGGAAGAGATCATATCCAAAGACCTGTCAGGTCTGTGTGATCCAGCTGAAATACAAACATGCCTTTAATCCAGGAGACAGAGGCAAGCAGATCTGAGTTCAAGGCCAGACTGGTTTAAAGCAAGTATCTGGTAAATAAAGACTTAGATGCAGGCATGGTGGTACACGCCTTTAAACCCAAACAGTGAAGGTAAAGTTAGTTTGTAGAAGGAAGCACCCATGTTTGAAAGGGATGCCTAATTGAGTGGCAGAAAAGGTGACGAATCAGAAAAAGATTTGACAGAATAGGATACGTCCAACTCTCAGGAGAAGAGAAAAGGAAGGGAACCTACTTAAGGGGCAATGCAGAGAAAGGGGAGGAGAAAAGAAGGGGTGAGCAAAGTGGAAAAGTCATATTGAAAAAGTCAGCTGGAAGAGTAGTTTGAGCCAGAACAGCTGAGCTGAACCAGCCAGCCAGAGCTCAGAAAGAACTAGAAAGGGTGAGCTTATTAAGCAGCAATTCTCAAAGGCTGAAAACATTCCAGGCCTCGGTTAGATTGTACCTAGAATCTTCCAGGATTAGGCCTCGGTTAGCAGGCCTAACGGGGGCAATAAGCTTCCAGGGCAACAATTGAAACACACAACTAAAAGTTACTTTTACAACCCTTGGTTTTTTATTTTCCTATATGAAGTTGTCAGTTGCTCTTTCACAGTCTGTTAAACATTGTGTTGGAGAGGCTGGAAAGATGGCTTAAGAGCACTGTCTGCTTTTCCAAAGGACCCGGGTTCAATTCCCAGCACCCCACATGGCAGCTCACAACTGTCTGTAATGTCAGTTCCAAGGCATCTGACACCTTCACACTAATGCACATAATAAATAAATAAGATATGTTCCCCTTCTATTAAAAATTGTGTTGGAATTTTGATGGGAATTGCATTGCATTGCTTTTGGTAAGATGGCCATTTTTAATGTTAATCCAACTGATCCATCAACATGGGCGATCTTTCCATCTTCTGATTTCTTCAGTTTTGTTTTTCAGAGAGTTAAAGTTCTTGTCATACAGGTCTTTCACTTGCTTGGTTAGAGTTACACCAAGATATTTTATATTAGTTGTGGCTTTTGCGAAGGGTGTTGTTTTCCTAATTTCTTTTTCAGCCCATTTATTGTTTATGTAAAGGAGAACTACCGATTTTATTTATATATATATTTATATTTATTTATATTTATATATATTTTTATATATATATATATTTTTTTAGTTAATTTTGTATCCAGCCACTTTGCTGAGGGTGTTGTCAACTGTTTGAATTCTTTAATAGAGTGGTGAGAGTCACTTATGCATATTATCATGTCATCTGTGAAAAGAGATTTTGGCATCTTTTCCAATTTGTATCCCTTGATCTCCTTTAGTTGTCTTATTGTACTAGATAGGACTTCAAGTACTCTGTTGAGAATATAGAGACAGTGGACAGCCTTGTTTTGTCCCTGATTTTAATGGAATTGCTTTAAGGTTCTTTTCCATTTGACGTTGGCTATCAGTTTGCTATATATTGCCTTTATTATGTTTTGATATGGGCTTTGTGTCCCTAAAGGGGTGTTAGATTTTGTAAAAGGCTTTTTCAGCATCTAATGAAATGATCATGTGATTTTTCTCTCAGTTTGTTTATTTGGTGGATCACATTGATGGATTTTTGTATATTGAGCCATCCCTGTGTCCTTGGGGTACAAGGATGGGATCAAGTCTTCTTGATCATGGTGGATGATGTATTGATGTGTTCTTGGATAAGGTTTGAAAGTATTTTATTGAGTATTTTTGCATCAATGTTCGTGAGGTATGTTGGTCTGAAGTTCTTTTTCTTGGTTAAATCTTTGTGCGGTTTTAAATCTTTGTTCTGGTTAAATCTTTGTGTGTTTTAGTTATCAGGGTGACTCTAACTTCATCCAGTGAGTGGCAGTGTTCTTTCAGTTCCTATTTTGTGGAATAGTTTGGGTAGAATTGTTACTAGCTCTTCTTTGCAAGTCTGGTAGAATTCTTCTCTAAAACCATCTGACCCTGAGGTTTTTTTGGTTGAGAGACTTTTAATGACTGCCTCTATTTACTTAGGGGTTATAGGACTATTTAGATTGCTAAACTGATCTTGATTTAACTTTGGTAAGTGGAATCTATCAAGAAAATTGTTCATTTCATTTAGATTTTCCAGTTTTGTGGAGTTTAGGATTTTGAGGTAAGAACTAATAATTCTTTGGATTTCCTCAGTGTCTGTTGTTATGTCCCCATTCTCATTTCTGATTTTGGTAATTTGGATATTATCTCTGTTTTTTGGTTAGTTTGGCTAAGGGAGGGGCCTGTGGTTGGGATGTAAAGTGAGTAAATGAATAAATTAATGAGAAAAAATAAAGAAATACAGGTGCTTTCTGAAGACTCTCTTTCTCATATGCAGGACTTAGTAATGACCCAGACCTGCTCACCTGTGGAGCAGAACAAAGAAGCCTGGAAGGAGGAGAGGGAGGAGACGGTAGCCGAGGATCCAGGTATGTTGGAGGGATTGGGAAGGGATGAATGTGGAAGTGGGACATGAAATCAGTTTTGGCACATTCTGTTTCACTAGAAATAATTCTGGAGACCTCCACTGAGAAAGCTCTCAGGTTTATCCTAATGTACATATGAGAAGACTTCCTATTTGACTGTGCGTGTGAGTGATGCTGTCATTCACATCACTGATTATCTTTTCTAGGTCCATATGTTTACCTGTAAAACTCATGATTTTAATTTTCTTTACAACTGAATAGTACTTTCTTGTGTATATGTACATTTTCATCTTCAGTCTAAGCACATTTACACTGTTTCCATTTTCTGCCTGTTGTGAGTAGAGCAGCATTGAACACAGGTGAGCACATATCTGCGGAGTAGAATGGAGTCCTTTGAGAATCTACCAGGAAATGAAAGCCCTGTGTCATATGCTACATTTATTTAACTTGAGGATTTGGTTATCTCTATATTGATTTCCAGAGTGGCTGTGTTTTTGTTCTTAGTGTCTGTATTCCCAATGGTTTTGTTTTATATGTTGTTAGTAGATGGATTATTGGTAGCACTCATTTCTTTACTGTGAGAAAGAGTGGTCTGCTATCTTATCCAGGGATGATACTTCCCAGCTCTCCTGTATTACCTGTTTTTCACCTGGGATTTACTATCTCCTGTTCTCATTGATAGTTCCTATGAGTCTCCTGTGTATGTTTTGCCTATAACTTATGATGTACTTTTCTACTTTAGTAAAATGTGTTAATTCATGAGTACCTTGAAATGCTCTTATGTCTCCATGAATTTTGAGATGTTTCCATGCTGTCATGGCTTAGAGATCGTTGACTTACTAGAATTGTGTTGCTTGGGTCTTTTCATGTGACCTAACATTGTTCTTTATCACCTTTCAGAATGATTTTTTGCTTTTTATTTTTGACCCCTTGATATTAAAAAGCCACAAGCCAGCTATTCATTGTTCATGAAAGAAAAAAATCAAAGAAGAGAAACAGCAGGAAATGGATAATTCTCCATTAAGCATGTTCCAGGTCAGTGGTCATGTCCTGTCTTTTCCTAAATACTTTATAGTTTGATACATTGCAAGCCTTTAAGTTTCTAATTCTGATTTTTTTTCAAGTTGTGTTTTGAAAATTGGAAACAGGCAAAATCACACACTGCGATTAACCAGATACAGAGACTATATAACTCAGTATACTTTTACGCAGTTTTATAGTAGTCGCTGGGACCGGAAGCTCTGGAGCCTCTGGTGTGATTTTATATTTTCACTATCAAATGTATCTTTATGAACTGATCCACTCCTCCCCCCCACTAGAAGAGCAGTTAGCTTTATATCCTTTCAAATAACTGGTTTTCATTACCTGAGTTCAGTCCTACCTCAGCCCCTGATATTTAACCTTTCTTGTTCTCTTTTCTTCGTTTACTATAGTAGATACATATACATTGTTTCCATATACATATACAATTAGATTCTGCATATGAGGGAAAGTGTCATTTCGTCTTTGTGACACTGTGTGACCTCATGTAATCTTAGTCCATCATTTTTTTTGCAAATTATTATTACATTTTTCTCTTTACCTAATATTCCATTTTATATGTATAACATTTTCATTATCCATTCATCTGTTGCTATATATTGCCTTTATTATGTTTTGATATGGGCTTTATGTCCCTAAAGGGGTGTTAGATTTTGTAAAAGGCTTTTTCAGCATCTAATGAAATGATCATGTGATTTTTCTCTCAGTTTGTTTATTTGGTGGATCACATTGATGGATTTTTGTATATTGAGCCATCCCTGTGTCCTTGGGGTACAAGGATGGGATCAAGCCTTCTTGATCATGGTGGATGATGTATTGATGTGTTCTTGGATAAGGTTTGAAAGTATTTTATTGAGTATTTTTGCATCAATGTTCGTGAGGTATGTTGGTCTGAAGTTCTTTTTCTTGGTTAAATCTCTGTGTGTTTTAGTTATCTTTTTAAATCTTTGTTCTGGTTAAATCTTTGTGTGTTTTAGTTATCGGGGTGACCCTAACTTCATCCAGTGAGTGGCAGTGTTCTTTCAGTTCCTATTTTGTGGAATAGTTTGGGTAGCATTGTTACCCAATACTTTAATTCCAGTACTTTGCTATAGTGGATAATGTAGCAGTAAATATCTCTAGAGTGGGGTGTGGAACTTTCTGTGTATGTTCCCAGGAGGGAAGGAGCTGAGGGATAGGTGAGTTCTATCTTTAATTTTTTTAATAGTCTTCAAACTGATTTCCATTTGAATGTATTAGTTTACACACACACACATCAACAGTGAATAAGGCTTCCTTTCTCTCCACATCCTCACTAACGTTTGTTGTCAGATTAGTTGATGACAGCCGTTTTGCCTGGGGTGAGGCAGTGTTTTAAAGTAGTTTTAATTTTATGTCCACGATGGCATTTTAGGAATCCTGAACACTTTTTTTTTTGTTTTGTTTTGTTTTGTTTTTTTTTGCCATATTCATTGATGGGCAGTTTTATTTCCTTGGCATTTAATTTCTGTAATTCTTGGTGAATTTGAGATATGAGCTCCTACCCAGAGTGCTGCTGGTACAGACCCTCTCCCATTCTGTGGGTGTCTGTGTGCTCGGCTGATTGTTTCCTTTGGTGTACAGAAGCATTTTATTCTCAGTAGTCCCACCTGCTGATACATGGGGTCGGTTCCTGTGCTGTTGCTGTTCTTCCTATTCAAAAAGTTCTTGCCCATCCCAGTATCCTGAGTATTTTCTGATTTTCAGTGTTTCTGGTTTTAAATGAGATTTTTGATCCATTTTGAATGGAGTTTTGTACAAACTGAAAAATAAAAATTTTATTTTATTCTCTTATTTGATCTAGTTTTGCCAGCACCATTTGTTGAAAAGGCCATATTTTTGTCAAATATTAAGTAGATATAAATTTATAGTTTTCTTTCTGGGTACTCTATCTTATTCTGTCCTTTTTTCTGATTTTTTGACTATACCAAGCTGATAGCCATACAATGTAATACCAAAAATCCTCACCTATAGCACTTCTTTTATTCTGTCCTTCCAAGTTTTGTTTTGTTTTGTTTTTTTTTTTGAGGGCAAATATCCTACATGAATTTATGATCAGTAATTTTAAAATATTTCCACTTTGACATATTACCTGAAAAATCTGTTGATGGCCATTCAGTGTAGAGGATGGACTGTATCCTTATATCTTTTTTCAATTAAAATATTTATTTATTCATTTATTATAAATTAATTACAGTTTATCCACTTCATATCCCAGCTGTACCCTCCCTCCCTCATCCTCTCCTAATCCCACCCTCCCTCCCTCATCTCCTCCCATGCCCCTTCCAAGTCTACTGATAGGGGTGGTCCTCCTCCCCTTCCATCTGAACCTAGCCTATCAGGTCTCATCAGGATTGGCTGCATTGTCCTCCTCTGTGGCCTGGTATGACTGCTCCTCCATTAGGGGGAGGTGATCAAAGAGCCAGCTACTGAGTTCATGTCAGAGACAGTCCTTGTTCCACTTATTAGGGTACCCACTTGTATCCTTATATCTTATTGAGTGAGTGTGGAGTCTGTAACATTTCCTTGGATCATGGACTAGTTGTCAAAAATACCAATGTATGGAATTAAAAGAGACTTATATCTTAGTTCTTAATGATAAATAATACTTGGTTCCTACTAGTAAAGATTTCAGCACACTGTAGAGTGCTGGTCGTGGCAAGCATGTGCGGCTTGGTTTTGCCCTGAAACTAATGTTCTTGAGTGTACACTCAGATTGTAGCCTATTTGTATTTCTCTTTGATGTTCAACATGGTTGTGGAGATGTGTCCATGTGTTTGTTGATACTTCATATCTGTTTGTTTTAGGAGAATTGCTGCTCACATCACTCACCTGGTTAGGAAGCTCAGCGGTAACTTCCCAAAGTAGAGATCAGTATTTTTGTGTGTGTGTGTGTGTGTCTTTTTCTTTTTTTTTTTTCCCCAAAAAAACATCCCACCATGTAAAACAGTTGGGCTTGGACTCATTAGGTAGCTGTCCATGAACTATTACATTTGATAGAGAAGGACTTTCCCATGATTGCTTTGCTCTAGTCACTTTTTGTTTGAATGTCAGCTCTCTGTGCCTGTCCTGAAGCTGCAGTGTTCTGAAATTGTTATTTGTCAATGGTGACTTTTGTATATTCTTAGGAAATTTTTAGATTGTACCAAGAGCAGTTAATACAAATTTTTTTCTGTCTGCTTGTTAGTAACCCAAATATTTTTTTTAAAGATTTATTATTTATACAACATTCTGCCTGCATACCAGATCTTACTATAGATGGTTGTGAGCCACCATGTGGTTGCTGGGAATTGAACTCAGGACGTTTGAGAGAACAGCGACTGTTCTTAACCTCTGATCCATCTCTCCAGCCCCCAAATATTCTTATAAAATTAATTCCATATACTACTTGAGTTTATATGTTAGTGTTAAAATTGTCAGTATTCAATGTTGTTACAATCTTTGCTATTGTGGAAAAAAACCAAAACTCTTTGCTTAATGGTTAGTTATAAGTTCTGCTTTCTGTACCTATCCCTTTGCTGTTAAATGCTGTGGCATTGGACCTGGAATTTAAAAATCCCCCCTGAGCCTGTTAGAATAGAATCATATAAGGCCCAAGTACTGACAGGATTGATTCAGTGTCGGTTTTCTGTTATGATCTTCAGGCACAGCATTTCAAAGCACAGTTCCTTATCCCAAATTTTCCTTCTAAATGTACACTGTAATCCTGTAGGACATAAATATAGCATCCATAGCATAGAGATAAACATGTCCAAGCCTTAAATGTGTGTCTTGTTTCAGGTATAGTACTTGTAAACCTGTTCTGTCATTCTGTTGTCACAGAGTTAGAACATTGATTATAAAATGTGACTATATTGGGAATCTTTTTTTTTTTTTTTAATTTTTTGATGATAATTGTTTTCATTCATCTACATCCTGTGTCTTTATATCCAGTACTCTGCCCTGTAGCACATGGTCAAAAAGTAATTTTCTGTTTCAGGGTCTTTTGACATTCAGTGATGTGACTGTGGACTTCCCCCAGGACGAGTGGGAATGCCTGGACTCTGCTCAGAGGGCTCTGTACATTGACGTGATGTTGGAGAATTACAGAAACCTGGTCTCTGTGGGTGAGGACATTTTGCTTGTAGAATTCCTAACTCATCCTTTGTATGTACTGACTTAATAGGTTGTAAACTCTATTAAGCCAGCATGCAAAAAAAAAAAAAAAAAAAAAAAAAAAAACCAGAGAACCAGGGAAAGTCTGGTAGTAAAAAAGAACTTTTTCAAGAGGCCCACTTACGCAAGCAAGCAAGACAGACAGAGGATGCCACTACTTTGAATAAGTACATGGTAGAGAGATAGGAGACAAAGAGAAGCAAGGTGGTTTGTGTGCTATGGAAAGAGGCAGAACTTAAGGCGTGATTGCAGTGAGGAACAGCAATGTGAGAGGCCTCCACTGCCACCTGAGGCCATGGTGATATCTGGACCATGGTACCTCTGAAGGCTGTTTCTGGGTCCATGGCTCTACTCCAGCAAAAGTCTATCTGTGTCTGTAGCCCGTGTTACCACCAAAGTCGTTGCAGATGGTCCAATGTCTAGACCTTTTGCCTTATTGCAGCTAAATTATGGTGACTTACTACTATTACAGTGTACAATTTTATTTGACTGCTGACATCAGGTTGGAATAAGTCTAGGATGAGTCCATGAGGTAGCAATATTCTCTAATTGCTTTCCTTGAATATATGTCTTTATTACATTCTTCATTGTCTCGGTGGAGAATATACAAACATCCTAAGAGTCAGTGTACAGAGTAGATTTGAGAATGACCATATAGAAAAGTTAAGAGACACAGCAGTGTACAGAGCTCAGACAATGGAGGATAGAAATAAGCAATAACTGCCCATGAATGCCCTACATCAAATAATCTAGAACCTTGGATATCTGGCAGAATACTTGCTTTGCATCCATTACTTCTGAAGAATCGAATGCCTTAAGAAAAAAATAAAGAAAAGAAACAAACCCTTTGATGCTTTCAGGTTGACTTAAAAGAAAACTTAGGAAGCAGTCATTTAATTTTGGAACAAACCCTATTAATTTGGCTTGTACTCTTTTTCAGAAAACTACTGCATATGTGATACAGTCCATCAACATGTGAAGACTGAGAAGGAGTCTTGTCAGTGTAATGAGCTTGGCAAAATGCTTCATGACCCCTCCAAATGTGCACTCTATAAAAGTAGTGAAGCTACAGAAAACTCTAATAACTACAGATACAGTAATCACAGGGATGCTGCTATTGACTCATCAAACACAGATCCATTTAAAAGCATGCACACTGGAAAAGAACGTCGCATATCTAAAGACTGTGAGAAAACGTTAACCTTGTGTTCCAACATTACTCAAGATCAGAGACACTACCCTACAAAGAAAGAACAGAGACAGGAAGAATATGATGACCATTTCACCTCTACATACAGTCTCATGCAACAAACAAGCTTCACTGGAGAGAAACCATATCAGTGTGGGAAATGCAGGAAATTCTTCAGTACCCCCTCAAGCTTCTCTGTACATCAGAGAATTCATACTGGAGAGAAGCCCTACAAGTGCCACGTTTGTAACAAATCCTTTACCCAGTGCAACAATCTTAAAACACATCAAAGACTTCATACTGGGGAGAAGCCTTACAAATGCAAAGAATGTGGAAAGTCATTTCCTCAGTTGTCAGCACTTAAAAGCCATCAGAAATTGCATACTGGAGAGAAGCCTTACAAATGTAAGGAGTGTGACAAATCCTTTGCCCACTGTTCCAGTTTTAGGAGGCATCAGAAAGTCCATACTGCTAAGGAACTTTATACTTGTCAAGAATGTGGCAAGATCTCATATCACCTTTCACACTTTCGAAGGCATTTCAAACTCCATATGGGAAAGAAGCCTTACAAATGCAACGAGTGTGACAGGTCCTTTACCCACTATTCATCCTTTAAAAGGCATCAGAAAACTCATTCTCTAGAGAAATTTTACAAATGCAAAGAATGTGGTAAGTCCTTTCTTGAATTATCACATTTTCAAAGGCATTACAGAATCCATACTGGAGAGAAACCTTACCAATGTGAGGTATGTGACAAATCCTTTACTGTGAATTCAACTCTTAAAACACATCAGAAAATTCATACTGGAGAGAAACCGTACAAATGTATGGAATGTGACAAATCCTTTACCAAGTGCTCGCATCTTAGAAGACACCAGAGTGTTCATACTGGAGAGAAACCTTACAGGTGTAAGGAATGTGACAAATCTTTTACTGAATGTTCGACTCTTAGAGAACATGAGAAAATTCATACTGGAGAGAAACCTTATAAATGTAGAGAATGTAACAAATCCTTTATCCAGCGTTCAAATCTTAGAATACATCACAGAGTTCATACTGGAGAGAGACCTTACATATGTAAGGAATGTGGCAAATCTTTTACTAAGTGTTCAACTCTTCACACACATCAGAAAATTCATACTGGAGAGAAACCTTACAAATGTATGGAATGTGACAAATCCTTTACCCAAGACTCACATCTTAAAACACATCAGAGAGTTCACACTGGAGAGAGACCTTACAGATGTGAGGAATGTGACAAATCTTTTACTAGGTGCTCCTACCTTAGAGCACACCAGAAACTTCATACTGGAGAGAAACCTTATAAATGCAAAGACTGTGACAAATCCTTTATGCAGATTTCAAATCTTAGAAGACATCAGAAACTTCATACTGGAGAGAAACCTTACAAATGCAAAAACTGTGACATATCCTTTACGCAGATTTCAAATCTTAGAAGACATCAGAAAATTCATACTGGAGAAAAACATACTGTTGTAAATAATGTGATATAAACCTTTAACTGGTATTTCCTGCTTACGGGTTACAACAATATTAGTACTAGAACCATAAATAAACAAACTTGTAAAAGCCTTTAATGAAGGGTTTAAATCTTAAAAATATAAGTCTATATTAAAATTCCCTAAGTGTAACTGCAGGGAAAGCTTTTATTTCTTTTGATGTGTATGAGTGTCGTGTCTGCAAGTGTGTCTGCACTGTGTGTATGCCTGGTACAAGTAGAATCCAGAAGAGTGCCTCAGGTTCCCTGAAAAAGGTAGTCCAGACAATTCTTCATAGCTGTTTGTATGTTGGTAATTAAAACACTGATTCTCTGGAGGAGTGATTACTGCTCTTACCTACTGAGTCATCCCTCCCACCCCTGGGAAAAGCTATAATAACAAATTAAATTAAATATATTAAAAAAATATGTATGTTATCCAACATTTACACATTCACAATAGTGCCAGGTGAGGTGGTGTACACCTTTAATCCCAGTACTCAAGACAGAGGCAAGGTCTCTGTGAGTCCGCAGCCCTCCTGGTCTACATAGTAAGTTCCAGGACTGCCATAACTGCATCAACCCTGTTTCAAAAAAGAAAAAAATTATAATAAAGACAAATTGTAATAACATAAAAAATATAACAAAGGCCTGTAATTATTTTATACATCACTAAGTTCATATTTCTGAGAAACCATGTAAAGGTATACCATATATAATCTCTGTGTCTTACTGTTCATTGAAATTTCTATCTCCAAATGTATTGAATTTGACACATCCAATGTGATATCACTGCACTAACCACATACAGCGTAGAAGTCTCCAGAAGCTAAGGGTATGGTGATGCATGCCTTTTATCCCAGCACTCTGGACACAGAGCCAGGTGCATCTGTGTGAGTTTGCAGCCAACCTTGTCTACAGTACAAATTCCAAGTCAGCCAGGGTTACACAGAGAAACCCCAGTCTCAGGGAAGGAAGGAAGGAGTGAAAGGAGAGAGAAAGCAATTCCTATGACATGCAGAAATTCATTTTAAATTACTGATAGGGAAGTATTTACACTCTAATAAATACAGCTGCCACTAACAGCCATTAGAGCCTCATGGTATTAAAGGAGACTCCGGGATTCTCCATCAGCCGTGATGACATGGTAATTCCCTCATTCTTACATAGTTGTTTATTAGTACTTTTTTGAACAGTTACAAGTCTCTTGCATTACCCACTACCAACTTTTAAGAGGAGACTTTTTTCACCAAGGTTAAGAATAGTACAAATTGATAATTATAAACGAATATTTAGATGGCAGGTTAGCAACATGATCATTAAGAAAACAGTGGGTTCTTTGCTTGGATCTGTACTTACAGAGCTTTGTTTTTAACCATGGTATGAATTCCTCTATGAAGCATGCCTCGAATTCATTCAAGAGAGGTTAGTTACATCGATACACAATAGTGCCACTGTTTTACCAGTGCACACATCTTGGCTAGTAGGTTGTTACTGTAAGATGCATGATCCAGGGGTAAGACAGACCATGGCATCATTTTTCTGCTACCAGTCTGCTCAAGAACTTGCAGTGCTACAAAAGCTAGCCAAGTGGGAGAGTTTCCCTGTAAGTTCAAGATTGCTTGTCTTATCGTGCAACCAAAGTGTTTCATGTCTTCAGCAACAGCATGTGCTTAGGATGGCCATGCAAGAGGACTGGCAATGACCTGGTTTTTTGGGGGGAGGGGTTGGGGTTGCCTCTGGGGCTTCCATCACCAGAAAGTCCTAGGCAGATACCTAGTAGCTGGTACAGAGAGTTCCATTTAATAGCCTTGGTATCTGGGAGCAGCATTATTTACCCATGTGTGATGCCACTGTTCAAACTCTTTAAAATCGTATTTTGTGTTAACTTGTAAGTTAGTGGGAAGTCATAAGGCTTCTTCAAACATCCTTTTTGATTCACCTACCCACTCATCCTTCCTCCCTGCCCCCACCCCAAGTTAAACACTTAGCCTACATTATCCACTGCCTCATTCTTTTATAGCACGTGTGAGATATATATCCCCTCTTGGCTATGTTTTTTACTTGAGATGCAAAATGATTGGGTCTCCTGTAGCTTCCTCATGGACAGCTCATTTGACTTGAGCTTTTAGCAGCTCCCTTTCCTCCCCACTATTTCACTACATATTTGAATCATGCACCTCACATTCCCACTATCTACTTTAATATCACCTATATTCTACTCTCTACCCTCTCGCATCTCTCCACTACTGGTCCATTTCTGGCTTCCTGACTTCTACATGAAGTCTTAATAGAATACGTATCAATCATCTACTTGATACCATTTTCTAGATCGTGTGAATAAAGTAGCAGTGCATATGATAGGCAAGAGCTCATTGGTAAGATGAAAAATCCTTAGAGCTTCTGTCTGGGAATGGTTATATATCAACTTCCTCTGATATTAAACCCTCCCAACTTGTTTTAAGGAGGAAGCTCCTTAAAACATAGGATGATAAAGCAGAACAAAAGGAGAATTCTGTAATGGAGTGTGATAGATTCAATCCTACAGAGAAACTCCGGAAGCTCAGAAATAGACGATTTAATAGCTTCAGGAAGTCCCAGAAACTGGTAAGAGTCACTAGGGCCCTGCTTCCTCAAGCATATATAATCGCTAAGGACTGCTGACATGGTCAGACAAGCTGAGGTGCACAGAAGATGCCCAGCCACAAAGACACCAGTCAGGCTGCCTGGACCAGATAAGCTGTCTGGAGGAGGTACTGAGTGGCTTGAAAGACACACTTCCACCCCCAGGCGAGCTGACTACAAGCTGTGCATTTATCCCCAGGTTTCCAATTTCATTAGCCATCACCCTCACAGACTGATGCAGCTCTCATCCACCCAGGCTCACCCATACTCTTGTAAGGCATCCCAATAAAACACTGGTCCACTGGAATTTGGAGATGACTCAGTGGTTCAGACACTGTCTTCTTCAGAAGACTCACTTTGAGTTCCCAGCATGGGCACGCAATCTGAAGCCTCAACTCCAGGGCATCCAGTGTCCTCCTTAGGTCCTTTCTATTACTAGAAACACATATGGCTCATAGATATACATGCAGACAAAATACCCCCACAAAAGAAACCACATTGGTTCATCAAGGTGGACTGTTAGTTCCTCAACATTGATTTGTCGTTTATTTCTTACTGTGATAAGTAGATGGTTGTCTTTGTTCCTACAGTAGTGCCACAGATCAGTTCTGTAATTGTGTCACACAGATGGTTTCCTTTTTCTATCTTTGTGTGTCTGTCTGTCTTTAGAACATATACAATGACTTTCAAGGTTGATTCTTTAGTTCTCCCACAGCAGTATTTGGCCTCCTTTCCTGATGATGGCCACTGTACCTAGTGGCAACAAGATAGCTTAAAGGAACCCTTGTCTGCATTTCATTGGTAGGTTTAGAAACTTGTTTGTTTTTCTTTTTTCTTTGGGTTTGTTGATAATTTTGTTTCTTCATTTGTTTTATTTTTGTTCTATTTTTTTGTACTTTGAACTTTTTGAGATAATAGCATAATTACAACATGATCCTTTTCCCTTTATTACTGCAAAGTCCTCCCATATATTCTTTCCTACTCTCTCTTGGGTGCTCGTTTCATTAATTGTTATTGTAGGTATAACTGTATATGTATAATATTATGTATGTGTATATAATAGATGTATAATTGATAAACATATATTCCTAAATATAACCGACTCTGTCCATATCACATTACTTTTATATCTTTTCAATTAATTGGTGTACTCGTTCTGGAGGATTCTCCTGCTGCCAGCATTTGGCGGTTGCCAGTAGTTCTCTGTGTAGGGTTGAGGTTTTGTGGGCTTTTTCCCATCCACTTTGGCATGTCCATTGTTGTCCTGGTTCAGTTCCTGTTTGAGTGGTCACGTTTGTGAGATTTTATGGATGTAGCTTCTGGCGTTACTAGGAGAAACAATCTCACAGCAAACATCCTAATCTTCTGGCTCTTACAATATTTCTACCCCATCTTCAAAATGTTTTGGAGATTGATCCATTGTGTGTGGGCTTCACAACTCTTCATTTTTATAGTGGCAGATTTTTACAGTTGTCTCTACCTTCTACCTTTGATGACGGAAGAAGACTACATTCATTTGTGGGTACAAGGAAAAATGTTTAGATTATGCTGATATGGTGATGTCGGTTCTCCTCCACAATTCTTGACTTCACCAGTACTGAGCAGTTAGCTAGGTTTCCAGAACCAGTCATGGTTTCCCTTTTATTTAGAGTTTCTTAAGTTTCATTAGAAAGCTGTTAAGTTTCCACTCTTGCACCTTTAGGGTTATCTTCCCAAGATGACCATTGATGTGGTTCATAGGCATCATAACTGGTAGGGCTGTTCATTATATTCCTCCTTTGGATGGTATCATAAATGCTATTTCTCAGGGAGGAGTTGGCTTTCATTTGAAACATGTCTCTGTGTATTGCCAGCTGTCCTAGACTCCCTAGGTACACAAGGCTGGTCTTGAACTCAGAGTTCTCCTTTTTTCTACCTCCTGAAAGCTAGGATTAAAGGTTTTCATGATCTTGCCCAACTATAGATAACTTTTTGTTTTCATGTCTTGACAATTACCCAAGTTAACAACATAGCCTACTTGGTAGTCATTTACTTTGTGACTCACCAATATTAACCAGAGCCATCTGTGAAACTGTAGGTTTGGAGCTTGATATATGTTGGAGCTTGATAGGTTCAGCAGAGGAAAACTAATGGCAGTGATTTATTCTCCATCTAAAATCTACCCATACCCAGCATCTGAGAGGTAAAGGGTGGGGTGTTCCCTTTTCTAGACTGATTGTGGTCTTCTGTGAGACCATTGCAGGTAAGTGCCATTGTTTTTGGTTACTGATTACAACAGGCTTAAAGAATCTAGTCCTTCATCTTCTTTCCCTTATTATTTCATTTCTACCCCTTCTTCCTCAGCATTCCTAGAGACATAGATGAGATGTTGTAACTGACATTGTTAGGGTTGGAACCATAAACCTTACTTATTTTCTGCATCAAGAAGAAGAGGAAGAAATAATTTTGTATTTTATCTCAAAACACCTTTAGCATGAGTCACAGAAGATAAACTTGTTTCTGAGTTAGTGAAATGACAAGACCACCATCTTTAGTGGTGAAAGTACTTCAGTGGCATGAATTCAGCCCTGGGCTCTTGGGAGTGGGTTGACCATTGAGTTCTTGGGACAGTGTAGAGAGCCATTGTACTGAGGTGCTTTTACTCTGACTTGAAAAGGGATTGTTGGAGCAAATAGAGTGACTAGTTTTCTACTGGAAGCCCTCTCAGACAGATTCCATGTGTAGTGTGTTGGTTTATTAATTTTCTTTCAGTCTTCACTCCCCACTCAGGAACTGTTCAACTCTCTACAGAGCTTTTATGGTCATAAAAATCGGATTAAAAATAGCAAGATGTTTTGTCTGTCTATCTTGAATGTATAACTTTACCATGTTCAATATGTCTTGGTTATAGATTATTGGTCATTGGGTATGTTTAAAATCTGTAACATAAAGTTAACTTATTTAAAACCTAGGGTTGGAACCGTTCCAAACAACAAATGGACGTTACTCATATCCTAGAATTTGGAAAACTAAAATATGTTCAGGTAAAAATTGATACTTTTTCAGGATTTATCATGGCAACTCCCTTCGCAGGATAATCCAACAAACACGTTATGAGTCATTGCTTAAAATATTTTGCTATAATTGGTATTCTTTCCATTATAAAGACTGATAATGGCACTGCATATATTAGTCAACCTTATCAGGTTTTTGTGTGCAGATGAATATAAGTCATAAAAACAGGTATTCCACATAATCCTCAAGGCCAAAAAGAATATTGTGGTGCATGCCCATGGATTTCTTAAAAATCAATTGTAAAAAATAAAAAGGGGGAGTCATATCCCCAAATCTTAATTGTGCTCTCTTTATTTAAAATTTTTTGACTATGGATATACAAGGCCATTCTACAGCTGATTGATTGTGGCACCCTAATACCAAAGATAATTATTCCCAGGTGAAATGGAAAGATCCAATTACTAGAATATGGCAGGGCCCCGATCCCGTATTAATACGGGAAAGAGGGCATGTCTGTGTTTATCCGAAGGATGCAGAAGGAGCCAGGTGGATCCCAGAAAGGTTGGTGATATTTGCAGGAGATGTTCCCCAGAAAGAGGATGTTCCTGCTGCTGCCCATGGTGAGTTCTGTCCTGATGGTGAGGGAAAGCTGTATTAGGCTTATGCTCCTGACCCACCTTTGTTTCATTCTGCTCCTGGGAGAAGATGTTATGCAGAGAAACCTCTTAGATACAATGTGACTGGACTTGATTGATCTGGTAATCAGGACAATGAAGCTGGTGTTATAGGCAGTTGTAACCTACTATGTGTGTGTGTGTGTGTTGAGACTTGAACCCTGGTCCTTTGGGAGAGCAACCAGTGCTCTTAACCACTAAGCCATCTCTCTAGACTCTTGAAAAGATGTGATAAAACATTCATCTTGTTTAACATTCGAAAATTTATAATAATGCCAGCCATAGTGGTGCTCACCTTTAATTAGAACACTCAGGACACAGAGGCAGTGGGATTTCTGTGAGTTTTAGGCCATCCTGATCTACATAATGAGTTCAAGGACAGCCAAGACTACATAAACCCTATATCAAATTTTTTATAAGGTCTACAAAATAAGTTACCCAGAGAAACCCTGTCCAAAAAAATTACTCTGTCTTGTAGCCAAAGTGTGTGATGTCTTCAGCAATGCCATGTACTTACATGGCCAAGCAAGAGCACTGGCAAAGTCGTGCTTTGTTTTGGGGCCTCCCTGAGGAGGAAGTTATAGGCAGATGACTAGTACCTGGTACAGAGAGTTCCATTTAACAGCCCTGGTGTCCAGGAGCAGCATTATTTACCCATGTGAGATACCTCTGTTCAAAGTTTTTACATTTTCATTTACTATTAAACTTGTAAGATAGTAGGATTTTATAAGGCTCCTTCATACAGCCTCACTTTTGGTTAGCACACTATCTTAGCCTTTTTATTGTTATGAAGAGACACCATGGCCACACCAAATATTAGAAAGGAAAACATTTAGTTGGGCCTAGCTTACAGTTCAGAGGTTTAGTCCATTATAGTCGTTGCAGGAAGCCTCAGACATGGTGCTGGAGGAGGTGCTAAGAGTTCTGTGTCTGCATCAGGAAGCAATAGGAAGAGAATGACAGACTGGGTGAGACCTCACTGCTCACCCCCTAATGACACACTTCCTCCAACAAGGCCACACCTAATAGTGCCACTCCCTATGGCCAAGCATTCAGACACATGAGTTTATAGGGGTTATTCCTGTTCAAACCACCACATCCCACTGCCTGGTCCCCACAGGCTTGTAGCTACCTCATAATGCAGAAAGCCTTCAGTCCAACTTCAAAGTCCCCATCGTCTCATCACAAGCTCAGCATTGTTTAAAAGTTTAAAGTCTCTTCTGAGGTTCATGCCAATCTCATAACTATAATCCCCTCTAAAATCAAAACGATAAAGCAAATCAGATACTTCCAACACATAATGGTATCATATACATTACTGTTCCAAAAGGGTGGAAAAGGAACACAATGAGGAAATAGTGGTCCAAGACCAAAAACCAGATAGACAAATTTCAAGCTCTGTGTTTCCATGGCTGATGTCAGAGCACTCTTCAGATCTCCAGCTCCTTTTAGCTTGACTGCAACATACTTCTCTCTCTTGGGCTGGTTCCACTCCGTTAGCAGCTTTCCTCAGCAGGTATCCCACGGCTCTGGCATCTCCAACATTTTAGGTCTCCAAGACAATTTAAGCTTTACCTTAGCAGCTTAACACAGTGGCCTTTCCGTGCAGGGACAACCCTGACACACGCCTGGCCTCAGTGGAAGCAAGAAGATTCCATAATTCCTTTCTTCTGCCTTTGACTCTAAAGCCGGAGCCACGTGGCTGAAGCTGCCACGTTCTGCTGCTTGCTGGGGCCAGAACAGGGCCCCCTCATAAAATTACATCTAAACTAGCTTTCTGGTTTTGATGGTTTCTTTCATTGTCTAAGCTTGGCTGTCCTGGAACTCACTCCACAGACCAGGCTGGCCTTAAACTTTGAAATCAGCCTACCGTTGTCTCCCCAGTACTGGGATTAAAGGTGTGCTCCACCACATACAGCTCTAAGCTTTTCTTTAATTCCTTTTCACAGATTGGAAGCTTAGCTGGGTGGGAGCTTGCTCTGAGGTCACCAACCCCTCTATTCATCAAACACCAGGCTTTTCTTTATTCCATTTATTTCCTTGAACTATTTAGCTCCATTCCACTTCCTAGTGTCCCTTTTCTCCTTGAACTATCCATTTTGTATTTTTCCTTTATAGATTAATTTTCATTATAGATCTTCATAAGCATGAACACTACTAGCCACCCAGCAGAGTCAATAGTGAGCTATTTCATAATCTCCTCTGCCAGTTCAAATAACCCTTAATTTAGCCTCAGGAAGACTTTGTAGATGAGCAAAGAACAGCCAACTCTTTGTCAAAATATCACAAGAATCATTTCTAGTCCATATATTAAATTCTTCTACTATGAAATCTCTTGACCCAGAACTCCACAATTTAAATCACTCTCAGCACCACTGTCTAGTCTATGTTTCTACTAGGATGGCCATTAAATCCCACTTAAACTGTTCAATTGCTTCTCTCTCTCTCTCTCTCTCTCTCTCTCTCTCTCTCTGTGTGTGTGTGTGTGTGTGTGTGTGTGTGTGTGTGTTTCTTCTTCGTCTTCCTCTTCTACTTGTTTGTTTTTTGAGACAGGTTTTCTAGCTGTTCTGGAACTCTTTCAGTAGAGCAGGTTGGACTCACACTCACAGAGATCCGCCTACCTCTGCCTCCAGAGTGGTGAGTTACAAGGCTTGCTCCACCACCACCCTGCTCAGTTGCTTTTCTAGTCCACATTCCTTGAAACAAAGGTGCAGTCAGGCCTATCACAGCAATATTCCATTCAGTCCCTGGAACCAGCTACTGTCTTAGGATTTCTATTGCTATGAAGAGACACTATAACCACGCCACCTCTTACAGAGAAAAACACTTAACTGGGGGCCGGCTTATAGGTTCAGAGATCTAGTCCGTTATCTTCGTGGGTGGCAGGAGTCATAGCGACAAGCAGGCATATAGGGAGCAGAAGGAACTGAGTTCTACATCCGCATCCGCAGGCAACAGGAAGGAAAGGCTGCCCTGGGCGGGACTTCCGAATCTGAGGCCTCGAAACCTTCACCCGGTGACAACACCTTCTCCAACGAAGCACTCTTCCAATGGTGCCACCCCCTATGGACAAGCATTCAAACCCACGAGGCTAGGGGGCCATTCCTAGTCAGACCACCACAATCACCCCCTCCTCCTCCTCCTCCTCCCGGCCCCATTCCAAGTTAAACATTTAGAACACGTTGTCCAATGCATCATTTGTAATATTATCTGTGTTCTACCCTCCACTTTTATTATATTTTACTGTGGTTTGCAAAATGATAGGGTCCCATGTAGCTTCTTCGTGGACATGTCATTTGGGTGGACCTTTCAGCAGCCCCCACTTTTCCCCATCACCCCACTACATATTTGATGAGCCATCCTGCCCCCAGTTACATATTAACTTTATATTAGCTACATTCCAATATCCATCATCTCTTCTTACATCTCTCCGCTAATGGTCCTTTTCTTACTTTCTGGCTTCTACATATAATTGTACTTACACACACACACACACACACACACACACCCTTTAAGCTAGGCCCCACATATTCAATTATCTGTGTATCAGCTGATGGATATCTAAGTTGATTCCATGTCTAAGATACTGTTAGTAAAGTAGCACTGATCCTGATGGGCAAGTGTTCAGAGATAAAATGGAAAGGCCTTAGAGTTCATGCCCAGGAGAGCTTAATGTGTATCAGAGTCCTCTGAGATTTAACTTTCCAATCTTGGAGGAAGCTCCAAAACACAAGATACTAAAAAAGAAGAAAAGATATAGGTTGCTCTTAGGTAACCGTGCTAATGCTGGGACCCTGTGATAATGTTTCTCACGTTTTAGAAATTGCCAACTATAAAATCATTTCCTACTTCACAACTGCAATTTTGCTGCTGTTATGCATCGTAATGTAAGTATCTGATGTGTAGGATATCTGATGTGTGACCCCCAAGAGGTTGCCACACAAGAGTCAAGTGCTACTCCTGTAAGGGGAGGTGAAATATTCCACCCTGCACAGACAGGCCCAAAGCTCAGAGATAGAAAACTTAATAGCTTTAGGAAGTTCATAAATGACAAGATTCACCAGTGCCCTCTTGCCTTAAGCATATATAATTGCTAAGAACTGCTGACACCGTCAGACAAGCCGAAATGCACAGAAGATGCTCAAACCAGCCACGAAGCAGACACCAGTCAAGCTGCCTGGATCAGACAGGACAAGCCACGCTGCATGGAGGAGGGAGTGAGTCTATTGAAAGACGTACTTCCACCCTCAGATGAGCTGTCTACAATCTGTGCAGCGACACCCAGTTTTCCAGCTTCATTACATCACCTTTACATGGTAACGCAGCTGTCACTGAGTCACCCACAGTGAGTCACCCCACAAAAAAATCTCCCTGGTCACTGGACTTTAGAGATATCCCAGCGGTTAAGAGCACTGTCTGCTCTATAGAAGACTCACTTTGAATTCCCAGTATCCTCACATGGGCACACAATCTGGAACAGCTCCAGCGCATCCAAGGCCTTCTGGCTCTGCAGCCACTAGGAACACATGTGGCACACAGACATGCATGCAGACAAAACACCCCTAACAAAGCAACCATATTGGTTCACCAAGTTGGACTTTGTTTCTTTATCAGGGATAAGTAGATGATTGTCATAGTTTACACAGGAATACTGTCACACATCAGTGCTGTAATCGGGTCACACAGAAGTTTTCTTTCTTTCATTTATCCTTTTCTGTGGGGAGCATCTAGAGTGGTTACAAAAGTTGGTTCTCTACTTCTAACTCCCACAGCAGCATATGACGTCATTTCCCCTCATTTATGGCAGAAATAGTTAGCCTTTATACGCCTGATTGTGGATACTGTAGCTAGAGCAGCACGGAGGCTTAAGGAGCTCTCGTCTGCATTTCCCTGAGAGGTATATAACTTTCATTTGTTTGTTTGTTTGTTTGTTTCAGTTTTACGGTGGCTTTGTTGTTGTTCTGAGATCATTTACTTTTGTTTCGCTTTGGTTTTACATTTTTAATTTTGAGTTTATTATATAATCAGAACCTTTCTCCTCTCTGTTCCTCCTGCCAAATTCTCCCATATATCCTCCCTGCTCTCAAATTCATGGCCTCTTTATTAAGTGTTATTACATACATCTATGTCTGTTGTATAATTCCAGAAGAATCATTGTATCTAGGATAAATATCAGAATTTTCTAGAAGTGCTTAGACCTTGAAGAAATATTTGTAGAAAGAAGTGACTGTTTTCTATGATTTATAGAGTTGTTTTTCTGGAGGAGGTTTTTCATACAGCCTTTGCATAAATTTGGTCACAAGACAGTCCTGGCACACCCAGAACATCTTGCATTATCGGAGACTGCAAACAGTGCACAGTACAGACTAAGGCTGCAGAGGTATGATGTTTTCTTTCACAAAACATACAGGTTAGATCAGGGGCTTTGGTATGAGGAACTTGTTTTACACACAACTTTGATTGTCCACGCAGGTTCGAACACTAACATATGTCTGTGTATATACATATATCTTCCTAAGTAACCTACTCAGCCGTATAATATTCCTTGCATATATGCTTTCAAGGCTGACCATTTGGTACTGAGTAACCAGTTGGTGCACTCATCCCTGGGTGTGACTATTCTCTGGCTCCTAGAATTGCCCAGTGGCATATAATCCGTGTAGGGTTGGGGTCTTCTGGGGTTTTCCCCATCGCTTTGGCTTTGCCACGTCCCTTGTTCTTGGTTTTGTTCAGCTCACGCTTGGGGGGTCATGTTGTTGAGATTTTACAGACACAAATTCTGGCGTTACTAGGTGTGATGGCTACTCTTGGTTGTTGGCTTGACCACATCTGGAATGAATTATAATCCATAGGGCACACCTATGAGAGATGAATTTTGTTTGTTTTGAAATGAGTGGTTCCTCTTCTAGTCTGAACTTGGATGTAGGAATCGGGCCTTTGGTCCAGATCTGGTCCCTTGAAGACACACCTTCAATATAGCCTCACCTTCTGCTGGAGGCTACAGTAGAGCACAGGAAGAGAAAGCTTTTGCTCGTTGCCTGCTTGTCTTTGCCTGGCTAGCACAGCCATTCCTGTACTGGCATTGGAGGCTACTTCTTTGGAATTCCAGCATATACTGAAGACCAGCAGAGATACCCAGGCTTGTGGACTGAGCAACTACTGGATTTTTGGACTTTTTATTCACAGCCTGGAATTCATTCCAATAATCATATATATATGTGAGAGAGAATGAACATTATAGAATGAACATTCTATAAGTTCTGTTAGTATAGAGAACCTTGACTAATACACCAGGAGACACACTCCCAGCAAAATCCCTGTTCCTCTGGCTGTTACATCTTTCTGTCCCTTCAAATATATTACTTAAGCCTTAGATGCAAAGGGTTTTTGTTTGTTTGTTTGTTTGTTCTTATAGGTGTATTCATAAGGCCTGGGCTCCAAAACTCATTTTGATTACTTGTTCTTTTTTCATAGAGAAATTTCCTTGTGGAAAAACTAAGCTTATCTGTGGGTACAAGGGGAAACATTGAGAATCTTATTATAGATTATGCTGTTATAATTAAGTGGTGCTTGTTTCTCATCCAATGTTCATGACTTAACCAGCACTGAATAGTTAGCTAGGTTTTTAGTACCAGTCATGATTTCCACAAGAAGACCACAAACAAAGCCAAAAAATCTGGGCCTAGGGGCACCTGCAGAGACTGATGCATCAACAAAGGACCATGCACAGAGAGAACCTAGACCCCCTGCTCAGATGTAGCCCATAGGCTGCTCACTTTGCAGGTGGGTTCCCTAGTAAGGGGAGGGGAGACAGTCTCTGACATGAACTCAGTTGCCTGCTCTTTGATCACTTCCCCCTGGTGTGGGGACCTTGCCAGCCCACAGAGGAAGAGGATTGAGGCAGTCCTGATGAGACTTGATAGTCTAGGGTCAGATAATAGGAGAGGAGGACTCCCCCTTTCAGTGGACTAGAGGAGGGGGATGGGCAAAGAGGGAGGGAGGGGAGAACCTGGAGCAGATGAGGGAGGGGGCTACTATTGAGATATAAAGTAAATAAATTGTAAATAAATAAATAAATAAATAAATAAATAAAGTAAATGAGAAAAAAATGTCTTTAAGTCCAATACAGAGGGGCTGGAGAGATGGCTCAGAGGTTAAGAGCACTGGCTGCTCTTCCAGAGGTCATGAGTTCAATTCCCAGCAACCACATGGTGGCTCACAACCATCTATAATGAAATCTCATGCCCTCTTCTGACATGCAGGTGTACATGCAAACACACATTGTATACATAATAAATAAATAAATCTTTAAAAAAAAAAAAGTCCAATACAGAGCTGTTGGTTGCCACCAAGGAGAGCTTTCCACCCCTGCACCCTTACAGTTATCCTGCCATGATGATCATTGATGTGGTACATAAGCATTGTACCTGTGTAGGACTATAGTTGGCTCCCTCCGTTTGGAGCTTGCTTGGTGCTTCTGTGTGGAGAGATGCTTGTTTGTCAAGCTGCTTTGTTATTGAGTATGAAAACAGGTTTTCACTCTGGCCTTCACCTTGAGACAGAGATAAGAGGATGTTCCACCAAGCTCCTTAAAAGTTGTTTGTGTGACCTTGGACGATATCTGCTATAGGGAAATAGTTTAAGAAAACAAGTATGCCAGTTCCCTGAACTTCTTTCTTATATTGATACGACTTGCATTTGCTTTGCCTATAAAGAGGAATTGTGGAATAAACTTGAGGCTGTAGTATTACTGACAGCTCTCTCAAGCTGATCCCATGTGACATGCTTTAATTATTTCAATCTTCACTCCCCACTCAGGTACTGTTCAACTCTGCCGGCAGGCTCCGGTACTCCTGGTACCATAAAAACTAATCCTCAGGGAGGAGTTTGCTTTATTTTGAGAAAAGATTTCTATGTAATGCCAGCTGTCCTAGACTCTCTATCTGGACCAGGCTGGCCTTGGACTCAGAGTCCCCCTTGTTTCTGCTTCCTGAGTGTTGGGTTTGAAGGCTTGTATGACATTGCCCAACTAAACATGACTTTTTGTTATATGTCTTCATTTCTTTTTTTGTCTGTAGAGACAGGGTTTTACTGTGGAACCTCTGCTGACCTGGAACCCACTCTGTTGCCAAGAGATCTGCCCCCTAGCTTGTGATGTCTTGACAATTACTTGAGAAAAAGGAGTTAACAAGTGGACCTTATGTTAACTGACATTAAAAACCTCTATTGCATTAAATTGGAAACTTTAGTTGAAATAAGTGAGTTTCCAGGTTCATACAATACACCAAATATAAACAACATTAAATAAATAATATAAGCAAGACTACAGTGACAATGGGAGTGAAGCAATTATAAAATACTACCCTTAACCATAACCAGAATGGCAGGATTTGATCAAAGTAGTTAACAGCAAGCTACTTAACACTTAATGCTCTAAACACAAGCCAGCAAGACTTCCTGATGATTTTTCCTATTACCTGCTACTAAAAGAAATAATGACCAGGCATGGTGGCAAGTGCCTTTATCCCTAGCATTCCAGAGGCACAGTATACGAATCTCACTGAGTTCAAAGGCTGCCTCTTAAAAAGAAGAAAGAAAAGAAAAGGAATCCCACCAGATACTGATACAACCTAAAAGAAAATATAGCCTGATGTGGTCTATAAATTTTGAGCTGGGCATGGTAGCACGTGTGTTTAACCACAAAGATATACAGAGAACCCCTGCCTCGAACGAACTAATGAAGGCATGAGCTCAGCCAAATTTTCTATTATCAGCTATTTCACACTATGAATATTTCACACTATGAATATACACACATAATACATGTGTGTGTGCCTCAAATACTGCACACTCTCTCCTTCCACCGCTCCACTATCCTGGTACACAGTTCCAAACATCACTCTATTGTTTCCATATCTATTTAAACTGCCTTGAACCCGCTGAGAGTATCCAGATCTATTTATGAGGCTGTGAGTTTGGAGATATATGTTGGAGCCTGGTCGGCTCATCAGAGGATAACAACTAAAGGAAGCGACTCGTCTTCTAAAATCTATCAATAGCCAACATTTGAGAGGTAAAAATTAGCTGTGTCCTTTCCTAGATTAATTGTGGTCTTGTGTTAGGCCAAGGCAAGTAAGCGCAGTCGCTGTTGGTTACTGATTACGTTAGCTGTATGGAGTCTAGAGAACATCTGTCCTAGGCTTTCCTCCACTTTCCCTTCTTATTTCCTAACCACCTCTTCTTCAGTGTTCTCAGAGCTATAGCTGGGATGGTGTACATGACTATTTTAGGGCTAGGGCCACATACTGTACTTATTTTCTGCATCTGGAAAAGCCAAGAGTGTCTGAGTTCACCACTCCATTAAAAAGAAAGAAAGGAGGAAGGGCCTGGAGAGACGGCACAGCAGTTAACCAGACTGTCTGCTATTCCAGAGGTCCTAATTTCAATTCCCTTTAACCACATGAATGGTCACAACCATCTATACCGGGATCTGCTGCCCTCTTCTGGCATGCACGTGTACACGCAGACAGATTCATATACATTATATATATATCTTTTGTTTAAACTTCAATTTTAGCTCTCAAAGCACCTTCAGCCTAAGTCACAGAACACTTGTTTCTGAGTTAGTT
>NW_026592509.1:2880133-2953973 GCF_907164565.1 Psammomys obesus | reverse complement strand
AGCTCTGAGAAAACATCAGAAAATTCATACTGGAGAGAAACCTTACAAATGTACAGAATGTGGCAAATCCTTTACCCAAGACTCACATCTTAAAACACATCAGAGAGTTCACACTGGAGAGAGACCTTATATTTGTAAGGAATGTGACAAATCTTTTACCAGGTACTCATATCTTAGAGCACATCAGAAAATTCATACTGGAGAGAAACCTTACCAATGCAAAAACTGTAATATATCCTTTCTCCGGATTTCTAGTCTTAGAATACATCAGAAAATTCATACTGGAGAGAAACCTTACAAATGCCAAGACTGTGATGTATCATTTAACCAGATTTCGAATCTCAAAAGACATCAGAAACTTCATACTGGAGAAAAACCTTACAAATGTATAGAATGTGACAAATCCTTTACTCATAATTCAAATCTTAGAACACATCAGAGAGTTCACACTGGAGAGAAACCTTACAGATGTACCGAATGTGACAAATCTTTTACTAGGTGTTCCTACCTTAGAGCACACCAGAAGATTCATATTGGAGAGAAACCTTACAAATGCAAAGACTGTGACAAATCCTTTATCCACCTTTCAAATCTTAGAAGACATCAGAGAGCTCATACAGGAGAGAATGTTGTAAATAATGTAACATAACATTTATCTGGTATTCTTTCTGCTTGCAAATCTCAACAATATACATAATAGAAACATAAGAAGAGACTTGTAAAAAGCTTTTAATGAAGTTTTAAATCTCAGAAAATATGACAGTTTATGTTACAATAAAAGTTCGCAATGTAATTGTGTGAAAAGCTTTCTTTGTTTGTTTGTTGGGGAGTACTTTCCCTCTTGTATCACTGCGCTACATGTGTACCTGGTGCCTGTGGAGGCCAGAAGGGCCTATGAGATCCCCTGAACCTGGAATTATAGACAATTATTTGTGTTGGGATTTGAATGCCAGTTATCTTTAAGAGGAGATAGTGACTTTATCTAAGCCCTTTCTCTAGGTCCTGGGGAAAGTTGTAATAAAAACATCATGTTCAACATCCAGAAATTCATAACAATTACAAGCAAGGTGTTCCATGCCTTTAACCTCAGCACTCAGTAGGCAGAGGCAAGATCTCTGTGAATCCCAGGCCATTCTGGTATGCATAGTGGGTTCCAGGACAGCCAGACAACATATACCCTGTCTCAAAAAAAAAAAAAAAATCATAATAAGGACAAAATTTAATAAAATTCAAAGTGTGACAAAGACCTCTAATTGTTCATCACAAAGTTAATACTTCTGAGAAACCATGTAACTTTACTATATATACAATTGCCATGTCTTGCTTTTCACTGGAAAGAACCCCCACCAAATGAATAGAATTTGAAAAGTCCTTTATCTAAGTGCTGAAATTGCCGACATAAAAGAAAATTCATGAGAGAAAACACAAAAAATGCTTTCATAAAGTCTCATCTTTCATACTAGAATCAAACTTTTCAAGTAGCAAAAAAGTTAAAAATGTAAAGAGATGGATAAACTGCATGTGGAATCACAGGCATGCTCAAGGGTGCTGGATTTGACAGCACATGCCTTTAATTCCAGCTCTCCGGAGGCAGAAGCAGGTGGGTGTTGTGAGTTCAAGGTCAGCCTGGTCAAGAAAAATCTGTGAGGGCATGTGGAAATTCACTTTGAACTATTGAAGAAAAAATGGGAAGTATTTGTTTCACCCTCTAATTTCATATCTTTATTCTATCCAGCCTTTCTTCCTGCACCTCCCCTCTACTGGTTCATTGATAGCTTCCTATCTTCTACATACAGTCTCTCTTAAACAGAACAGAAACTTTGAAGCTAAGACCAACATGAGAGGAAACGTGTTTGTTGGGAGCTAGTGCCCTCCTACCTCAAGTGTATGCAATCAGTAAGGACTGCTGGCACCATCAGACAAGCTGAGCTGCACAGAAGGTCTCAGACCACCTATGAAGCAGGCAGGAGTCGAGCTGCTTGGACCAGACTAGACAAGACGAGCTGTCTGGAGGAGGTAGTGGGTGGCTTGAAAGACACACCTCCGCCCTCAGATGAGCTGTCTGCAAGCTGTGCAGTGATCCCGGTTTTCCAGCCCCGTAGCCATCACTCTTACAGGAGGAGGCAGCTGTCCTTGAGTCTTTTGTGCTTATATCAATAGCCCATCACCCACACTCTTGTAAGTCACCCAGTAAATCTCACTGGTCATTTAGCGATATCCCAGCAGTTAAGAGCACTGTCTGCTCTACAGAAGACTCACTTTGGATTCCCAGTACCCTCACATGGGCATACAATCTGTAACCTCAGCTCCAGCGCACCCAAGGCCTCTGGCCTCTGCAGACACTAGGAACACATGTGGCACACAGACATGCATGCAGACAAAACACCCCTAACAAAGCAACCATATTGGTTCACCAAGTTGGACTTTGTTTCTTTATCTGGGATAAGTAGATGATTGTCATAGTTTACACAGGAATACTGTCACACATCAGTGCTGTAATCGGGTCACACAGAAGTTTTCTTTCATTTATCCTTTTCTGTGGGGAGCATCTAGAGTGGTTACAAAAGTTGATTCTCTGTTCTTGATCTCATAGCAATGTATGACTTCCTTTCCCCACATTTATACCAACATTAGCCATCATTTCTATTCCAAATGGCTGACATTGTAGCTAGACTCACATGAAAGCTTAAGGAGCTCTAGTTTGCATTTCCTTGAGGGGTATATAACATTTTTATGTTTGGATTAATTTTAGTTTGGCTTTGTTGTGGTGGTGTGTTCATTTGTTTTATTTTTTTTCTTGCTTTGTTTTACATTTTTAATTTTTAATTTATTATATAATTAGAACATTTCTCCCTTGTTTCTGAGTTAGTAAAAGAACAAGACCCCCAACCATCTAGAGGTGCGGTGTGAGATGAGGTCAGCCCTGGGCTGACTATCCACTTCTTGAGACATCTATTTCTTGTTAAAAATCCAATTTCTTGAAATGTCTCTGCCCAAGTCACAATTGTAGCATTTTATTTTGGCTTGTCGTGTCTGTGTGTTCGGGATGGGACTCTGGCTTCTGGATTTAGCCCATTATTATTTGGTGTAGGCAGTCAAGGCAAGGGTTAGGATGCCTATCTTGTGTCTGAAGGGGTCAGAATTCACTGTAGCTGTCAGATATCTGGGTGCAGCTTTCTACCCGATGCGGTCTGGTCTACCCTGTCATTCTGTGGGAAGGGTGTGAAGACTGGGTCCACGGCAGTTTGACAGCCAGAGCTTGAGACACAGTGGGAACACTAACCAGGAAACAGAGGTTGGGAGGAGGCTGGCCGTTAGGTAGGTGTTGAAGTGTGTAGAGTGAGAGGGGTTAGAGGAGTGAATGAATGGCAACTGGAACAGCAGTTGAAAGAGACCCAGGGAGTGGGGCAGGGACCCATTCCCGGACGGCGCTCCAGGGCCTGCACTGTAGGGAATTGCGTGGTGCAGACCTGGGTGCGGTAGATACGGCGGCGTGGGGCGGGGGTGGGAGTCCTGAGGGACTCCCCCTAAGCCGCACGTGTTTGGCGGAGCAGCCCGGGAAAGCCAGCCTGGCGGTGGCAGCAGCTGCAGCCCGGTGGCCCTGGAACCTGCCCAGCGCAGGGAAGCTGTGCAGCTGGAAAGCCGGCTGGAAGGAAGCAGGTCACTGTGTAATTCAAATTCTGATTTCTGTATCCCTCTTATCCGGTTGCAAGCCTTGTTCTGCGAAATTCTCGTCTCAAAGCTGTGTAAACACTACTCACCAATTGTCCTCGGACGTGCCAATAAAGCAGCTGATAGCCAATCACTGGGCAGAGGAGAAAATGGGGCTGGACTTCCTGCCAACCGAAGGCTTCGATTCTCCTAAAATGTGTCCACAGCTAACATTTGAAAGGTAAAGCGAACCGTTTCCTTTCCTAGACTGGTTGTGGGCCTGCGTGAGGCCAGTGCAGGTGAGTACAGTAATGTCGGTTACTGATTGCAGTAGTTGCACGGGGTCTAAAGAAGGTCATGTTTTGGCCCTTGCCCCCTTTCTCTTATTTTCTAACCACTTCATCCTCAGTGTTCCCAGAACCACACCGCTGGATGGTGGAACTGGCGTTTTAGGGCATTTGGAAAAGCCAAGAATCTCTCCGTCCACCATCGCATTTTTTTTTTTTAAAGATTTACTTATTATGTATACAATGTTCTGTCTGCATGTACACCTTCATGCCAGAAGAAGGCAGATCTCATTATAGATGGTTGTGAGCCACCATGTGGTTGCTGGGACTTGAACTCAGGACCTCTGGAAGAGCAGCCAGTGCTGTTAACCTCTGAGCCACCTCTCCAGCCCCCACCATCGCATTTTTAAAAAGAACCTTTCTATGTTTTATCGCAGAGCACCTTTATCAAGAGCCACAGACGACAAACTTTTGAGTTAGTAAAACGACAAGGCCACCATCTACTGGTCAAAGCATGTAGCGCGGAATCCAACCCTTAGCTGTTCGCATACTTCTAGATAAACACGTTTCTTTCCCAAACCCTAGCTCTGAAATGTCTCTCCCCAAGTCACAATCGCAGCCTTTGGCTTTGGCTTGTCGTTTCTGTGTGTTGGCGACGGGACTCTGGCTTCTGAATTTAGCTTGTTATTGTTTAGTATGAAGTTTGTAGCCCAGAGGCCGGTAGTCCAGTGGAAGTGTCGGGCTGCCTACATTTTACCTGAGGGGTTTAGAACTCCCCGTGGGGGTCAGATGTAGGGGTGCAGTGTCTTACTAGATCCAGGTCTAGGCTGGCAGCAAGCATGTGGGGAGGTTGTGCAGAGCCGGTCCAAGGCAGCCTGACAGCTGGAGCTGTGTGGAAGGGGGAATGAACCAGAGAGTGTGAGGGATGGGTCTCCACGGCAAAGGGACACGGGTCTAGATCAGAGGAGTGAGGAGGAAAAAGAGCAGACTGGGGAGGCCTGGAAAACCCAGTTGGACCGATGAATTGAACCGGTGGGGGTGGGAGGAAGAGGAAGGGTCCCAGCGCTCACGTAACCGGAACTGTCTGTGATGGGCGGGACCAAAGGCGGTTCCAAGGACTACAGGAGGGAGGGACCTCAGGCCAAGTGTGTGCGGCTCCGGGTGGCAGGCGCGAGCGGGGGTCTCGGGTGGATGTGAAGACCAGTCAGCAATACAGTGGCGAGATAGCAGCCCTGGAGCCTCTCAGGTCAGAGTCGCTGCAGGGAACCAGGGAGGGACCGGATCAGGGGTTTGGTCAGTTTTTCTGCTGCTCATAGACTCTCCGCGCTCGCAATTTTGTTACAGGGTAATGCCCTTGAAGATAAGTTTGAGATCGTATGAAATGGGGCACATGCTAATTTTACCATTCATCTGCGGTTTCTAGGATATTCTCATAAACGTGTCTCTTAGACCAATTGAATTTGTGTGTTGATGTTTGCAAACGTGGTTCTTTTTGTTGTGCAAACACCAAAACTTTTGGCATTGAAATTCAAAATACTTTCTAACTCCCCTACTCTACCCCTTTCCTATTAAAGAGAGTGGCATTGGACATGAAGATTCGACGGTCTAGAGCTTGTTAACTCAGTCCTGTAAGGAATAACTGCAAATTTTGATCAGGTCGATTTTTTTTAACCAAGCTATAGAGTTATGGTTGTAACTCTTAACATTTATTTATTAAGTAAACATTTTTATTAAGTAAAAAGTTTATTTTTACTCAACACCAGTTTTCCATTTGAGATACGTACATTCTGTTGTAAATATAACAAAATATGTGTTCTTAAGGTTTTAAGGCACACCTGAGAGTACAGAAAAGTACAGTACGTATGTTGAGAGTGGGGATACCAGGCCACACTGTTTTCACACTTAGAAAACGGTGCGTATTAGGGCAAAGTTAGGATGTAACTTCTGGTAGAGAAACGCATTCTGACCATAGCCAAATGGTTGCTTTTTCTTTCAGTGTTGACACGCAGTGAAGAGGGACATGGCTGGAGCCTGCTCATAGGGTTTTGTACTGGGATCAAAAGTTGAGGAATTGCAGCAGTCCAGTTTCTGTGGGTGAGAACAGTTTTCTTGCGGCCTCCCTTCGCTCCCGGGGTTCTTGTGAAAATGGCTCTGTGTGTGAATGAGCATCACATCTCACAGAGGAAAGTGAAATGCTCAGGGGAAAAGACAGAATCTTCATGAAATTTCAGCTGTTCTTCCTGTTTGTCCTTTTGGAAGGTGTAAGGCTTTTTTCATTTTTGTTACGTGATGAAATCCTATACCCAGCAATGTGTAATACCACTAGTGATGCAGCTCCATTCCTGCCTTGAATTTTGATCGAGCTGTGATTAGAAGTGGGATTCAAGTAATGGAAACTCAGAATGCTTCCTCAGTGCTGTCTGTGTGACAGCTGGGGGATTCTTTGTAGAATCCTCTATTTCATGTTCTCTGTTTCTGCTGAGCACAGCACTTGTGTTAGAAATCCTGAAGAAACTTTTTCTCATATGCAGGTCTCACACCGTTCAGCCCGACCTCATCCACAGAGCAGGTCAAAGAGCCCTGGGAGGTGGAGAGAGAAGCAGCAGTAGCAAAGGATCTGGGCAGGAAGAAGGTATCGACAAAGGGGTGGAAAGGAGCTCAAGTGACAGGGAAAGCTGGACATGTAATCGGTTTTGCTACATTCTGTTTCACTAGAAATGATTCTGGAGAATTCTGCTGAGAATAGTCTTCTCAGGATTATACTGTTGAAGGCGTTAGAGGAGTCTCTATGTAAAAATTATATACTAGGAACAATGATTTAATTTTGAATGTGAGTGATGGCGCCCCTCTTCCATTAATGTAGATTTCCCATCACGGGTTGTACAGCCCGCTATCTCGGAAATGACTGTTTTATGTTGTCAACAAAGTTTCTCTGGCCCAGGCTAACAGCAGTACCAGGCTGTGAATGTGAACAGAACAAGCCGAAAGCCAGTTTGAGTATTTGAACATGTAACAAAATGTCAGAAGTGCATTCTTTCCTAGGGCCCGTTGCTTCCCAGTTGTAGGCTTTTGGCCAGCCTTTCTGTCTATTTCCTTCTGTGGAGCTGGCCCCAAATCCAACCACAAAATGTTACTGTTACACCGCTGTTCGTACCTTGCTCAGTGGGTAAGGATTTTAGCACCCGGGGTTCACATCAGGGAATGGCCAGTGATGGCCTTTTACCCCAGCAACCCACACAGCCCCTTTTGGGAGTGTGGCAGCTACTGTCAGGGAGTCCTTGATATTACTTTAGACACTGAGTGGTCTGCTGATTTCTCGGCTTCTTCTGGCTATGTAAAACACTAGCTGATTTTTGTGGATTGTGATTTTGTGAGTGTGTGAATTTTATAGTTTATTAAGTCGGTTATCAGAGCCGAGCTTTCTCATGAGACATACAAAGTTTTTGAATTTCAGAATTCTCTTTTTTTCCTTATAGGGTAACTTGCTTTTGACGTTCTTGTATTGTCCCCTGTAAGCTTTTCTCTCCCCTTCTTTGTCTGGATAACCCTTGATACATGGTGTTGAGTTGAGGTGGAGGGAGTGGACATCCTTGTCTCTGTCCTGAGAGGAATCTCGATTCCAGTTTTCCTCACTGAGTGTAATGTTGGGTGTAGGTTTGTGGCTTCTAGTATTTATGGTGTTGAGGTATGTGTCTTCAAGAGCTTTCATAATGGGCAAATGTGGAATTTTGCTATAGGCTTTTTATGGGTTGATTGTTCATGTTTCTTCTCTCACTGAGTGTAGATATTTGCTGTTTTACGATGATTGTTTTGTATTATGTGTTTCTGAAACACTTGCGTTCCTGGCATGCAGTCAACCTGAGTTCCACTTCTGCATAGTTCAGAGAGAGTCTCTGTGTTCTTTTCTACACTGATAACTGGTCTGTGATTCTCCTTTGCAAATGCTTGTCCTTATCTGCTTTGGGTATTAAGTTCTTTTTTTGGGGGTGGGGCATATTAAGTTCTAAAGCAGCCTTGAATGATATGTTGTTCCTTTAGTGAATTTAGTGCTGAATCTCTCTAGTCTGGGAATATATTTAGAAGAAATTATTAATGCTTAAATCCCATTATCTGTGTAAGGTCTATTCTAGTTTTATGACAGAGAAGATTGTTTCTAGGAACTCATCCTTTTCTTCTACATTTCCAATTTATTTGGCATGAGTTTCCGCAGCACTTCATGAAGCAATACGGGTGTCCGTGGTTCCGCCCTACTTTCCAGCTTGCAGGGATTTGCTCTCTTAGATCAGGTTAGTTAAGAATGCTTTGTCAGTACTTTTACTTCTTCACAGCAACAGGTCTGTTGCATTGACTCCTGGGCATTGTTCATTTAGTCTCCACTACACTGATTTCCACATGGCCTTTCTAATAGCTTCCTGTGTCTTAGTTCAGATTGACTTGTTCTATGCTTGTAAGCCCTTAAGCACACAATTATGGACAAATGTGTTTTACAGCCAGAGCTTCTTGCTTGCCAGAGCTTCTCTGTATGTCTTTGTTACCCACTTCTGTATGAGTGTCTTTCATGACCTCACATTCACCCTGACATTCTCAGAAGCTGTTCGCAGTGCCACATGAATTCTGTCTCGTTGTTCAATGATTTAAGTCTTCATCATAGCTAATTAAGGAACAGTATAGATGAGAGGCTGGAGACGTAGCTCTGCAGTTAAGAGTACTTGATGTTCTCAAAGAGAATCGTGGTCCAGTGCTCAGCATGGATGAGATAACAGGGCAAGAAAGAACTTACACTGCTAGTGTGGGAAGAAATGTGGAGCCTGGATATGTGACAGGACAGCTGACACCTCATGTGAGATGATATGATATGATATGATATGATATATGATATGATATGATGATATCAGAATTAGAAATGATCCCTACGGATGATAAATAAAGTGGTTTGTGTTCCTGGGGCCCAGAGCTGGAGAGACTCCTGTGCCCATTGTAATGTGCCGACCCAAGGCTTATCATATTGATGGTGTAGTTAGGAACACGACAGTGACTTTTATGAGGATCCACCCTAATTATGGAAGAATTTCTAAAACAAGAAGACGCTTTCACTCATCCCATCTACCGAGAAGTCTGCTATGGGAGGAAAGTGAGTTGTACCAAGTGCCACGGTTTTCTTATTCTGTGTTATAACTGCAGGTCCCCAGATCATCAACCTCCCCACTGATCATCAGGTGTGTTGTAGGAAGAACGTGTTCTCGCTGTAAAAGTTTATGATCACCAGACAGGATTTGGCATCCGCAGTAGTAAAATACGTTGGCTTGCGGGTTGCATGTTAGTTGTGCCCTAAGTCACACTCACCGTAGTCTCCCACGCTGATCACATGTGAAATGCATCGAAAGCAAACACATTGAGTGCGTTCCCATTCTCACTGTCCCACGCCCACTTCAGTGCTGTGGTTTGCAGTTGAGCCGAGAAGATCCTGAAGGTCGCTGCATACTCTCTGAGGAGAGTTGGCTGCAAGTTGGGAGCTTCTGAGGTTGCTGCATTTTTACCTTCATTTCTACACTGCCGTCAAATTCTGTGTTGCTGCTCTGAATTTCTCTGACCCCATGGGACCGCCTGTAGAGGGGCTCATCCTATGTATGGTCAGGGTTCTGCAGAGGAAAAGAACTGAAAAAGCGAATCTACATGTAGATATAGAAAGGGATTTTATTGGAGTGGGTTATGGGCTGTGGTCTAGCTCGTCCAACCAATAGATGAGAATCCAGTAGTTGTTCAATTCAGACGGCTGGGCGTCTCAGCTTGTCTTGTATACACTGGAATCTTTGAGAAGTAGTCTCTAATGAACTTGACAGTGGGAGCAAAGGCAAGCAGGAAAAGAGAACAGCTTCTTTTTCCATGTCAGTTATGTAGGCTGCCAGCAGAAGGTGTGGCCCAGGTTAAAGGTAGATCTTCCCACCTGGAAAGATCCATATTAAGAGTGGGTCTCCTCAATGGGTGGTGGTAGCACACACCTTCAATCCCAGCACTGAGGGGCAAAGGCTGGTGGCTTTCTGTGTGTTTGAAGTGGTCTACAGAGCTAGTTCCAAGAGAGTCAGGGCTACACAACGAAAACCTGTCTCAGGGGGGAAACCTGGGTCTTCCCACTTCAAATGATTTGATTAAGAAAAAAAAATCTCTTTCATGTGTACACAGCCACTTGGATTTTAGTTAATTCCAGATGTAGCCAGGTTGACAACCAAGAACAGCCATCCCACCCATTTCCGTTGCTGCTCATCATATCCCCCTTCTGTTAGTTTAAAAACAGTAAATTCTTAATGGAGATCTTGAAGTATGTCTGTTTCCTTTTTCAGATTTGAGGATTTCTCACCTTATCGCCCTGTATTGTAGATGTCAGAACTACAATCTGCTTTTGTCTTGTTTCTGTTTTGATTTTGTTGTTAGTAGTATGAATTTCTTAAGTTCACATAGCTGCCATTCTTCTGCATTAGCTCATTGAGTATCTTTTTAATTCTTCAAGTAAATCACATGTATCCATGGCTGATTTCTAGAGATTTATTTTACCTGTCTCATTTATTTTGATTCCTTTGAACACTTTCTAGACTCTGGTTTACATGTGATTATTTAAGAGCTTTGCACATGTCTGTTATGTCAGTATTGTGGAAAATAGTAAAGATTTTTCCAAATCACAGGGAATAAACATGGAATGCCTTTGTTCCATTATTGATCTTAGACTGCCATTCTAAGGGGCAGTCCTTAGTAGGATGCACCTTATCAATGCCCCTCCCTCCTCTTTTCCCTGACAGCCATCACATGGGTCTGCCATGCTCTCCACTTTAATGAGTCTGCCTTGACGTTGCCTAAAGCAATTTAGCACACAGACATTCCACTTAAACCATATATGTTTTAAACCATAAACAAATTTCATGTAGTTTCAGAAGGGTTGCAGGTGACAGATAGTCTCACACAGAGGTGCAAACACAAGTAATAAATAGAGAACAGGTCCCATCTTGAGAAGTAAGTTGGAAAGGTACACTTTACCTGGCTGAGCAATGCGGGGGCTGCTTAGATGGCGCTGAGGTTGACTGTAACTAGATCTGATGGCAAGTGTGCCATATTGAGAAGAAACATGTTTGCCAGATAGACGGAGCCACTGCATGTGTCTGTTCTCCAAGAGACAGGTTACACATGGCGAATAATGTGATCAAAGAATCAGATACTGTATTTTCTAGGTATTTTCTACTGTCTAGAATAAGCTCACAGCAATGTGCAATGATGGAAAATTTTAGAACCGCCTTTTCTCAGGAAATGGCTGGTCAGGGATTGTGATTGTGTTCATATTGGAGAAGATTCTCTACATTTGTGCAGGGTGCATAGTCTTCTCTTGCTCTCTGTCAGTTTGGAAACAGTCCTTTTATTGAGCTGTGAGCTTGTGACAGTGTCAACAAAATCCGCACTCTTGCCATATAAATGACATATGAAGAATGCAGTGCTGGATTGTTCATTTGTGATAGTCTCCTGTTTCAAGGCTGTGTCATTGTTTCCCTTTCCTCTATACAGCTTGTTCCTGAAGAGCAACTATGTGTCACCTTTCTTTCCCAGCCTAACTACTGCCACTCTATACAGCTCATTCCTGAAGAGCAACTATGTGTCAGCTTTCTTTCCCAGCCTAACTACTGCCACTCTATACAGCTCATTCCTGAAGAGCAACTTTGTGTGAGCTTTCTTTCCCCGCCTAACTACTGCCACTCTATACAGCTCATTCCTGAAGAGCAACTATGTGTCAGCTTTCTTTCCCAGCCTAACTACTGCCACTCTATACAGCTCATTCCTGAAGAGCAACTTTGTGTGAGCTTTCTTTCCCAGCCTAACTACTGCCACTTTATTCCCCACATCCATCCAGAGCTCGTTTTGCTCTCATGATGTTCTATCTAGAGCAGTGGTTCTCAAACTTCCTAATGCTGCAACCCTTTAATATAGTTCCCTCATGTTGTGGTGACCCCAATCATAAAATTATTTTGTTGCTACTTCATTAATGTAATTTTGCTATTCTTATGAGTCATAATGTAAATACCGAATATGCAGCGTACCTGGCATTGTGACTCCCTAAAGGGAGAGAACCGTTGGCCCAAGACTCACCTTCACACTGATGTACATAAGAATGGGCTCAGGACATGGTAGAAAACTTGCAGGCTCCCCCCCCCCTTCTTTTTAGGAACTACATTTCTGATTTTAATTCAAAGATCATGATTGTAATTTTTTTTTTGCAGCAAAATAAAATTCCACCATGTAAATTCATTTTGTTTCCTTTTCTGTTGCTGGGCATCTAGGCTGAGTTCACTTCTTATCTCCTTTGATTAGAGTAGCAATAAACCCGTGTGTGTTTTTAGTAGGACTTGAGAACTGTGTATATGTCTCACTTTTGGTATGGTGGGTAATACAGTGGTTGAGATTTGGGGTTTTGCAAATTCCAAAATGATTTCTACAATTTTTTACTGGTTCACAGTTCCTTAAGGAATGAATGAGGATCCCACTTTTCCATTTCTTCAACTGCATTTGTTGTCTTTTTTCTTTCTCTTTGTTGTTTTTTTGAGACAGAGTCTCTCTGTGTAGGAACTCACTGTTTATACCAGGCTGGCACCGAGTCACAGAGAGCCACCCGCTTTTTCCTCTGGAGGAGGAGGAAGTGCATCCCTGCGACCCCTTCTCCACTTTAGCCATTCTGCATAGGGTAAGAAGGAGCAGCAGTTGGTTTTGAGTGTGTAATTACTTCATGGCTAAGGATGTTAAACACTTTTTTTTTTTTTTTTCCAGAGCTGAGGACTGAACCCAGGGCCTTGCACTTGCTAGGCAAGTGCTCTACCACTGAGCTAAATTCCCAACCGATAAATACTTTTTAAAAAATGGCTGGCAGCCTGGCAACGGTGGTGTGTGCCTTTGATCACAGGAGGCAGAGGCAGGCGGATCTCTGAGTTTGAGGCCAGCCTGGTCTACAGTGCAAGTTCCAGGACAGACAAGGATACACAGAGAAAGTGTCTCAAAAAAGGAAAAGAACTCAGTGACATCTTTGTAGGGTCCTCCTTTTCTCACAATGTCATGTCAGGGATTTTCCTTTTTTTTTTTTTTTTTTTTCATTTTATCTTATTATTTTTTATTTTTATTTTACTTATATATTTTTCTCTATTTTTACCTCACAGGCCCTTTGGGTGTATATTAATATTATGGCTTACAATTTAATGTTTTTATGAGATTACTGAGTGTTCGAACTACTGGGTCTCTGTTTCTTGTGTCTTCTTTTGTTGGTTTTATCTAATTCTGATGTGTTAGTTTTCCCTTTCCTTTATTACATTATGTTTTTATTTTTTCATTATCTCTTAGGAACCTTTTTGTTTTCTGATGAGAGACAGGAAGGAGCGGATCAGGATGGGAAGGGAAGTGGGGGACTGGATGGAGTGGAGGGGAAACTGTATTCAAATGTACTGTGGGCGTGGTGGTTTGAATGGCATGGCCCCTAGACCCACGTGTGTGAATGCTTGGCTTTAGGGAGTGGCACTGTTAGGAGTTGCGGTCTTGTTGGAGTAGGTGTGTTGGAAGTCACTGTGGGGCGGGCTGTGAGGTCTCCTATGCTCACCCATGCCCAGTGTGGCACACAGCCCCCTTCTGCAGCCTGTGGATCAAGATGTAGAACTCTCAGCTCCAACTCCAGCACCACGTCCGCCTGCGCGCCGCCATGCTTCTCGCCGTGACGATAGTGGACTAAACCTATGAATGTGTAAGCCAGCCCCAGTTAAACATTTTCCTTTATAAGAGCTGGCGTGGTCATGGTGTCTCTTCACAGCAGTGGAAACCTTAAATAAGACAATGGGAGAAAAAAAAAATCTATTTTCAGTGAAAGGCAAGAACAAAACACAAAACACTTGTTCTTACAGAGGTCCTGGATTTGTTTCCCACAGTCTACATGATAGTTCACAGTTGTCTGTAATTCTAGGTACAGTGCATCAAATGCACTCTGATCTCTGTGGGCACCAACCTTCACATGGTGCACATTTATACATGCAGGGCAAACATCCATACACAATCAATCAATCAATCAATCAATCAATCAATAATTCTTTAAAAATTAAAGAATGCACAATGTGTATACACAGATGCGTTGGCTTCTGTGCTTTTTCTTCTGATGACTGCCTTTTCAAACAAATATTCATTAACTTTATTTTACGCTACTTGTGTGTGCGTGCATGTATGTAGCCCTGGCTGTCTTGGAACTCAGCCTGTAGACCAGGCTGGCCTCAAACTCAGAGATCCACCCAAATGCTGCCTCCCAAATGCTGGGATTAAAGATGTGTGCCGCCACTGTCTTGTTCCTTGGTCTTTTTAGAGCTATTATGAATGGGTTATTTTCCTACTTTGATTCACAACACCCCATTATTGGTACATTAAAAAAATGAATTACTTTTCTATTTTAATTGTGTATTCTTCAATATTATTTGAAGTATCTGTCAAGTGTAAGAGTTTCTGATGGTGTCTGTTGGAAGTTTTGTGTCTATAATCATATCATTCTTTACTATTTGTATTTTTTTCAAATTTCTTAGCTTTTATAATTCTTTATTACGTAAAACTGCAGAGTGCATGCATTCTTTTCTTGTTACAGCTTCTGAAGCGATACTGTCCATTTATTTCTTTCTGCTATAATGTTGGCCTAGGATTGAGACGTATACCTCTTACTGTGTTGAGCTGGGTTCCATTTATTCTTAGTTCTCTTAGAAGTTTTATCACAAATTTTGTTAAGCTTTGTCCAATGACATTTCCATGCGCTACTGAGATTTTTATCACATGATTTTTATTCCCTGTCATACTTTTGATACGGCTGCTTGGATTCTAGGTAGTGTTTTTGTTCTTTCCTTGTTATAATTCGTAGTTTTCTGGTTTGATGTGTTGGATAGACAGAGTCGGTTACTCCCCAGCTCTCCTCTACTCCTCACATGAAATATTTTATTTCCTGTACTTTCCTGGATAATTTCTTTCCACTGTTCTGGGTATATTTTGCCTCTATTATTTGCAGTGACTTGAGTGGAATGAGATGTGTTAATTCATGAGTATCTTCAAATGCACTTCTCTCTCAATTTTCAGAGAAATTTTCTGGCTACAGTAAGATGGTTGACAGTTACTTTTTGGTTTTGGGGTCTTTTTATGTGGTTTGACAATGTTCCTTAACAGAGTTTAGCATTAGCTTTTGTTTTGCATTTTTGATACCTGATATGAAAGGGCAAGAAGGTCCAGTCATTGTTCCTGAAACAGAAACTCAGAGCAGAGCAACAGGAAGAAATGGCCACTTCTTCAGTAAGAGCATCCCAGGTCAGTATCATCTTCACTTTGTTTTTTGTTTTGTTTTGTTTTGTTTTGAGAACTGTTATATATTTAAACCTTGCAAGCCTTTCTTTCTCTGCTTCTGATAATGTTGTCTGAAGTATTTGTTTCCCATGAATTCCTTTGTTGGCATTAGTTTTTTTTTTTAACTCTTTTATTTACGTTTCTTATATTTCTTTCTCCCTACTCCACCCCAATCCCTTCCAACACCCCAACACCACATAGGAGAGAGAAAGGCTTAGTGGGAGAGGGGGAGCAGTTTTTTTTTTTTTTTTTTTTTTAGCTTCCTGCTGGTCAGGGTCAGGTTCGTTGGAGCCAGTCCAATCCTCCTTTCAGGATATCTCCATCTTCTTGTTTCACAACAGAAACTAGGAGCAGCAAGGGAGAAGCAGGAGCAGCCTTGCTCTTTCTCCCCTCTCCATTCTCTGGGCTCTGGCATTTATTCTCTCTTCATAGTCCTCGGATTTAAACTATCTGCAGCTGGCAAAGAGCCCCTCTCAGAGCCCGCATGAGGCAAATAGTCTGCTGCCGTGGACTCTCTGAATCCTGGGACCAAAACGAAAACATGTTTATATCCACAACATTCCTTTTTCTTCTGATAGTCAGGATTCACTCTTTAAATGCATGTCTACTGTATGTGGCACCTTTTTTTTTTCTTTCCCTCTACTCAGCCCTCTCCAGACTCTTTGTGGGAGGGTAAATATTCACAATAAAAATAAGACCTATGTTTCTATTGTGACAGGTAGTCAAACAACTATATTGTTTTGGGTTTTTTTTTTTTTTGGCTAACTATATTGTTTAATTGCTACGTAGAATAGATTTGTGCACTTATCTGTTAGTTATGAAGGCCTCATGCCATGTAGGTTCCATTTGAGGGATGTTAGTTTTCTTGGACTATGCTTATGAAGGTGCACATTCAAACACCTTGAACTCCTTGCTAGACTCGCTAGTAATTTTTTTTTTTTTTTTTAAATCAAAGACATGGTATTTGGATCCTAAACTGGATTCTAATGCTAAATAGTTAAACTCTGTAGAGGGTACTGAAGATGGCAGGCATAGGTGCCTTGACCATGCCATGAAACTGATGTTTCTGTGAGGAGGTGCAGATTGTAGTCTGGTTTGTCTGTCTGTTTTGGCACTGGATATCACATAATGGTGATGTTCCTGTGTTTGTTGACACTGGACATCTATTTGTCTCGGAGAGTTTCTGCTCACATCATTCAGTTGATTCCAATGCTCAGCGGTAATCTCCCAAACTAAGAGATGAGTATTTTCTCTTGGTTCTTTTTGTGTTTTCAGACAGCTATCCATGGTGTAGCCTCCCCTGACGGTGAGTTTTTGTGACACCATGTGGAATATATCAGTAAGACTTTTCTTGAGTGTGTTGAGTGAGCAATGTACATGAGCCATCACATTTCATGCAGAAATGAAGATTCTTCCTAATTTCTTTGCTCTGATCTCTTCCTGTGGAGGAAGCTGGCTCTTCCATCACCCTCCCCCCCCTTTTTTTTCTTTTGCTAACTTTACTGTCTTTTTTTTTTTTTTTTTTTTTACTTGAGACAAGGTTTCACTTTGTAGCCTTGGTTGTCCTGGAACTCACTCTGCAGGTCAGGCTGGCCAAGAACTCACAGAGATCCTCCTGCCTCTACCTCCCAAGTACTGGTATTAAAGGCGTGTGCCGCCACCACCACCCAGTGGAGCTACTGTTTTTCATAGGTGGAGCATTAGGACAAACTGCTGTGATGGACAAATTTACTTTTTTTTATTTGGAGTTGGTGGATGTTGTTTCGAGACAGAGTTTCACTGTGTAGTCCTGGCTGTCCCGGGACAGAACTCTGTAGATCAGGCTGGTCTCACAGAGATCTGCCTACCTCTGCCTCCTCAGTGGCGGGACTAAGGGCATGCACCACCACATCTGTCCCAGGTTTATTTTTTTCTTTGGAAATATTTTTTATTTTATGTACATGAATGCCTGCCTGCCTGGTTGTGCCTGGTGCCTATAGAGGCAAGAAGAGAGCTCTGGATCACATGAAACAAGAGTCAGGCTGTAATGAGCAGCCATGTGTATGCTGGGAACTGACCTGGTTTCCTCTGCAAGAACAGTAAGTGCTCTTAACCTGTAAATGGCACTTGCCTATGTAACTGCCAGTAGAGCTCAAATACATTACGTAAACTAAAAATTTGAAGTTATAATTTTTAAGTTTTCTTTTGAGCCCCTCTTAGGAGCAGTAACATAATTGAAAAGCAATGAACAGTTAGACTATTTTTGCCTGATTTAATTCATTCATTCCATCCACAGAAAGTCTTTAAACTTCTGAAATCATTTGTCTGTATTGGGTTGTATATACATTTAGGAAAAAATTTTATATGGCATCAACTATGGCTAATGCTCATTTTTTTTAAATTTATTTCATGGTTGCAAAATGTTCATTCAGGCAAAATGTTCTCACAGACTATGATTTCATGTGTTATAATGTTTGCAATATTGTCAGTATTGACTGTTGTTAGTCTTTACTGTGGAAAACTCTTTGACCTTAAATTTACCTGTGAATTCTGCCTTCCAAGCTCTTCCTCTGTTACACAAAAGTCCAGCACTGAACCTGAACCTTAGCGTCCCCACTAAGGTTGTTTTACTTTTAAGTACTTTTATTTTTCTTCCCCACTTCATAAAGGATCTCCCTGTGAAAATAGGGTCTCCAGGGTCTTGGAGGGAGCCCCGCAGCGGGCAGGGTTTCTTCAGCGTCACCCTGTTTTCAGTGTTGTGTGATAGGCTGGGGAGATGTCATACCTACGCGCAACTTGTACAAGTCTACTCAGCAGAAAGGAGCCCACGACACACCAGAGTATAAATGCTACCGGCGTGGCGAACCAGTGAATTTTTGGGGGGGTCTCTCATAGGAGTGTGAGTGAGAGGTTACTTAAAGGAATAGAAATTACTTAGAAAGCTGCGTCACCAAGGCCCAGGCCCGCCGCCGCTTGGTGACGTCTCTCAGATCCTGGAAACCCGGAGCACGCTGCACAGCTTGCCGGCAGCGCAGCAGGTTGGATGGCGTTTTTTCCCCGGTGGCTCATTTGGTCGCAACCCCTTCCAGGCTGCTCCGCCGGGGCTGCTAGGCTGGTCTCTGCTTCTTGCCGGTACCTGTGCTCAGCTGAGAGTCTTCTTTGCAGCTTGGCTTGTCAGGGTGGCCCTCAGGGGTCTTGACTGTTCATACACTCTTGGGAGGGAGGGACCGAATGGATTTGGTCAGTTTATGGACTGTTGTGAGTTGTCTACTTCCTGTTTTAATGAGGTGTTTTTCTGCAGGACAGGATGTTTCAGACTCTTGAGAAAACTGCTCTACAGCACACAAAGTTAGAACATACAGTTAAATTTTATTTTAATCTTACATGTATGGGTGGTTTTGCCTACATGTAAGTCTATGTACTACTTGCATGCCTGTTGTCCTCAGAGGTCCGATGAGGGTGACGGATCATGTGGAACTGGAGCCACGGGTGGTTATGAGATGTCATCTAGGCCCTGGGACCCAAACCCAGGACATGTGGAAGAACAAGCAGTACTTTTAACTGCTAAGCTGTATCTATGGCCCATCTAAAAAACATCTTAAGGAATAATTTTCCTGTCTCGTCTATATCACAAAAGTGTTCCTACATCCTTATACCTCTTTTATCTGGGAAAGCATACTTCCCATGGTAAAACTCTTAAATTTCCCTTACAGGCTCTGCTCACGTTTGGGGATGTGGTTCTAGATTTCTCCCAGGAGGAGTGGGAATGCCTGGACTCTGCTCAGAGGGCTCTGTACATTGACGTGATGTTGGAGAATTACATCAACTTCGTCTCTGTGGGTGAGGACAAAGTTTGTGTTTATTTGTTTGTTTGTTTGTTTGTTTGAGAAAGGGTTTCTCTGGGTAGACTTGGCTGTCCAGGAGCTTGCTCTGTAGACCAGGCTGGCCTCCAACTCACAGCGATCGGCCTGCCTCTGCCTCCCGAGTGCTAGTATTCTAGGCTAGTACTCATGCCTGGCTGAGTGAGAACATTTTTCTTGCAGAATTTCATCTTTTGTATTTACCTGGTTTATAGGTGTGTAAGTTCTCTGATGCTGTCTAGAAACCATAGGAAATTAGGAAAATTCTCATAACAAGAAAACTGAACTTCCTTGTGGAATTTCCTTAAGTCATATGGAAGAAAAAAACAAAACAAGTGCTCTTAGCTACTAACCCATCTCTCCAGCTCTCTTATCAAGTTGTTTGTAATTGTTTATTTGTTTGGGTTTTGGGGGGTATATTTTTGTTTGTTTGTTTTGAGACAGTTTCTCTATGAAGCCTTGGCTGGCCAACTCGCTTTGCAGACCAGGCAGATCCACCTGCCTCTGCCTCCCAGCACCTCCTGGTGTGCACCAACACTGCCTGGTCCCCCCTCCCCCACCAAGATTCTAATAAAGCACTTAATGTTAAAAGAAATGTAAGTGTGTGGCACAGAGCTATGCATTGCAATACACTTAGTAAACTGAATATTTTCATCTTAGTATTACATTAAACTATTCTTCAACTATTTCTGGAAGGAAAAGGAGATTTGAAAAGAGAAAAATATGTTAAGTATAATCCTTCAGAGAACTCTTTTCCCACAGTTCTTTATTTTTTTCATCATTTAATTGTCCCACCTTCTGCAAGTAGTGCAGTTTAGATAAGGATAAGAATTCTGTTATCAATCCCCTCAGGGTGATGGAGGTCAAAATGGAGGTTCTAGGCAACCAAAAATGCTACTGAAATGCCTCTACTAAATATTCTAAATAATTACTACTTGTCTGAGAGAACTGAAGCTGACATTGGCTATTGAATCTGTTATTGATCATGTGTCAATCCCTATTATTCCTAATTCTGCTCATTTCCCAGAGAACCATCACACGTGCGGTAAAAAGGAGAAGGTCTCAGATCAAGACCCAAAGCATATTGTCCACCAGCATGTGAACGTCCAAGAGAAGTTTTACAGATATAAGGAGCATGGCGAAATGATTTGTGAATCCTCCCAGTGTACGTCTTATAACACAGGTGACACTGCAGAAAACTGCAGCAAGGACACATGTGGTAACCACCGGGATGCCATTGAGTCCTCAACCCTAAACAGACCAAGAAGTGTGCACACTGGAGAAGAGCTGCTCAAATATAAGGACTGTGGCACGTATGTAAGTTTATGTTCCAACATTAGTCTGAATCAGAGTTTCCACACTATAAAGGTAGAGCACAAGTGTACAGAAAGTGACAGACTTTTGGGCTGTACACACAGACTTGTGCAGCAAAGAATCCATAGTGGAGAGGGAGCACACAATTGTGGGAAGTGCTTCAAGAGCTGCTCAAGCCTCAGGACACATCGTAGGCTTCATGCTGGAGAGAAACCGTGGAAATGTAAAGAATGTCCTAAGTCCTTTAGGTGGTTTTCCCACCTTAAAGCCCACTGCAGAATCCACACTGGAGAGAAACCTTACAAATGCAGTGAATGTGATAAGGGCTTCTCTCAGTTATCTAGACTTAAGAGCCATTATAAAACCCACACTGGAGAGAAACCTCACAAATGTGAGCAATGTGGTAAGTGCTTTTCTCGGCTGTCAAGACTTAAAAGCCATTACAGAATCCACACAGGAGAGAAACCTTTCAAATGTAAGGAATGTGGCAAAGCTTTTACCCACTGCACAGGTCTGAGTACACATCAGAAAATTCATACCAGGGAGAAACCCCACAAATGCCAGGACTGCGGTAAAGGCTTTTATCTGTTGTCAACACTTAAAGAACATTACAGAGTCCACACTGGAGAGAAGCCTTATAAGTGCAAAGAATGTGCTGAGTCCTTTCACTGGCTGTCAGGCCTTAAAAGCCACTACAGAATCCACACTGGAGAGACCCCTTACAGATGTGGAGAATGCGACAAATCATTTTCTCAGTTATCAAGACTTAAAAGCCACCAGAGGACCCATACCGGAGAAAAATCCTGCCAATGCGTGGAATGTGACAAATATTTTACCTGCTGCTCAGCGTTTAAAAGACATCAGAAAATTCATACCGATGAAAAGCCCTACAAATGTGAAGAGTGCAGCAAATGCTTTTATGTGTTGTCACACCTTAAGAGCCACTGCAGAACCCACACTGGAGAGAAACCTCACAAATGTGAGCAATGTGGAAAGAGCTTTTCTCAGCTGTCAAAACTTAAAAACCATTACAGAATCCACACAGGAGAGAAACCTTACAAGTGTAAGGAATGTGACAAATCCTTTGCCCATTGTACAGCTCTTAGTACACACCAGAAAATTCACACTGGAGAGAAACCCTACTCATGCAAGGACTGTGGTAAATGCTTTTATCTGTTGTCAAGACTTAAAGAACATTACAGAGTCCACACTGGAGAGAAACCTTACAGTTGTAAAGACTGTGGTAAGTTCTTTCATTGGCTGTCAAACCTTAAAAGACATTCCAGGATCCACACTGGAGAGACGCCTTACAGTTGTGGAGAATGCGACAGATCGTTTACCCACTGCTCCAGTCTTAAAGCTCATCAGAAAATTCATGCTGGGGTGAAACCCTATAAATGTGAAGAGTGTGGCAAGTCCTTCTATTGGCTGTCAAACCTTAAAACCCATTGCAGAACTCACACGGGAGAGAAACCTTACAGATGTGGTGAATGTGGCAAATCATTTACCCAGCGTTCTCTTCTCACAAAGCACAGCAGGGTCCATACTGGAGAGAAACATGAACGTAAGAAAGGTGTGAGAGCTTTGAATGAATGATTAAATCATCGAGAATACCAGGAGTTTAAAGTAATTCATAAGGGCCACGTGTAGTCAGAAAGCTCATACCAGAAAGAAATTACATGACTGTTCACTGTTGTGAAATCCTCAGGTCGTATACATTAAACATTCTACATTAGAGAGCCCAAGAAATGAATTGACTTTTTCCAACACCTTTACCTCGTGTTAAAAGTGTAGATACAACGGAAAACTCATCCTGAAGGAAAACCCAAGAAACTGCTTTAATAATGACTCATCTTTTATTCACCTTCAAAATGGTCATTCTGGAGCGAACCCCTACAAGTAGCAAGAGAAGGAGACGCGTTGAAGAGATAACCTGTGGATGTGACAGATGCACAAACACAGCCAGGAAATCCCAAAGAGAGTGCGGGAAAATCCAGCACCCAGGAAAGCTGGAGAAGTGTTCAGTCCAACGGAAAAGCACAGTGATTCATTCATACAGAAACACTAAGACGCAATAGACATTAGACAAACCAGGGTGTTGCAGAGAGGAAACCAAGTGAGTAAGTGAATTTGTCGCGCATTTGAGGGGAGAAGGATATTTCTGTTTGAGTAAATATGAAATTATTCTTACTAACATTTTTGGTAATACTAGTATTGGAATTTGCTAAAATGTAAACACGGTAGGTTTTTTTGCTTTTATTTTTTTCTTTTACGCTCAGATACATCTGTGCTGTCTTGCTTACAGAAGATTTTTTATGATGTGTATCAATTGTTGGTGCCTTTAGCACTGATGAATCTGAGGCAGGAGTGATGAAGTTAGTTAGTAACTGGCCACTAGCCATTTGGCAATGCCAACCATCTAGATAGACTTCTTATGGCAAATTTAGATTCTCCTGGGTCAGAGCTCCTCTTCAGACCGATGGTGCACAGACCAAGGCCCCTCCGCTTGATGACCTCTTGGAATACACTAGCCCGTGACAGTGTTCTGGTGCCGGGGAGAATGCTGCCATTGTGTGCTCACGAAGACCACTCTTTTTTTCACCACTTTTTCCACATTGTTTTCTTCATTGGTTCACTATTTAAGGTACAGCAGTTGCCACCAGAGCAGCATTCTGTCTTGAACCCCCCTGGCTCCAGGAAGTTTTCTTCCCCATCATTTGGAACACATGGTGGCTGAGTGTTTGTTCCGCTCTGCTGGAGTTGTTTTCCTTGTGTGGGCAGGATTCTGAAAGCCTAGCAGCTTACAGGTGCAGCCATTAGAGCCTGCTGCCTGCTGTTCCTAGGAATCTACTGTCTGTCAGCAAGACATCATTAATATCATTTGTTCCATGAAGAATCAGTGGCCTAAGCAAGCGTTGTTACTGTAACACAAGTGGATATGAGCTTTATTTTGCAGAAGGAAGAACACACTTACATTTGAGGTAAATATGCTGAACACCAGGAAGAGAAAGGGGCTGTCATAACCTTCAGCATACAAAGGCAGGGGAATCTCAAAAATATATTTTACAAATCTCTCTCTCAAAAAAAAAAAGGCAAATCCATGGAACTGATTTCTATCTGGGTGTCCTCAATGAAATTTATGTTGAAAAATAGAGATATCAGAGGAAAATAAAATCTAATCTTAGATAATGTCTAGATAGTTGTATTGAACAATGCACACTATGAAACTCACACCTTTGCTTTCTTTGAAAATGGCGAATAATATCTATAGGTTTCCCTATCTTAGTAAAGTAGCATTTCTCCTGTTGTAAAATACACTTTCTGAAAAACCACTTGTGTTTTTGAAATGTTCCACAACTCTGTGTAAGGTGATTTTTTAATATAAATAAAACATCTGTATTTAATGTTTTTACATGGCAATCCAGTGAGTAAATGTGAGCTAGTTTCCAACCTGAACCTCTCACTTTGTATTAATTAACATACGAGAAATACAGGATCATTTACAAGGCGTGGGAAAGCACTGGGATGCCTTCATTCTAAATCTTTCCACAGCACTGAAACCTTATATGATTTGCTGCCTGGTGTGACTCACTGGAAGAAGCCAAGAAGCAATGAGGAGAAGAAGGGAAGAGAACTGGAGGGGGACTGAGGCTCCTGGGCTCAGCTGGGGATACCTCCCCTTGCGAGCTGAAGTGCCTTTGCTGAGGAGGCCTCCTCTCAGAGCTGTGTGGCTCCTGGGCCCCTGTGTCTCAGGAAGCCCTTCCATTGGGACACTGTCCCACCTCAGAGCTGTGTGGTTCTGGGCTCCCGAGTCCCTCCTAGGACACTTCCCATCTGAGCAGGAAGGCCAACAATGTCTAATAAATCACTAAGAATTTTGAGAGTATTAACTCTTCATCACATTTTATGCAGAATGAAGGTTCCTCTTAACCTTTTTGTTATCTGTCTTCATGACACTACTGAATAGTTTGCATTGGAGTAATTAAATTTTTTGTTTGTTTGTTTTTTTGAGACAGGGCTTCTCTCTGTATCTTTAGCTATCTTAGAGCTCACTCTGTAGACCATGCTGGCCTTGAACTCAGGTCTGCTGGGATTAAAGGCATGCACCACAACCACTTGGCTACTTTTTTGGAGGGAGGGGATTAATTTTTTTATTTTACTTTGAAACAGTCTCCACTGTGTAGGCTTGCCTCCTGGAGGTCATTTTGTAGACCAGGTTTCCTTTAAATGGCATCGTTCTTCCTGGGAATAAGGTGTGCCCCACCATACCTAGGTTTAAAAATATTTATCAAACGACCTCGAGAGTGGAGATTTTCTCAAGATTTTTGCAGTCTTTGTCCTTTTTCACAGTTTTTTTTTTTTTATTTTAGAATCAATTTTTTTTATTTCTACAAAAAATGCCAGGAAATTTTTCATAGGGATTGATTAGGATCTATAGAGGACAAACCTCCTTCTACATTGCCCTCTCGGGTTTGAACATGCTAGTTGCGTGTCAGTTTTCACATGTCAGTGGCTGTGAGAGTTTTTTTTTTTCTGCTTGCATGTGTGTGTGCTTCATGTTGCTGTAGTGCCCTCAGCGGCCGTAAAGATCAGGTCCCCTCCTTGTGATCTCCAGTAAATACCGTATCTCCATGATGTCTGCTTCGGGGCCTGCCTTGGTTTCCCTCAGTGGTGGACTGTAATTTAAGATGTATTTATTTTATTTACGTACATTAGTGCTCTGTCTTCACGTGTACCAGAAGAGGGCGTCAGATCCCATTGCAGACGATTGTGAGCCACATGTTGCTGGGAATTGAATGTAGGTCCTCTGGAAGAGCAGCCAGTGCCCTTAACCGCGGGGCCATCTCTGCAGCGCAATAGACCGTAATTTGTGGTATGATATAAACCTATTTCTTCCCCATGCTGGGTTTGTGAATATGTTTTATGTCAGCAACAGGGAGCTAACTAGTGCATTCATTATTGGATACTTTAATCTGTAACCGTATTCACACACGTATCCCTTGGCACACACAGTTTATTCTCTTTCGTATTACTTTCAGTATATCCTGAAGGAAGAGCTCAGTTCTTTGCACATAGTCCCAGGTTCCGTTCTGGTAGTCGTTGTTCTCCGAGGGCCAAATACCGGGAACACATTAGCTTAGAGGTGCAGTCGCTGTATCTCCTGCGTCTGTTATAAAGCCCCTGTATGAACAAAGTGCGGGCAACGTGCCGTCAATCCGTGGTTACCGTCCAGCAACGTGCCGTGTGCAGTCAGCGGTTACCGTCCAAATAGATTCCATTGCCGTATAAAAAACGCAGGTTGAACTTTCCTTTTTGAGACTAAGGAGGCGTCTGGCGGGCATTCCTATATGCTGACTGAAAGCGGCGATTCACTGATGAGAGGCGGGGCCAGTTCTGCACAGGCCCTGGACATCCCCATGGTCCCAGGTGGATGCCCCCAGGGAGGGCCCTGTGGTCTCTAATGGTAAGAATGAGCCACAGACATGACACCAGTCCATGCTGCTGCCACAGCCCCAGACATGGCCCTCTGCTGGGACTTCACCATGGCCTCAGGTGGCCAGTCTGGCTACTCACCACAGGCTGCTCATCTCCACCCTCGTGTCTCCAGTTTCATCTCTCTTCATAACGCTCAAAGTGTTCCACTTCTCTTTCTCTCCCATCACCACACACTTGCACATTGTGGCTCCTGCTATAGGTGAGCCGTTTGACCGGCCTCTGGGTGACCACCTCTGTTCTTGGAGACAGGAGGGCCTCTAGGTGTCTACAGACCGGCTGTGTGGCAAAGTGGCCATTGGGTCTATGGAATGCCTCCCCAACTTGCACCACATGGCCTGCACCTCATGGCATGGGGGCAGCTGAGCCTCTGTGTCTACTGCCTGTGTAAGCCACGAGGCAGCAGGTCTCTGGGTGTTCGTCCAGCTAGCATAGCGTGGCATGGTGGTTTGCGGGTCTCCTGGCTTGGCTTTGGCTTTTAACCTCCACTGCGCTCGGCACAGCCCTGGAATACTGTGATGGCCTTCTTGTCACTGACTTCAGCATAGCAGCCAGAGGTCCCAGTCCAAGGCAAGTCAGGTCCTCAGAAACATTTTTGAGGATATCTAATTCTCATAGAATTTGCATAGTTTTTATTACAGTTCTTGATTGGCATTTCCGACCATACGAATATAGAAGTTATACGGCAAATTGGAATCCTTGTTTTTTAACACTGGCTATATTTACAAACCTTTATTATTTTGCTTTATAAGTGATTAGAAACCTGAAGTAAGCTACATGCAAGATAAGAGCGTGAGGACCTTACAGAAGGAGGAGAGTAAGAATAATGGGGCAGAAAGCCAGGGAAGGCTCTGCTGTATGTCCAGCTTGTACGTCATTTTTTAAAGAAAGGAGGAACTTGTGTATCAAAAATCTCAACTATTAGATGATGGCTTGCAAGTTTTTTTTTTTTTTTTTTTTTTTGTGTGTGTTTGTGATTATAATCCCTGTTTTCCAGAAGAAGGAACTTTAAATGAAAAAGTATGAAACAGAGACTCAAAGAATATTGAAAAGGAACATAAACAAAGGGAACAGACCCCTATTCAATTTTTGGTCACCGAACAACACAGGTCAGATGTCCACAGCAGAATTTTGAAAGCCAGCACCCTTGTGAGCAGCAGCAGAGGAAGCGATCGCAGCCCTTGTCTGGTTCCTGCCACTTTCTCAGCTCCACAGCTCCTCTGGCGAGGGAGGCTCTAAAGCCACCCAGGCTGAGGTCCCCACCGCTACACGGGGAAGGAATCCATCATGTATAACACAACAAAGCCCCCAGAGGCCTCTGCCTCTAGGCAACTCATCTACCATGAAGGAAAACTCCATCTGAGATGTTTGGCTTTTTCAGAAATTGTTCCATGTGCCGTGGTGCATGGAACAACTCTTCGTCATTTGTTTCTTGGCTTAAGTCATGACATTTTGGAAATGATGTGAAATATTCCTTATTCATCTCCTGTGTTGGGCATTGGGCATTCAGAGATGAGGCCACTGAGAGTGAACGGATCATGAGTTCACGGCCCTTCATACATTCAGCCAGATTTGGAAGGAAATGGAGAGCCGTACGAATGTAACCCACCAGCCATGCCAGCAAAATTATCTGGGATCAAAACCTTGAGACAGACATAAAATCTCAGCAGGAACAGAAATTTCACCCGGCAAAATTCAACAAGACTTCATGATAAAATTCCTAGAAGAACCTGGAATAAACAGAGGAAAGCTCAGCACAACAAAGGGCCTGTGTGTCAATTCAGGTTCACAGTTCAGTACAAAGGGGGAAAAATGTACAGCCTTGTCCCTGACACTAACAAGAGAAGGGCGCACACTCTTCCCAACTGTATTTAACCTAAAGATCTGACCTAGCTCAGGGGCTGGGATGAGGCCCAGCAGTTAGGAGCTCTGGTTGCCCTTCTGGAGGACTGGGGTTCCAGACCCAACACCCTCATGGCAGCTCACAGCTACTACAGTCCCTATTCCTTATACCTTGCCTGTTGAACCCATACTTTATCCAGTCTCTCTCTGTCATGTTATGGGTCTTTTGAGACACATCAAGCTTAATTTACACTGCTTCCAGGAGCACTGGGAGAGGACACTGACTGGAAGATTGGAGGATTACATGTAGCTCCACTTCTGAAGACAATGGCTCACTCTCAGTCCAATGACCACTAAATGTAAGTCCTCAGGAGGGGTGGACCGCGTGGGGCTCTCGCTTGCAGTGACCGTAGCGGCAGTCAGGTCAGGACAGTGTTTCCTGTCAGTCCTGTCAGTCTTGGTGCTCTTGCGTTCTTTCACCTCTTCATCCATGTTGCTGGGCATCAGCTTCAGCGAAGATGTTTCCTGTAGTACTGAGCCACCAAGAGCCACTTACGGTCAGCACTTTGACCAGAATGAGTCTCTGAAATAACTACCACTCACTGCAAATACGGAACGGTTTTCGGGGGCCTAGAGAGATAGCTTGGTAGTTAAGAGCACTATCTGCTCTTTCAGAGGTCCTGAGTTCAATTCTCAGCAGCCACATGGAGGCTCACAACCATTTATAATGTAATCAGATGCCCTCTTCTAGCATGTAGGTAGAACACTCATATACATAAAAATAAATAAATATTAAAAAAAGAACTGTCTTTGACCAAGACTAAGAAGAGCACTAATCTCGGGAAAGAAGCCTAAATATTTACAAGACATTATGACAATGAGCCCACTTAAAAAAATAACTAGCATTTCAACACATGGAATCTATGACCTCCCCACTGATGTGCATTTGACTCAGTTTACAGTGACATCCATGAATGATCATAATACAAATCCAATGAGTAACGAGATGGTGTCCCCACAATCCCAAAGATAAGAGTGACACATCTTTTCAGTATTGTGGCAGGCCGCGTCTGCAGCTCAGTGAGACCACAGATGATTTTTCTTCCAGCATTTCAGATAGTCTGCACTTTCAGGTCTTATGAAAGCTCACCAGCAGAGGAGAAGCTTCTTGTTGTTTTAAAGAATGAAAATCCCAATTGTTCAATTTTACCAATAAAGACTCGAGAACTAGATGCTGGGGTGAAGGGCTGCTAACTCAGAGAGGCAGGGAAAGCATCCAGCCGACCTCACTACTCAGCTCATGTCCCAGAGGATAAAGCCAAAAAAAAAAAATCCTTCTTCTCCACTCAGTCTTTAAAACCTCTCTCAAAGTCCCTCCTTTCTACTTAATCCCTGTCGGCTGGTTTCTTGCTCCACCTCTGGACTTAGGGTTAACTTGATTAACTCATTTACAGAAAGCTCTTGGATTAAAGGTGTGTGCTAGGGCTGAGCCACAGTACACCCACCTGTTCACTGTCTACACATCGTTTTCCCACAGACTTAAATGAAGACATCCAGCCATTCCATGTACAGGTATTCTCACTAACTCCATGAATTTCCTGGCTTTCCCAGAAATCTACAAGATTTATTATATTCAGAAATTCTTTAGCACACCCGCACCACAGTAAAGGGCATTCAGCCTTATACTCAAAAAAGAAAACTCATCTGCACTTGTTATACAGCATGAATTTTGTTTGGGTCACTAACCATTCCTGGCACACGTACCATTGAGGATGGTTTGCTAACAGAGTGTGGATTTGTAACAGGAGCAGGCAGCAGCTGCAACGGCTGTACCTCTGAGCTGCTGTGACACTGGAATCCAGCCCTTGGACAACAACACATGAACCGGATGGATTGAAAAACTGAGCACTTCGGCCATCAGATATCAAAATTAAGAAGAAAGAGGAACTCCTGAACCTGGCTTTGTTATAAGAGAATGGACATGGTGAGGGGTATGTGCTTTATGGAACAAAGTATACAACAGCAGATGTCTTAATTACATATTGAGTTCAAGGACCAGAACAGTGATACACTGTCTCAAAAACAAAAACAAAAACAAACAAAAAAAAAAAAACAGGAAGAGCCAGGTATGGTACCATGCCTTTAAATCCCAGCACTCAGGGAGGCAGAGGCAAGCAGATCATTGTGGGTTTGAGGCCAGCCTGGTCTACAAAGTGAGTCCAGGACAGCCAAGGCTACACAGAGAAACTCTGTCCCAAAACAAACAAACAAACAAACAAACAAACAAACAGAAAACAAACAAAGTTTGAGAAGGAAAGGGGTTTATTTCATGCCACAAGTTACAGTACATCACTAAGGGAGACCAAGCAGGAGTTGGAGGTAGAACCAAGGGCGGAGATCATGGAGGACTGGGTTCACTGTGTTGCTGTCTTAGGGCAGCTTGCTGTCTTATCCGACCAAACACCCACACTAAGCTAGTTCCTCACACATCAATCATTATCATGAACATAGCACAGTCATCACACGAGCCAACATGATGGAGGCAATCCTTTCTTGGAGGTTACTTCTTCTGAGGTGACTCTAAATTTCTGTCATGTTGACAAATATCAACCAATACTACTGTCTAACAAATCACAACCGTTTCATTCCTTGTTTGTCCCAAAGATCTCCTATCAATTTCATAATATAAAACACAACTTTAAATGTCTCCAAAACCTTTTAAAAAATCAGCACTTAAGTCAGCTGTCTCTTTAAAACTCAAGTATTTTAACTGTGGCTTACCCTAACGAAAATGTGTTACACACTTCTTATTCTGCTGATGACTTGCTAGTGAGGTGAGTGCAAGCAGACAGCAAAAGCTTCCTTCTTCCGTGTCCTTATACAGGTCTCCAACAGAACATGCAGGTGGTATGGCACAGTTACCCTCAAATCAACCTAAATCCAGCATCAAATATAAACACACTTTAGTGTCCAGAACACATGATCTCCTTGGACCCACAGCCTTGTGTAGCTTACTTCTTTTATTATGCAATGCTCAGCACACACAACTTGTCTCAGGTTCAAAGCCGCTCAGTTCTCTCTGTTCTTGGCAGTCATCCCACGGTTCTGCCAACTCCAATATACCGGAGTTTCCACTACAGCTGGGGATGCGTATTCATCAACGCCCTCTGTTCAGGGAACCTCTGAGCCTGGCACACAAAGCAAGCCTCAGCTGCGCTATGAACCCTTCAAAACCATGTACTCATGATTTGACAATTTCTGCCACAAGATGGATATGTAGTCTTGACCCAGGACTAGAACAGAAAATAAAGAATCTCTCTCTCCCCTTCAGCCGTGGTCCAGCTACTCTAACAGTGTACAAAAGGTCCAACAACCCAGTAAGTGTTCAGTCCAAAGCTGGATGTCTCAGCTGGCTTTTAGTATATGCTAGAACCCTGAAGAACTAGGCTCTAATGCCAGTAAAAGAATGACTTGCTGGCAAGGCGAGAGCCAAGAAACAAAGAGCAAAAGCTTTGTTCTTCCATATCCTTATAGAGGCCTCTAACAGAAGGGTTGGCTCAGATTATAGGTGGGTCTTTCCACCTTAAAGATCTTGATTAGAAGTAGATCTTTCCACTCCAAATTAAAGAAAAGGCTCTCAGGTGTGCCCCTCCATTTTTAGGTTTTAATTAATTATATGGTCAAACTGACAACCCAAAATAGCCATCACAAGTATCAATATTTCAAGAGTGCTTTGGCACTGGACTACTTCCACATCTGTTGTAGGTGACGATTAATATTTACTATTGATTTATCTTCTGGTAACACTGCTGTTAATCCTAAGCAGCTGTATAACCAAATCACCACAGACACTGGGTTTATTTAGTTAACCTAGAACACAATGCTGGGCAATAGTTACTCCATCCTAAACCTCCAAGCCCTAATAGTTTCCTAACATTTAGATTTCCCACATTATACTTGCTTTTTGTGAAATCTTAGGTCTGGTTCATGCTCCACATCCTCCAGGATCTCTCCTCCAGCTCTCTCCTCATTCTCCTCCCACTCATTTCCTGCCCTTTAGCTCCTCCCACTCATTTCCTGTCCTCTGGCTCCTCCCAGCTCAACATTGTGTCTAGTTGCTTTATTTTGGTCTGTTTACACAAGAGTTGAGACAGGATGCTTAGAATGAGTATCACAATGCAATATCCAGATTGAAACCAGAGAGTGTATGTATGTTTGCGGGGGAATCAGCATTTGAATGAACAAGGGTAAGGAGTATACATTTTAAAAGAACATTATACCAACACACATCCTTTTTTCTGTACTTCAAAATGATCTTCCAGGACCCCCCTTGAGGAATTCTAAGCTGTAGGCATATTACCGTGCACTGTGTAAAGATTCAGATGCTGACTTCTGTGCCTGCGGATCTGGTTGCAATCCTTGTTCTGAGAATCTCCTGTCTCAGTGCTGTGTAAACATTGCTCTCTAACTATTCCCTGATATGTCAGTAAAGAAGCTTAACAGCCAATGACTGAGCAGAGGAGAGAATAGGGCTGGACTTCCTGCCAGCCAGAGGAGGAGGGAAGAATGTGGGGATTCTGAGGTCCAGGAGACAACAGGAGGGAGCAGCTGGAGCTGAGAAAGCCATGAAATATCTTAGGGATTTATGCTGGGAAAAAGCCAGATTCGCTTAGAGGGTGAAAAAAGATTAATACTTAGTTCTTGTGCCATTAAAGCTTGTCAGATAAATATAATAGTCCAGTCTCAATTATTTGGATGCTGCCTGGGTTAAGTGAGAAACTGCAACACAATTTAAAAGCAACCACTAATATTAAGTTCTACATGATTATGCACATGTCGTCTTGTTCACAGGTTATCTCTTTAAAGCTTCGGAGTTTGATACTTGTACAAATAGATTCATATAGTTGAGTATGTCTTTATTAATACATTTTGAGTTTTATTTCATCATTATTTTTCTGATATGTCTACAGTATTAGCACCATGTAAAAGGATTTAACAAAAAGAACTGAAATTCATTTAACTTCTTGGGGCTTAGAGCAGAATTTCTGAGGTACAGCAGGACATGAGGAAAGCACAGTGGTATTCAGTATCTGTCCACAGGCAGCAAAGTACAGAGGGTCACGCATGGACACAGCCCCATTTACTGCCCCGGTCACTGCCGGCTTTGGAGCTGTATCTTCATTTGTCCCCTTATAAACCTCACTCTCTTCTCTATGAATGCAAGGAAGATGGAGCAGCCTCTTCTCTTTGAGTCCTTAAATCTCCACAGTTGAGCCCTTTTAACAAAACCAAGTATTACTATGACAGTAAGACAGGGAAAGTGAACACAGTCTTCCCTGCTTTGGTTAACCAAATGCTTTCTATTTAACATTAATTTTCTGGGGAGAGATCATTCATATGCATCTACTCACCCAAAATGGGAATGGCAACAAGGTATGCATGCCATTAAGTCCATCTCGTTGAACCAATGGGCTTTATTCATAGTATTTACAGAAACATGGGGAAAGGTGCTTACAGGAGCAAAATGGACTCAAAGACAGTTGTCATCAAGAAACTCCACCCCAGCGTGGAATACCACTTATGAACCCTGGACACATGAAGCACACTACACACATGTAGGCATGTCTACTGGTTAAAGGGCCCCCTGCCCTGGTGGTTCAGTTTGCCAAACCCCTTCAAAATAGCATGAATTATCTGAGTTTCTTCATGGAAGTTAAGCAGAGTGAATCTTGTCAGTTCCAGAGACTTCCTGAAATCATTTTTGGGGTTTTTATTTCCTGTCTTAATCATCTTGTCTTCAGGAAACTGCTACAGAACAGCACATTCTTCAGGCCTTTCCATATTGTCTTTATTATGAAGTATTTCAGGTTGAAAAGACAGAATGTTTTAATGAAAAATTTCCCACACTGTAACATTTTAATAATTTTTCCTTGTTGTTTTCTAAGATTTGAACATTACTTACAGGAATTCAGAAGTTTCTCATGTTCATAATGATTCTTTACTGTGGATCCTGCAATGGTTCCTAAGAACAGAACTTGGATAAAGCACTTGCCACATTATTTACTAATGGAGACTTCCCTACTATGAGTTTTCTGATGCTTTCTTAGACCTGAGAGGTGGGTAAAGACCTTAACACATTCACTGCACTTGTAAGGCTCCTCCCCTGTATGAATTCTCTGATGTATTCTAAGTTGGACTTTCTGAATAAAGCATTTGTCACAAACACTGCATTTGTAAGGTTTCTCTCCAGTATGAATTTTCTGATGTCTTCGAAGATCTGAGCCACTGGTAAAGGATTTCTTACATTCACTGCATTTGTAAGGTTTCTCTCCTGTATGAATTCTCTGATGTTTTCTAAGGCCTGAGCAACAGGTAAAGAATTTCCCACATTCACTGCATTTGTAAGGTTTTTCTCCCGTATGAATTCTCTGATGTATTGTAAGTTGGGCCTTCTGGATGAAGCATTTGTCACATTCACTACATTGATAAGGCTTTTCTCCTGTATGAATTCTCTGATGGGTTCTCAGGTATGTCAGCCGGCTAAAGCTTTTGCCACATTCGTTACATTTGTAATGTTTCTCCCCTGTATGAATTGTCTGGTGGCTTCTCAGGTGTGTGAGCTGGCTAAAGCATTTGTGACATTCACTGCATTTATAAGGTCTCTCTCCAGTATGGGTTTTGAAATGGTATTTAACCTGAGGTAGCTGATAAAAGCACTTGCCACAAGCTTTACATCTGTGGAGTTTCTCTTGGGAATTTCTCTGGTGAGTACTGAGGGTTGAGCAGATTCTTTGATTTTGACTGATGATGGGAAACAAACTTGAACAGTTTACACAGTCTTTAAACTTGTAAGGTTTGTCTCTGGAGTCTCTACTTTTACGTCTGCTTATTGTTGCGGAGTCAATAGAAGCATCATTGTGCTTACCACTTCTGTACTGATTGTAGCCTCCTGCAGTATCACTTGTGTCATGAGGTATACACTGGGAAGATTCATGAATCAGTTTGCCAGGCTCATTACATTTATAAGACTTCTCTTGGATATTCACATGCGGACAGATAATATGCTTTGGGCCTTGAAAGAGGGATTTTTCATATTTTCCATATATGCGGTGGTTTTCTGGAAATTTAGCACAATTATGGATAATATGGATAGATACATGATAACAGATTCAATAACTGATGTTTCCTTATGTTCTCTAAGGCAAGTAAAATAGAAATTCTTAGGGGTAGAGCTCTCAGCAGAAGCTTTTTGTGTTTCACTATTATTAAATGGATGCTCAGAAGAACCTCTGATGTCTATCAAACCAAAGAGACCAATGCTATTGTTTTCTTGTTCTTATCTAAACTACCTACCTTTCAGAGGGTAATAGAGCAATAATGAACTTTGAGAGAGCAGCTCTCTGAAGAGTCATATGAAGGATGTTTGTCTATTTTCTTGATGTTTATATTTTGAAACAGTCCTTTATGTAGCCTTCGTTAGATAGGAACATACTATGTAAACCAGGTTCTCCTGAAACTCACCCTAGTGCTAGGGTTAAAATCATGCTGTGCCAGGACTATGGAGACTGTATGTCAAAAAACAAACAAACAAAACAACATGCTTACTGCCAAATGGTCTTTATTTTAAAATACCTCAATCTTTAAAATTATAAATAGTTTAACTCAATAGTAAAATCAAAATAGTCCAATTAATAAGTGTACTGCAATGCCTTTCCGTGGTCTGAATATTTAATTTTTTAGTTTTATATTTTTCCATAAAAACTACATACGAGTGCTGGCGAGACTGCACGGAATATAGCATTGATTACTCTTGCAGAGAATAACAACAACAAAAAAAGTAAAAGAAGCACCATGAAAAAGTTATGTTCATTATCAGAATTCCCCCTTTTTTATAGTTTACATGCATTAAAAGTAGGTAAAGACAAAAGCTGAGTCAGGGATTCTACAAGAGGAGCACTCTTACCTACAAAGACTAGATTGCTGTAATTCTCTAACATCACATCCATGTACAAAGCTCTCTGAGCGGAGTCCAGACATTCCCATTCCTCCTGGGAGAGGTCCACAGTCACATCCCTGAACGTCAACGGACCCTGTAATGGGAATTTTTCTGTTTACCATGTATTTCTGGGGAGCGGAAAAAAAGTTTTCCTGGGTAAAAGAGACCTAAGGAATTAGAGCCACTTTTGTGATATAGGTAAGGTGTGGCAATTATTCAAGGACCAAAGTTTTTAGAAGTGCTGCAGAGGTTGTTCATAAGTAAAGAGCACTAGCTGCTCTTCCGGAGAACTCACAGGTGGTTCCCAGCACCCACATGGTACTAAACAACAGATCTTAACTTGAGTTCCATCAGGTCCGATGCTCTCTTCTGAATTCTGCAAGCATAACATTCATGCACACATCAAAGCAAATATTTTCAGAGGTAAAAATGAAAGTTAATTTTGATAAAGGATACTTTCATCCAGGCACAGTGGCACACACCTTTAGTCCCAGCACTAGGGAGGCAGAGGCAGGCGGATCTCTGTGAGTTCGAGGCCAGGTCAGCCAGGGCTACACACAAAAAAAAACCTGTCTGGAAAGACAAAACAAAGCAAAAAAGGGCTACTTTCTAGAACAGTCATACTCTATACTTTATTTCCTATCTCTGTGAAAACAAGATGACATTATATACTCTCACAATCAGCAAGCCTGTAGGGAATGTAAGATATAGATTTGAGGTCTGGATGCAGAAATGTAATTCTACAAAGGCTGTATTGATATCAAACAGGATCACAGTGTCTCCTCTCAGATGGCAAAGTTATGATGAACAAACTTCCAAATTCCAAGTTATGATGTGCTTCCAAATTCTGCAACTGTCAATCTTGCTCAAATACGGACACTAGACCAATTCTGTCTGCAGCTGGCTCTCCTCTGACTCTATTCTAAAACGCTCAGTTCAGATACTGAGGCATATGTAAGTGCTATACCTTTTTTAGAACAAATATGGAATGCAGAATTTATGGATGAATCAAAAGTCAAATAGTCTTTTTTTTAACTGTAAGGAGTATAAAGCACCACTACATACAACCAATGTTCCAAACAAAAAAAAACCCAAATATTTTGTGAATTTGTAAGACTATTATAACCATGAAGTAATTAGGAAAAAGAGCAATAGACAGCATTAATATTATCTAAATTTTTCTAAAAATCCATGCAACTGATACAGATGAATAACAATTTCAGAAATTCCATATGGGGCTTCACTGTAGAATAGTTAGAAAGATATCTGTAACTAAATGACCTGTGTGAAAATTCATTCAGATAAAGTAGACAGATTATCTGTGATTGAAACAAATGTATTAAGGTGAGTGAAAATTATGCTAAGTTTTCATTAATTCTTTATATAAAATTGTTTATGAAATTGGCTTACTTTAAGTAAAAAGAAAAAAAGAAAGAAATTGGCTCAATTGAAAATCTGAATCTTAGCTAGGCACATGCCTTTAATCCCAGCACTTAGGAGGCACAGGAAGACAGATCTCTGTGAGTTTGAGACCAGCCTGGACTACAAAGCAAGTTCCAGGAGATCTAAGACTACAAAGAGACACCCTGTCTTAGGGAGAAAAAAAAGGGGGGGAGAAGTAGAAGCGGAAGAGGAAGAGAGGAGGAGAAAATTTAAATCTTATAAATTCACCTCTTTCTCACTACTTGAACTCAATCATCTAACAGGATTTTAGGTTGCATAGATAAGTATCAATTACGAATCTTCCTTTATTTTTCAAAAACTGGAAAACAACAGTTTATATACTGGCTCTGTTGTGAATCAGAAATGGAAGACTGAGGGGCAGAGAGATAGCTTGATGTAAACGACACTTGCTGTTCCTGCAGAGAAACCCATTTTAATTTTCTCTACACACACGGCAGCTCACTGCACTGCCCAGGTTTTGGGGCCGTCCTCACGCACCCATAAACAGCACGCAGGCGTGCAGTACACATGAAAACACACAGATGAATTCTCACAGGTAAATAAAACCTGTCCATCCCAAGCGCTCTTCAGAAATACAACCTATGTAATTAATACACAACTTTAGGGAAATGACAGACGTAGGGTGGAGGAGCCTTCCTCCTCATAAAGGAAAAAAGAGAGCAAAGTCCCTAATATGGACATTGGCTTATGCTTGAAAGCTGATGGCTTATGCACAGCACAAAGTCTGTGCTCTCTAGAATATTCTTACTGGGATATTCCACATAATGCTATACAGAGGTGGGACCAGCAGTACATACACCCTGCTGGAAAAATAAAACAAAAGACAAAGAGAACACACTGATCTGTCCATTGAGACTTAAGACTGAACACTGGAATAAGGAGCAGGATATGAGCAGCACCTTTCCTGAGACAAATAGATCTCCGGTGCCAACCCACCAGCAAGGAGAAAATCTGCTTTTTTGTAATGTACATCTTTTCACAGAAAGATCAGTTTTAGGGCAAGAGCAAGCAACATGCTCCTTCCATCTTGATGCTCTCCAGGGTGCTGAAATGTTTACTGAGGGTTACATTATAAACCTAAATAAATAAGTATTTATTAAGATTCAAGACAGTTTGTTCCTCCTAATTCTATTTTTTTCCACAAATTGCTCAGTAATGTCACCAAAAGCTGTAAGAATTTGCATGTCCACTTTCATAAGCCTGGTTCTGGGGATCTGACCATCCCTAAAATATAAGCACATGAGACCTACCTTCCTCACTAATAATAAGGACTTCAGTCCATCTTCTCTAGAAACTGGGAATCAATGCAGTTCTTTGAGCATCATTTACCATGGAATCATTCAGAACTGCAGTCTTAAGTCCATGAAAAGTGTATCAATCAAGGGAAGATACAATGGAATGTGGCTGAGCTAAGTATGTATCAAAACTGAAAGATTTAATCCTGAGTCCTGGTTATCAGAGAAGAAGAAAAACACCACACACACACACACACACACACACACACACACACACACACACACAAGAAAATGACACTTTAGATGACATTACCAGAGGCAGAAAATTAAAAGAATGAATGGTTTTAATATAAAAACAGTTTTCAAAGAAATCTAGACATGACACTGACCTGGGGCACATTTACCAGAGAAGGAACCATTTCTCAGTCGCTTTTCTCTGAGTTTCTGTCTCAGAAGCAAAGACCGGAACTCTGGTTGAAATTCCACCTTCAGGGGACAACAATACAAAACCAACATTAATCCAACTCTGTTACAAATGATGCCAAACCACAAAAAGAGACCCTCAAATCAAAGTGATATAAAGGTCTTGTCAACATTTCTACAGAGAGGAGAATGGAAGAGTATATTTAGAGCAGGGAAAAAATTAACTGTGATCCTCATCACTGCACCCAGAAACACAGGTTCTTAATAAAGGGCACTTGAAGAAGGTTATGAAATAGCTGGGAAGCAACAGACTATGTCCAGCACACAAAACCAGCAAAACACTATTGCCTACTAGAAGGAAAGAAAAATACTAATAGTAATTTTACCAAACACATTAAAAAAATAACCACATAACAAATAAAAAGCCCTGTGTATGAAAATCTCAGTAGAAATGAAAATGTAAAAAGACACAGTGCAATAGATTTTTGTGATAAACTTCCTTGTATTAATAAATCAGTGTTGGGCTGTATGTTTATTATTAGCTATATAATTATTATAGTGGTATTATTTAACCCACTATCATAATCAATAAGACACAGACACCCGTTAGATTTTGTAATTGCTGTGTAACACCATGGGCTGGGCAAATAATTCCACCTACGCTGTCTCAATAACCTCACCTGTTGTGGATATAAACATGTTTTTGTTTTGGTCCCAGGTGTGGGATATGGGGCTGATTCAGATGGTCCACAGCAGCAGCCTATTTGCTTCGTGTGGGCTCTGACAGGAGCTCTTTGCCAGCTGTGATAGTTTAAATCTGAGAACTCTAGAGAGAGAATAAATGCCAGATCCTATTGAGTGGGAAGCACCGAGAAAGAACAAGGCTGCGCCTCCTTCCCCCTTGCTGCTCCTGGTTGCTGTTGTGAGACAAGAAGTTGGAGTTCTCGTGAAACAAAGATTGGACTGGCTCTAAGGAACCCAACGACCCTAATAATCAGGAAGCAGCTAAGAAAACTACGCCCCCTCTCCTAACCCTTCTCTCCTTCCTGGTGTTGGGGTGTTGGAAGGGATTGGGGTGGAGTAGGGAGAGACAGATGTAAGAAATGTAAATAAATAAAAGAGTTGAAAAACAACAAAAACACTTATCTACCTCCTAGCCCCCATCCAATGCCACCTGCCTTAACCATTCTTACCTGGGCCACCTCCCATCAATAATCTTATAAATACTTGCTTATCCTTCATCTGCATCATTCATTTTCCATGACGTTTTTGGAGTCCTTCCCCCTTGCTGCTCCTGGTTGCTGTCTCCTCTCCTTTATTCTCCTGTCTGCAAAGCCAGGGAACCTTAGACATACCTACTTCCTTTTGCCCTGCCCAGGTGTGGCCTTTTTTATTAATCAAGAATAATGCCTTAGGCAAGTTTACACAACAAGGATACTGTATCTGGGCAGTAACCAGATCTTGAGGGCCAGAAATTAGCACCAAAATACAAGCATCAGACCAACCCCCAACACATCCTAAAGGTACTAGGAAAAAAATGTAACCCGGATCACCAAGTAAGAGGCATGCATGTTATTCCTACGTCAACAGTACGCTGCAGAGAAAACTGAGCAGCACTAGCAGAAAACCAAGGAGAGGAGATGCCATACTCATCAGTCTTAGTGAATCCAGAGCCATAAAGGGAGCTAGAGAGATTGGCCCACACCTTTAATCACAGCACTCAGGAAACAAAGGCAAAAGGATCTCTGTGAGTTTGAGGCCAGCTTAATGTATAGAGTGAGTCTCAGGACAACCAGGGCTACTACACACAGAGAAATCCTATCTTGAAAAAAAAAACAAAAAACAACAACAAACAAAAAACAAAACCAAAAGAAGAGAAAAGAGATAGATAAATTTGAAGAAGACAAAGGATAAAAAGGAAGAATAGGTAGAAAATTAAAGCACCAAACTCATTTTTAATGATAAAACTCCTTACAGACGCCAGGGGGAAATACAACACTTGGTATAATACAAAACTATTTCCTGGCACACAGCTCTGGGAGAAGCCCACTCTTCTACCAGAGGCCATGCTGATACCGGAGCCCCAGGTCAGACCTGCCTGAAAACAATCACGTGGACACAGGAAAATCACACATATAAAAATTAAACCTAAGAAAAGAATATTCCTGAGAGTATCACAAGACCTGATCATACTTCATATTACAGAGGCGCAAGGACAAAGACAGCATGATGCTGCACATGAAGAAATATGTAGAAAACTGAACAAGAATCCAGAAATAAACTCACAGCAGAGTAAAGTAAGGCCAATATGTCAAAGACAAACTTAGAATAAGAGAGTTCCTTTGAACATTTTGTGCTGGGAAAATGATTGTCCGTGTACAGAAGAGTGATATTAGAGCCATACCTCTTGCCCTACACAAAAATCAACACAAACTATTTCAAAGGCCTTCCTGAAAAACCTGAAATGTTAAAGGTGCTAGACCCAAACATGATTAAATGCTTACTAATTCAGAAATAAACAAACACTATCTGAAAGATTCCGAGATTCCGGGAGCACAAAAGAATAACCCGGAAAAAATGACAGACATTTCATGGAGTACCAGCTGCAAAGGTCAGAAAAGTACATAAAGGATGGTAGCTAAGGAAGTGAAATTGAAATAAATGCCTAACAGGCTAATTTAGAAAGAGACATAATTCACACACACACACACACACACACACACTCACATCTCGTGTTCATCCATGTGTCATAATCCTGGATACTCTTACTGAACAATGCCCTCATAACCATGGCATAACTACACATGTAGGTAGGTCTACGTCTGTATCACACTGATCATACTTTGTGTCATCCCACATAGTTCTCTTGATAGGGGATGGACATACGTAGCAAACGCTCAAGTGTTTTAGAGTAACAAAGGGAGAGGAGATGAAACTTAAAACTAACTTCATTCCATTTGATCATACAAGGTCATGGAATCACCCAATGCTATGTTCGCCTCTCATGGCTTGAGGGAACTGCTCTACTCTTTTTCACTATGTGGAAATAACAAATAGGTGCAAATATCTTAAATGATCAATTTTAAATAATAGTCAAGAAAGTTTTCAGAGAATCTAGGTAAATGAAATATGAAATTCTCTCAGAGTCAACCATGAATATTTATTAATTACACTAAGAATTCAAAAGATACTCAGTGAGTTAAGCCAGAAGAATGGCAACTAAGTGAATTGGGATATTAATACTATCACCAAAAAATTACAACAATAAGAAGAAAATCAAGTTTTAGTTCTGACATCTACAACATGAAGCAAGAGGTAGAAATTTTCAATTTTGATGAAGGAAACAGATATAATTCATAGCTCCACCTATCCTATCTAACAAAAACCAGGGGACAAAGGAAAAGAAAATTATATTTGTCAGGGTTCTCTATAGAGTAACCAAACTTATAGAAGGAATCTCTCTATTAGAGAGAAAGGGAAGAATGACTCAGAAGCTGCAGTCCAGCTAATCCAACAATGGCTGACTGTGAACAGAAAATCCAAGAATTCAGTAGTTGCCCAGTTGGCAAGACTGGATGTCTTAGCTGGTCATCGGTATCTTAGAATCTCAAAGAAGTAGTCTCTAATGCCTGTGAAGGAACAGACTTGCTAGCAATGCGAAAGAAAGCAGGCAAAAGAGCAAGCTTCCTTCCTCCATGTCTTCCAGAAGAGGCAAGGTACATTGTAGATCTGGATTAAAGGCCTGATTTTTCCCCCAGCTTAAAAGATCCAGATTAGAAGTGGATCTTCCCATTTCAAATTAAGCAAAAATCACAGAGAGAGAGAGAGAGAAAGAAAGAAAGAAAGAGAGAGAGAAAGAGAGTGAGCAAGCACATTCCATTTTGTGCGTTAGTCCCAGATCCAGTCAAACTGACAATCAAGAATAGCAATCACACCTTAATATACAAAGCAGATTAGGACAAATACATGCAAAGATAAAAATCACTGACCAGTTGCCAAGATGAACATGAAAAAGAGATTCTAAGAACTGTTGATTTCATGCCAAGATGCAAGACTATTTAAACACCTACAAACCAATCGATTCAAGGCACAAAATATGTCAACTCAGGGAAGAAACAATGTTAGTAGATCCATGAAAGGTCTGTGGCAAAATGTCACATTGGCTCGGTACAGAAGCTCTGAAGAATGGGAGAACACAAGGAATATACATCAGCATATGAAGACAATGAGCCAAAAACCTAAACCTAACGTTTTATGAATCGAGGACAGATGCCATCATTCTAATCAGAACAGAGACAAGAGCGCCCACTCCCTCCTCGGTATCTCAACACAATGCAAGGACAGAGAAAAATTTTAAATTATCCAAGGAGAAAATTTAGAAGGTTAAGTGTCTTAGTTAGGCTTACTATTGCAATTACTAAAGCAATTTGGGGAGGAAAGGGTTTATTTGGCTCACATTTTCATATCACTGTTCATCATAGAAGGAAGTCAGGGCAGAAACTCAAATAGGGTAGGAACCAGAGGCAGAAGTCAATGCAGAAGCTGTGGAGAAGTACTGCTTACTGACTCGGACCTCATGGCTTGCTTTCTTATAGAACCCAGGATCACCAGCCCAGAGATGGCCCCACCCACAATGGACTGGACCCTTGTAAAATTTAAAGTATGTTAAATACTTTCTTAGTCCAACAGGGAAGTATCAGGGGAGTTATAACCACATCAAAGCAAAACCAAACTCCAACAGTGTAAACCACTCAATGTCCAATATCTGGACTCCAAACACCACCTTCTGGGCTCATCCAGAAGACTTGGGTTAGTCCTCCAGCTCCCCCATCTGCAGCACACATAACAGGTGTCGCTGGCTCCACTCTGCCACCGCCACCGCTGCTGTTCTTGGGGGTCTTACTGCATCTCCAAAATGTAGGGTCAAAGTGCAACCGGCTTGCAACGGCCCCTCCTTGGCTCTCTTCAGGGACTCCAGACCTTCCTCACGGTGCCAAGCCTAACTTGCTCTCCGTGATCTCTTCAGGCATTCAAAACAAATGCCACCTGGGTAACCTTTATACTGCCAAGCTCAGCTGCAAGTTCTTGGCACAACCTCAGCCTCCTCGGAAGCACAGCTTCTGTGTGCTGACCCTGAAGACACACTTTCCAGAAAATGTCACCTCAGTGATGCCGGTCTCTTGTTAATCACCACTAATTCCTTAGCTCCTGCTGATCAGCATAACTGACCCAGTGAAGCGACGGTTTTCCTTTAGTGGTTCTAGTCTGTTAATCACAGCTAATTCTTCAGCCCCAAATAACCAGAACCACAGATTCTCAACTACAAATAGCAAATGGCCCTGATGGTCTTTAAATGACTCTTAAAAACTTCCCTCTGCAAGTTTACAAGCCAGGTCTCCAATGTTTGCATTGTTTTCACGTTCGTATTTTTTAATCTCCCACAGAAGAGCTTACCAAGCTTGAAACACTCAATGGTTCTTCTAGACCAAAGAAAGTTCCAAAATCCTTTCACAATCCTACCCCAAACACAGGTTTATAGCAGTGATACCTCTTGGTCTAATTTGTCTTAGTTAGGGTTACTACTGGTGTGATGAAACACCACGACCAAAAGCAACTTGGTTAGGAAAGGGTTTATTTAGTTTACACATCCATATCACTGTTTATTATCAAAGGAAGTCAGAGCACAAACTCAAGCAGGGCAGGAACCTAGAGGCCCGGCTGGTGCACAGGCCATGGAGAGATGCTGCTGACTGGCTTGCATTTCAAGGTTTTTTCAGCCTGCTTTCTTATAGAATCCAGGACCGCCAACCTAGGACCGACAACCTGGGTTGGCCTCCACCATCAATCACTGATTAAGAAAATGCCCTACAGGCTTGCTATAGACCTATCTTACGGACGTTAAGTGAGGTTCTCACCTCTCAGATGACTTCAGCTTCTGACAAGTTGACATAAAACTATCAAGCACAAGTTTTTCCAATAAACAAGAAGCATAACTCAGCAACTGAGAGCTGTAAATATTTCATGAGAAAGCTCAGATCTGATAACTGTCTTAATAAGCTATATAAAACCCATAGACAGTATCAATTTTTTTATATCCACAGAAGTAACAACAGAAGATTCTGAAAAGTCAGCAAACCACTCAGCGTCTAAAAATGGATGGAAGCCCTGGTGTAGCACTTAGACTGTTTAAAGTGTCCCATGGGCTAACAGGTGAGAGCACCATCGGGGCCTGCCCCACTCTGCTTCTGTGTGCCGCAGTGCCAACCTGCCAGGCAAGCAATGTCAAGAGTGTAATAGAACCAAGACTGTTTCATGGGCAACAGGATTTCTGGTTCCATCTGAGGACAAATCGATGAAAGATGATGACACTGGAAAGCTGGCAAAAAGCCAATGACTGGGAAAGTGAGAGGGTCTAGGAGAAAATCCACTTCTGAAAGATTGCTACACGTGGAAAAAAAAATACTCAAACTGCCTTCAAATAGCTCTCCTCACAGCATGCCTGGTGCTGTTTCCAGCCTTGGTCAGAAGCTTTGTTTGTCACAGGAATGTTATTTTGGAAATTGTTGAGTGAACAGCCAATGATGGAAAATTGACACTACCACTTCCAAACAGAGATTAGTACAGAAGAGGGTGGGAATAATGTAAGAGCTGAAGGATGGAGAGTGACTTATGAGAATTCATACTGTCATAATACATCACAATTGGCTTTATGAACACATGATGACAGCCTGGCTACAGCTTAAAGCCTATCCCACACCATACATGAAATAAGAGAGGGACTGCCGGGAAGAAACCAGGAATGTGACAGAGAGATTAGGACACAATAATGGTGCAGGTTATCCAGGGAGCAATAGTTGCAAAGGCCACTCTCTTGAAAATGCGAGAAAATTAGGAAGCATGGAGTGTCGTCGTAACAACCACAACAGCCAAAAACAAACATCAAAAACAAAAACAACAAAAGACACAGATAATGCAAATACCCTACCTATTCTCCGTAACTATTCTAATATCAAAAATATGATACAAAACTTACCAACAACAGAATTTTGAGAGCCAAAATAAAACTTTTAAGAGAAAAATCAGGATGTTTTCACTAAGAACTTCTTTAGATAATAATAAGAAAAAATACAGAGGAAAGAATCAAACATGAATTATCCACGAGGACACAGGCAAGACTATATTTCATGTGAGGAATAAATGAGTACCAGAGAGCTGGGAAGCAACCTATGGTGTACGACACAGAAAGCACTAACCCTCAGCGGAATGGAGAACAGCATAACCAGTAATCCACATGGTGGATGTCCACATGGTGTCCACAACACCATCACTAGCTTCTAGACTACAAACCCTAAGACACAAAATCTCAGTTGGAAGAGAACTTTATCTACCAAGCTTCAATAAGTCTTCACCATAAAATTCCCATTAGAAGTTGGAATAGATGAAACACAACTCAGCACAACTCTGTAGGCCAGGAGTTGGTAGGTCTTTAATCCCAGCAGAGACAGGCAGATCCCTGAGTTCAAGGCCAGCCTGGTCTACTGACTGAGTTCCAGGACAGTCAAAGCTACACAGAGAAAAACCCTGTCTCAAAACCAAAAACAAACAACGAAGGGTCTATGTGTCAATCTTGGCTTACAGTCCAGGAAGAAGAAAATGTACAGTACTGACCTGGCATATAACGAGAGAAAGTTCATATTCTCCCCAGTCTTATTTAATATAGAGTTTAAACCTAGCCAGAGAGTCCGGAGTGAGGCTGGGTGCTGCTCTTCCAGAAGCACCACCAGACTGAGAATCTGGCCCGGCAGCACATGGCAGCTCATAAACCATCTGTAACTCTGGTTCCAGGGGAATCCACTGCCCTCTTCTGGCATTTGTGGGCACTGCAGATGTGGCGCACAGGCATACAACATGCAGATCAACTACCCATACACAGGTAATAATTGTTATGAAAGGCCAACCTACAGAAATTTGAAAGAGACAAAGAAACAAGGAGATGCAGTAGGAAAGGAAGACATTTAATTCACCGTTTCCAAAAAGAGTGATTGTTTATGAAACCGACCTGAAGATACCACTAGAAACCTTTGTACACGACAAATACCTTAGCAATACTCAAGAATAAAGAATTACCATACATAGAGCACCAGTTCATTATATACCAATAACGAGCAGGTTGAGAGACAAATTAGGATATCCCATCTCGGTAGCCTCAAAAACTTTCAGAGCGCCTCAAAAACCTCATTTACTGTGTTAATAATCCTCGGCCATGAGGGAATTACAAACCTGAACACAACTGACATTCCACTTCACTAGAATGGCTAACGTGAAGAAATAAACTGGTGTGGTAGTTAACAGCACGCACTGCTTTCCCAGACTGCCTGAGTTAGAGTTCCAGCACCAACACGTGGGCTCACAATAATCCGTAACTATTCTCCCAGGGAATCCAACACCCTTCTGACCTCCACAAGCACCAGGCACGCAAACATACCTACTGCCAAAACAAATGTATACCTAAACTAACAAAAACAAGTGAATACAATGAAGGCTCGAAGGGCAGAAACTGTGGAGGCAAGTGTAACCGAAATTCGCTGCTAGTCTTGTCCACATACTGATTTTCACAACAATGACAGCTACATAATCACCCCCCCTCAAAAATTATAAACAATCAGTATGACCAAATGCCCAGGAATGAGTTTAAGGAAATGGCAACGTGAGTCATTATTCTAACTCATGTTGGAAATCCAAACTACTGCCAAGAGCAGAAATCACTTCTGAGGTTACAGGAACCGCCAAAATGAACTACCATAGTACCCTGCAGTGGTGAGGGATACAGACTTTCAACATGTGTAGATCTCTCAGTGTAAGACTGTAAAGATCTAGACTGCAACAGGAGGAACATGATCACGTTGATATATCCATAAACACCTAAGGGAAATTTTCACATCTGCTCACTATCAAAGATTTAAAGAATCTGGAAATACGAAACATACCTAAGCAGACTAAACACCAGAAGCCACAAACCTAGACCTAAACCCCACATTTCACTAAATGAGGAAAACTGGAAGGAGTCCAATCTCCTCAGGACAGTGACAAGGGTGTCCACACTTTCTCAGCATGGTGCATCTATTGTTATCTAGAAGAAGAAAGGGTTTTTTTAAAAAAAAAATCTCAATTTAAAGGAGTTAACAAAGGTCAAACAGCAACTTATTCCAAATTGTAAAAAATATGACTTTTTTTGGAGGGATGGGAGGTTAAGACAGGATTTCTCTGTGTAGTTTTGGCTGTCCTGGAATTTACTATGAAGACCAGGCTGGCCTTAAACTCACAGAGATCTGCCTGCCTCTGCTTCCTGAGTGCTGGGATTAAAGGCCTGTGGCACTACCTCCTGGCAAGAAATACAATTCTCAACTTCAAAAACTATAAGAGAAAGCTCAGATATAATAATCTTTTAATTATACCATTAAAACCTACACTCTAATAGATGAGGGTAAGAAAATAGCAGACCACTAAAACCTCCATAATATCTAAAAAATATCTCAGATACCCCAATGGTAGCTATAGCAACAAAAGGTGCAGTATAAGCTAGTACCTTACCCAGTGGGCTGGAGAGATGGCTCAGAGGTTAAAAGCATTGTCTGCTGTTCCAGAGGTCCTGAGTTCAAGTCCCAGCTCACAACCATCAATACTGGGATCTGATACCCTTTTCTGGCATGCAGGCATACATGCAGATAGAGCACTCATATACGTAAAATAAAGAAATAGATCTTTACAGAAATAATCACCTTACCCAGATGTGGGCTACCTGTACGATGCTACCCACCTGTATGCTAATCTCCTTATGTAGACGGGCAGATTAAAGCTACCAGAACAGATCAGCAACTGCCTGCTCAGCGCCCTTCCGTGTCCTACTGTCTGCCACCAATATCCTGTCCTTGAACTTCAGCACCTTATGTGACTTCTGGCGTATTTAGCCCCTTAGAAAAATTTCTGCATTTGAGGCTCTTCAGCAAATGCTGTTAAACTAACTTAAGATGGCCAGTCAAAACCCGTGTCACTCTGGATTGCTGGTTTGGAAACACACAGGGCGACAGAAGGAACTGAATTTGGCATTCAGATTTTAGACACACACCAGCTGATCCCGTGTGTGTCAAGACTGCACGGTGCAGCTGCCTCCTGGTTCATAGCTTGATGGTTACTTCCTTTGGGTTCCTAAGACTGGGAGGGTAATAAGCCACAGGAGGAAACACACTCATGACATTTTGTTGCACATACAAATACTCAAATTACCTTTACAAAATTCTGTTCACAACACAGCCTGGTGCTGCTTTCAACCTATGTCAGAGAACCTTTTTATGCAATGGGCAACAGTTACTCCAGGGACGCTTAACTGACCACATACGGAGAAAAAAGAGTGGCTGCTGACTGAACAGCCATGAAGAGAAAATCCTTATGATCTGGTTCAAGTCCCAAGGATCAGGACAAAGAGGGGACAAAGACCGTTAAAGCAGAAGGATCGGAAAGTTACCTATAAAATACAAAATACACTGAATAACATTCAGAAAAATAGAAAACTAAATGTACATAGCAGCACAAAGAACCTGAGCACAACCCTAGGTACACAGAGCAGAGCCGGAATTATCCCAGCCGTGATTCCAGGTGACACTTTAGAGCAACAGGGCCTACAGAACATGGGAGTGGCAGAAAAGCAGAAACAGCTCAAGGTAGAGCAACAGATACAGTCAGTGCGACAGAAATGAGCTCTTTCAAAACAAGCCAACTTCACCACACAATAGTGATGGAAAAGTATCTGCAGACAGAAAATATGCAGCTGGGTCTGATTCTCTCCCACTGTATAATGAACCACAGACCTTCATGGATGAGCTGAAACCCTGAAACTGACTAAAAGGTTGCATGCTATAAAAAGTGGCCACTGGGGTCAGAAAAGGCATCAGAGCCCAGAACCAGTTATTGATGGCTGTCAGGCACCATGTGGGTGCTGAGACTGAACCCATGTCCTCTTCAGAGCAGGAAGGGCAAAAGCATTAAATGGCAACCCCTGTTCCCCATTCCATTTCAGTGTCACTTGAACCTCTCACCACCCCTAACTCAATCCTTCCAAAATAACTGGTACATCTGCTTCTGCCTCCTTCCTCTCCACCTTCCAGGGAGCTTCAAAAGTGAGCAGATCTGGCTTATCAGTGAGCCCTACACAACGGGAAAGAGATTCTTCAGAAAGCTCCTGGATTTCTAACACAGTTCTATGCTCAGTAGATAACATTATCTACAAATGATTTCCCAAATGTCATGCAGTGTCTGAATACTGAAAATACTTGGGGAACAGTTCAGTCAGCGTAACTGGAGTCCAACAACTTCTACTCACAGCTCCATCAAAACAAAAGGGCAGAAATGGAACGGAATGATTGGGATGACAGTATTTTACACCATGGTGTTTCTGAATTTGTCAAGGGACAAATTGAAAGAAGCCTTAAAACAGCCAAAAGAACACTCACTCACAGAAGGCTCACACACTCACAGAAGGCTCACACACTCACACAGTAGTTTTCCTAGGAACCCTGAGAAGCAGACTGTTCTCACCCACAGCAGACAGAATGCTGCAACTCTGCAACATCCAATCTCTGTACAAAGCCAGCTGAGCAGGGCCCAGGCATCCCCGCTCCTCCTCCTGAGAGGCGTCCAGTCACAGCGCTGGCCAGCAACAAATGCTGAAATTAAAAAATAAAGGAGTGCTTAAGCCATTTGGGTTTCTACACTGCTTTAATCCCAGCACTCAGAAGGTAGAAGCAGGCAGATAACCCATGTGAAACCAGCCTGGTATGCCTGGTGGGTTCTTAGCCAGACAGGGCAGAATTGAGACACTTATTCAATAAAACAAAGCCAAAACCAAAGCAAACAGTGCCAACTGGGCAATGGGTCCATGAGAAGTGTGCTTTTCTTGGAACAGGAAGAGAAATTATTTTCTCATATACTTGAGTGATCTGAAATATTTAAGAGATTTTTTTTGTCCTAATCTAGTGCTTTATAGCTGTAAAAAAAAATGTATCCTGCTTTTCTCACGGCATGCATACAAAATTAAACATATAAAAACATATTTCTGCATTTACATCCTAGTATGCTTACATCTCAGAGGGAAGATAAACGGGGACTTAAAAGTTTGCTTAGGGAGCTCCACTGTTAAGGGAACTGGCTGCTCTTCCAAAGGATGCGGGTTCAAATCCCAACACCCACATGGCAGCTCACAGCTGTCTGCAATTCCAGGGGATCTGACACCCTCACACAGACATACATGGAAGCAGAACACCAATGTAAGAAAAATAAAAGTTTTCAAAAAGCTTGCTTAGTAAATGTTAATGCTCACAGCCATAACTTTAAAGCTTGCTAAATACACTTTCTGTATTTCACACCTGCAGTGGACTAGTGTCTAAAAAGTACTGTGGAGATGCTTAGCCCCCAGGGGCGAACGCCACTCTCTTGATTAGGAAAGCAGTAAAGCTAGAAAGCGCAGCTGAACTTAAATTCCAGGGGACTTGCAATTGCTACAATGGCAAAGGACAGATAATGCAAGTCCTCCAGGAGATACTGTTCCGTAAATATACTGGCAACCGCAGATGAATGAAAACAAAACATGAAGCCCAGTTCACAGGATGTGAAATTTATCGACCAGGCACAGCAGCTTCAAGGCCAGCTTGTTTATGAGCAGCAGAGAAACCGACCACAGGCAGGTCCAGTCCCCTCTTGCTACCAGCCGGCAGCGACTCCGACCGGGGAAGAGTCCCGAGCCGCGCTGAAGCTCCCGCCACTGCGCTGCTGCCTCTCCCAGGCCCTACCTGTCCCTTAGGGGAGTTTTCACAAACCCCGAGAACCCAACCTGCGCCCTCCGCACCTCCGGCTCAGAAGGGGGAGGCTTCCCAGGTCCCAGAGGGAATGGCGGGCGTCGGAACTCCTTCTTCCTTCCGTTCCTCGTGCCTCCTCTGCCCCCACCCATCACATACCTGTTCGGGTCACGTGCCCTCCAACTCCCTCCCACCCACTTCCTCTGCCCCACTCAGATTCCCATCCTTCTTGCTGTTTCTGGATCTGAAAACAGCAAACGACCGTTGCCCACTCGCCAGCGACGTTCCTGGTTCGTTCCTCCCCTCCTTCTGTGGCTTGTGGGAGATCCCGCTGCTTCGGGAAGATTTCCTTTTCGCAGGCACGTTAGCCTGCTCTGTTCAGCAAGCTTGACACCGACAATCAAAATTTGTCACTCGGACTTGGTATAGGACAGGAAATCAACCTGGGCATAAAAAGCTGTAACTGAACTCGGGATCAGCTTTGGACTGAGGTCAGATGAGCTTGCCTGCGGCAAGAGTAATGTCACTGTGGTCCTCAAGGCCGTAAGGACAGTCAGACTCCTTACTCTGCCCCTCCCTGTGGCAGGTTCCTGCTTACGTGAACTTGCCATTTGCCCAGAGGTTCCAGAGATGTATCTCAGAGGAAGTGGCTGCAGCCTGAGACTAAGGAACGAAACCAGTCCCCAACTCTTCCCTCATGCGCAGGAGGGAAATGTGTAAAGCTGTGTCATGAAAATCTTCGAAATAGGGTATTCATAAGATTATGATACTACCCCGAATCCAGACATTCTCAGAATGCCCTTATTCTGTGTGGGCTGGCCTTCCAGGTGACACAATCTCTCTCTCTCTCTCTCTCTCTCTGTATCTCTGTATCTCTCTTTCGCTTGCTCTTTTGGCCCGGCTAAAAGCCCTTAACACACAACAGTAGCAACAAAAAGGAACTTAGATGTTCTTAACAACCAGAAATAATGATTGGATTCAAACTCAAGGTCCAAACTACCACACAAAACACCTCAAAAATAAGCAAATATTAAAGAAAAAAACATGAATGTATAAAAAGCAGAAATAAAATGATGTATATATCAGTGTTTTCCCGGCATGCACTATTTTTTTCTCACACTTGTGCCTAGTGCCACAGGAAGCAGGAAGGCATCATAGCCGTGGATCTTGGGGCTGAACCTTCCCTGGAAACCACCTTCTCTTGATGGAAGTGGTCTCTGCATTCCCCAGCACAGGTCTCTCCGCTGCCAGTCCGCTTCCTTCTCTTCCCTGAGACTTCACTGAATCCGGTGTTTGCTCACAACATCACCAGCTTGTCAGTGTCATTCCTTTACAAGATTATAATAGGTGTCTGTAAGGACACTGTCACCACGCGGGAGCTACACCACATCTACCAGATTAAAGTTACTGAACACCCAAATTTGCTAAAGCGTCTCAACGGATTTCTCAAGACAAGAGAGCAGGGAAGGAGATGGTGAAAGGAAATAACTGTGAACCATAGAGTACCCAGAAACACTGGCTGTTAAAATTCATAGAGAAGGAAGTTCACTTGAAGAAGGCTATGAAATACCTCAAGTCATGCACTCAGGCAGCACCGCAGAACATAATCAGAGGAACAGATTAAATAGATGAGAGCTGGGAATAACAGACCATGTCCATCACACAAAACCAGCAAACCACTAATTCTTTTTTATTATTTTTAATTAATTGCAGTTTATTAACTTTGTATCCCAGCTGTAGTCCCCTCCCTCATCCCCTCCCAATTCTGCCCTCCCTCCCTCATCTCCTCCTATGCCCCTCCCCAAATTCACTGATAGGGGAGGTCCTTCTCCTCTTCCATCTGACCCTAGCCTATCAGGTCTCATCAGGAGTGGCTGCATTGTCTTCCTCTGTGGCCTGATAAGGCTGCTCCCCACCCCCCTATGCCCCCCCCCCGTCTTAGGGGAGGTGATCAAAGAGCCAGCCATTGAGTTCATGTCAGAGACAGTCCCTTTTCCCATTATTAGGGAACCCACTTGGACACTGAGCTGCCATGGGTTACATCTGTGCAGGGGTTCTAGGTTATCTCCATGAATGGTCTTTGGTCTCAGAAATGACCCCTTTGCCCAGATATTTTGGTTTTGTTGCTCAACTTGTGGATTTCCTGTCCCCTCGCAATTCTAGTTAGGATTAGTGGTAATTTTACCCACCAGAATATTAAAAACAAAAAGTAACAAATGAAAACCCTGTGATATGAAAATCTCAGTAAAAATGGAAATGTCATGAGATGAACTTCAACAAGATCTTGTGATAAACTCCTCAAGGAAGTAGGAGGGACTAGAGCATGGCTCTAAAGGGCACATGTGTCACACCGAGGGCAATAGTACAGGAATAGTGTTAGCAGGAACACCTTAAGAAGAGAAGACACATGAGATTAAATCTCTCCAGTCTTATTTAACACAGGGCCAGGAGAGTAAGCTAGATGAGGCTGAATGAGACAAAGGATAAAAGGAGATACAGGTGGGTCAGAAAAGCACCAAATTCCTTTCTAATGACGATGTGATGACACTCAAAACTCCGAGACACCGAAGGAAAATCTTCGACTTAATAAGTGCTTTAAGTATAACTGAAAAATATAACACACACACACACTAGTTTCCCTATAGACCAATAATAACAATTTGAGAAGTAAATTAGAAATTTAACTCTTTCAGTTTCCTTCAAAAGAAAGTAAGTAATGATGACTTCACTTCTGTGAGGAAAATTTTAAGGTACCCAGAAAAAAAAATAAAAATAAAAATAAGAGTACACATGGAAATGAACTGCCACACACGCTAACTAACAAATGACATGGTGAAATGGTTATATTACTAACAGCAATCAATAGAATCAATGCAATCTACACCAGCAAAATAGATATGAAACAGTCACATGGACACGAGGAAATCACACACATGGAAATTAACCCCAAGAGAGACTATTCCTGGGGCTATTACAGGACCTGACCACATGACATAATACAGAAGGACAAGGTCAAAGACAGAATGGTCCTGCACATGAAGAAACATGTAGAAAATGGAACAGAACAGAGAACCTAGAAATAAACACACAGCAGAGAGGCAATGAGAGCCAAATATATCAAAGACAAATCCCCCCAAAAGACACCCTTCGAACATTCTGTACTAGAAAAATGATTGTGCAGAAGAGTGACACAAGATCCATATCTCTCATCGTACACAGAAAACAATACAAAGTAGACCAAGGAACTTCCTGGAAAAGTTGAAGTGCTAGAGGAAAATATGATTAAATGCTTAATAATTCAAAATATACAGCACTGTCTGAAGGAGGTTCCAGGAGCACAGAAGTTGCCCAGGAAAGAACGATACAGGAAATTCATGGAGTACAAAGCTGCAAAGGTCTGAGAAGCACACAAAGAGTGAACAGCAGCGAAGAGAGTGAAATAAATACTAAGGGTTTCTCCACGCTGGGGGTTAAGAGCCGCTTAATGTAAACACAAGCAGTCCAAACTACCGGATACAAAATTGACGTATTTCAAAAATGGGACACAGAGTTCATTCACAAAACAAGCACCCACCCAAAGCCAAAGCATATACATACCAACTTTTTAATTCTTGAAACACTTTTTATATTTTATGTAGTGATGTGTGGGCCTGCATGTCTAAATGCGGGTCACGTGAGTGCCTGGTGCTAACAGAGGACGACAAGAGAGAATCTGATCCCCAGACACAGAGTAACAGACAGTTGTGAGCCATCAGGCACAGCCTGGGAAGCAAGCCGTGCCCTCGGAAAGAACAACAATGCTCTTAATGGCTGAGCCAGCTCTACAACTAGCTAAAAAAAATGTTTTTACATGCTTGAGACCCTTAGTCACAAGATTACAAATTCAAAACCAACTCTTAGTACTTCTCACCCTGGTCAGAATGGCTAAAATTAAGAAAACCAACGGGGAAGCCAGGTATAGTGAGAAAAAAAAATTTTTTTTCCAGACAGGGTTTTTCTATGTAGCCCTGGCTGTCCTGGAACTTGCTCTGTAGACTGCAGACCAAGCTGGTCTCAAACTCACAAAGATCCACCTGCCTTTGCCTCCTAAGTGCTTAGAAATATTTTTAATTCCTCCTCTCCAGAGGCAGAGGCAGGAGCAGGTGAATCTGTGACTCCATTCCAGCCTGGTCTACATAGCCAGTTGCAGGACAACTAGAACTACGCAATGAGGTCCGGTTTCAAAAAAAACAAGAAAAAAGAAAATGGAGTGCAACAAACGCAGGTGAGGGTATGGGAAAGGAGGATCCTTAGTCACCCCTGCTGAGGAGATCAACTGGTCCGAAACAGTAACTCCACTCTGGAGGTTTTTAAAAACCAAAACTTTAAATCACAAGTTTGCCCAGCATAGGAAAACTGAGTCCTTGCTCACAGCTCCTAAATTCTCCCACGGACAGCTTGCACACAGAGGCAACTGCTGTGCTAGTACCCAGAGTTAAGAAATAGAAACAGCTGGTTGTGGTGGCATACGCCTTTAATCCCAGCACTCAGGGAGGCAGAGGCGTTGACTACATTAGTTCAGGAAGTTTGTCCTTGGTGGAGTTAAGTATGCAGCTGGAGAGGATACTTAAAAAACTGCCCACTGGTCCCAGTTCAGTCTCCGCTTCCTGCTTAAAGACTGAGTTCTCGAGAGCTTCCACCTGGTCCTGTTGCCACATCTCCTGTCACTTTCTGTGATTTCCTGCCATGATAGACAGTTTCCCCCTGGAACTCTAACCCTAAATAAACCCTTTTTCCCATAAAGTGAGTGACTTTGGCATCCTCTCAGGTTATCAATAAAATAGTAATCAATAATTTATGAAAAACTCAGACAATATTTTATGCCTTCCTAATCAATCCTAAAGAAACACTCTACAATTGGTTTTACCTAATTACATGTGTCTCATGATACAGAAGTCAATAAAACCATCACTAACATTATCAACGAAGTTAAGGAGTTTAACAAAGGCACAAAGGTACAGCCCAAAGAACACAGAGAGAAAGATCTCAAACACCAGAGGTGTGCTCAAGAACACACATAAATAAAGCTAAATGAAATGTCAAAGACAGTTCATAATTTGAAAACCAAATTTAATATAGATGTAAAAATAATGATAAAATATAAGCTGGAAGGAAAATTAATAGAAAATCTCAAAATCCAACTACAAACTCAAGAGAAAACTTTAGAAATAGAATTTAATGATTAGAGGTCAAAATATCAATAATTGAATTAAAGTAGAAGAGTTAGGCTAACATGCAAAAAATAGTTTAAAAATGGAAAATATAGTAACTAATGAGAAAAATAAAATTAAAAAAAATGGAAAATATAGGAGCACACAAGAAATGCCTGGCAACAAGATAGGTCAAATATTTGAATTATAGGCATAGATGAGGGAGAAGCATATCTGCCTGATAGTATATACCATATCTTCTACAAGATCATGAATGAAGCCATTATCAAATTAAGGAGTAGTTATCATTGCAGATAAAAGGGGCAGATAAAACACCAAACATACAAGAGTATAAGGTAATTCAGCATGCCCTCTTTAATAAATATAACAAATGGAGAGTTTCTAGTACTCCAAAATAAAAACATACGTCACATGCAAAAGAAATCCCATCAGAAAAAAAAGCTGTTTCTTATGTGGAAATTATGTAAGGAATATGATTATAGAAAAATGTATGTAATCTCCTAAAGGAACCTGATGGATGGCCAGCCTAGACTAGTGTGCTCAGCAAAACTATCTACCATAACTGAAGGACAAAGAAAAACATCCCATGAACTAAGCAAGTTAAAAATCTCATATCAAACAGGAAAGTCCAAAACTAAATCAAAATACAGAAAACAATATTTCAAACTGTAAAAAGGAATAAGTTGCAACCAAGGGAATATAGAGAGAAAAAAATCAAGTGATAATAATTTGAACACAAAGTGCTGGGGACTAGCCTCAGCCCAGTGTGGGTCATGAGACTGGGAGGAATGGAACAGAGTGAGAAAAAAATCACTTCACACACGAGGCAGGTACAAGCTACTGATAACTCATTTCAAGAGACTGTTCTGGGGAGGCTGGTTCTCTGGTGTCTGCTCATTTTTTTCTCCTTCTTCCCCTTAAAGCAGAGAGTCAATCCCAGTCTTTTATTGTTCAATCATTTCCTTATACATTTTTCTACATGATCAAAAACCTTTTTGTCTTTCCCCAGAATATTGGCTTTTTCCCAAAACCCACAGATGAGAATAAGCAGAATATAGCCAGCTGTCTGCTACATACACGGTACAGCGATTGGACCCAAGAACTCACAGAACAGAATACAGCAAGCTGTACGCTACATACGTGGTACAATGATTACATTGCAAGCAAACAAACATATTTAATCATTACTCAGTGCTTTTCTCAGACAAACTTCTACATCATAGGTCATCTGGGCAGTCCTTTCTGACTGCAGCAGTCTGGGGGCTGAGTGCGGAAACTCAAACAATTCCTGAGATTGTTTGATATCCATGAGCTGACTAAAATTTTTCAGGGAACAATTAGCACAAAAGGCCTCTATGAATTCAATTTCTTGTTCAGATAATTCAGGGTTCACTTTACAGGAGGAGGAATGCTTCCTCCAGAGTGGTTGTTTTCTGAGCCATTTTCTTCTCCCCCAGTCCCCCTAGAAATCTTACCAGTTGCATTGACTAGGGTTGAATTATAGGAAAAAGATGGAGTCACAGTAAGAAACAAAGCAGGTAAACATATAGGAGAAAGCAACGCCATTTGTGGACTGGTAATCCAGAGATGTTTTCTCCAGGGTGATGGTGCCGAAATTGTGTCAAGCAGCTGCTTCCGCGACCATATCATCCCTGATAATTATTCATCATTTCATGGATGATATTTTGTTGGCTGATTCTGATGAAGATATTTTAAAGAAAATGCTTTTTTAAAAACACAAAAAATTCTAAACAAAACAAAACAAAAAAAGAACTAACTGGATTCTTCCATGTACTGTAAAGAAAGCAACAATTCCAGAGGCACCAATATTCTATACTGATGAAAACAAGATGGAAATGGCAGGTTATAAATCAGACAAAATAAACAAGGTGATCAAAAGCCCACATTATTCAGTTCAAAAATCAGAATTGTATGCAATCCTTATGGTATTATTAGATTTTCTTGAACCTCTTAATATAATTATTGACTCTCAATATGCAGAGAGAGTTATTTTATATATAAAAACTGCTAAATTTGTTACTGGCAACTCAAAATTAACTTTGTCATTTATGCAATTGTAACAGGCCATCAGAAATAGAAACTATCCATTATATATTACTCATATTTGGTTTCATACAGGTTTGCCAGGTCCATTGGCATGAGGAAATGAGAAAATTAACTAATTACTAATAGGAAATGTGTTAGAAGCCCCAAAATTTCATAGAAAACACCATGTTAACAGTAAAGGTTTAAAGAAAAAATTTTTATCACTTGACAACAAGCCAAAGAAAGAGTTTTTAAAAATGTCCTATGTATAACCAAACTCCATCACCTGCTAGAAATAATCTTAGGGGTGCCAAAAGAAATGAAATCTGGCAAATTGATGTGTTTCATTTTGCAGAATTTGGAAGACAAAATATGTACACCATACCATAGATAGATATTCCAGGTTCCAATGGTCAACTGCTTTAAGTTCTGAAAAGGCTGATTGTGTAATTACACATTTGTTGGAAATAATGGTTATTATGGAGATACCTGCATGAAGTAAGACTAATAATGCTCCTGGTATGATAAAGCAATTTGTTGCATATTATAATATAAAGCACATTAATACATAACGTTGTTATACCATTACACACAACAGGACAAGCTATTGTAGGAAGAGCTAATTGTAGTTTAAAAGAGATGCTTATTAAACAAAAAGGGAGAGTAAGGACCCCAGAGACAGGCTAATAATGCTTTGTTAACTCTAAATTTTCTTAATGCTGGTAAAAAAAAAAAAAGAAACAACAGCAGCTGAGAGACACTGGGTTATAAAAAAGAAAAAACTGTAAAACTAAATCAACCCATTTACTATAAGATGTTAACACATAGAAGAATAGGTTTTCATAGAAGAATGAAAACCTGCAACAGTTTTGAGATGGGGACATGGTTATGCTTACGTGTCTATAGGGAAAAGAAATATGGTTACCAAAAAAACTCATAATGATTAGATTTGACCAAAAAAGATTTCCTACTAGCTGAAACTTAAATGTCTTTGCATGGTAAATTAATCTTATTGGCCATCTAATCCTCATGATGTAAAAATGTACCTATAATATCACCTTTAGAAGTGTGTTTATTTTCAGAGCAGATAACAATAAAGATAAAGCAGGCAGCCCAGTGATTCTGCGTCACAGATTGCCTCAGTTACTGTTCCCATAAGAATCTACATACAGGAAAAATTCAAAGGGGCTAGCCCAAATGATTGATCCCACAGAGACTAGACAAAAAACTCATAGAGACTGGACAAAAAACACAGACACCACACAAAAAACTCAGAGACTGGACAAAAAAAGATACTTCTGGCTTTTCCAGCACTTGGCCAATATCCTAATTTTTTAAGGGTAACCAAAAAGATGTCTTTACCCCCGGACAGCAAAAAATAATTTTAAGAACATCACCATTCCCAGGAGGTGGGGTGTGTGTTTTTGATCATCTGGTGGGTTATAGATTAGACATGATAAGAAGAAAAAACAAAAAAACAAAAAAAAAAAAAAAATAAGGTCAAGGTTAAAACCAGGAATCTTTTTCTTCCCTCTATCCTTCTTTTTCTCTATTTATCTCTCCTCTAAAGGAGAAAAAATAAAAAGGGGGGATGTAGGATTATAGGATAAAAGGTAGATTATTGAATCTACTAGTGTCAAATATTATGTATTATTGTGTACTGATAGAAATTTAAACTTGTTGTTTTCAACTTTCACTTAATATATTAGACATATTCAACTTACCTGAAAATGTGATGGGAAGTTCCAGTTTTATGAAGCTAAATATTGCAAACTGTTCAGGATGATTGGAGATATAAATTAGTAGTTAGTTACCTATAAATAATCTTACTTGTAGTCTTATCAGGTATTACTTTAATTAATTACAGAAATAAGATTTAGTCTCTTGTATATGTTTTCAAGGTTAAATAGATAGTACATAGCTAGAAACAAGTAACATTGCTCAATAAATAGATAGATACAGACAGACATAGGCCGTCTTCAAACACTTCAGAGATCCACAGAATATGGCATTTAAAAGATACTTTAATAATGAAAGACTTTTCTGACAGAGAGACACATCTGCTCTTGGCAGCACCTTTAATCTACTTCAAAGAAGATGATGGGCATCAAAGAAAAAAAATGTGGCAAGATAGCCACTGGAGAAAAAACAAAACAAAACAAAACTGTTCTTCAACTGCTGATAGCAGGCTGTGTGAGCAAGCTGTGAACAAATAGGACACTAGAAAATTGACTGTCCAACTTTGCAGAGACTAAGTGGTCAATCCTTCAAAATTCCTGCATCACAGAAAAGCCTGTCAGATATTCTGGGCCAGTAGGCTGAAGATCGGATTCGCCAGTGACACTGACAAACCTCTGGTGACTGTCTAGGCAGTCACCGTCTTTGTCACAGAGCTGTTTGCTCTATGCTTCCTATATACTTAGGTAATATTTCCTTCCTAAGTCTCTGGTAGGGTTAAAGACTAGTTACAGTCTCACAATTAAACTCAGATTGTTTAGAATGATAAAAGTTGATTCAGGTACTGAACTTTAAAGTTACCAAGATAAGATAGAGAGTAAAATACATTATCCAAGGGTATTAACTATATAATGTAAATCTTACCTAATAATGTTCATAATTGTTATTATTGTATATAGTTTATTATTGCAAGAAAAAGCCTTTTATTGAACTAAAAGAGGGAGATTTAAGCATAATGTAGAGGGAAAAAGTAAAGGATTCAGCCATGGGCAGAGGTCTAGGAGATATGAGGAAAGAGCAGCTGGAAAAAGAAAGCCAAAAATGATTTACACCGGGAGGAAGCCAGACTAGCACAGAGAGTTAAAAATAGAGTAATGTCTGTTCAGTATTGTGCCAAAAAGCTTCTTAAACAAATATAATAGTTCAGTTGCAATTATTTGGGTGCTATCCATGATAAAAGAAAAACTGCAACACACACCTACACACAATTTTAAAGCTAACAGGAGCTGTATCGCCAAGCATACCTCAGCGTGGGTGACAGACAGCTCAGCTCATGAAAGCTAAAAACATGTAGCTCTCTGCATAATTCACAGATGGTCTCTCCTCTTCCAGACAACGAGGATTGTCTGAGAGCATCTTGTACACTTGGGAATCTTGTACACTGTGGATCTGGTCAGTTTCTGGTACTTCTAGAAGCTACTGAGTTTACTTCCTGGGCTTTTTTATCCCCTAAGATTTTATTTAACATTGGGGAGGGGGTACGTGTTCATGGTGCTGTAGAGGCAAAGTCATTGAATCCCATGGAGCTAGAGTTACACTCAGTCAGCTAGAGTTGACTGACAGGTGCTGGGAACCGAACCGGACTCCTCTACCAAAAGCTGTACCTTCTCTTAAGAGCTGAGCCATCTCTCTGGTGCTAACTTTCTGAATTTTAATGAACTTCCCTACAGGATAAAGTGTTTCCCTTTTCTTTAGCACATCCTGTTCTTCATGAGCTTCCCTCCAAGACAGAATGTTTTATCTCAAAGGAATTGCTCTACAAATACCACTCTTCATTTCTGAGCCACCCACCACCAGCAGCACCACTCACCACCAACGACTTTAAAAACAGTGTCTTTAGACAATGTCAAATGACCGTGGGAGACAAAAATCTCTCCCGGATGGAAACTGCTGTTCTAGAGCAGCCTTTTAAAAAGGTGATATCCTATCACTGACCCACTCCCTCAGCCTTATCCAGAAATGGCTTCAGGACTTAACCTTGATCACCATTCTAACATTCTCCTAGCAACTTCCAGTGTCCTTCTCCCCCCAGCTTTTTCTCTGTTCCTCTTTGTCCCTGATAGTAACAGAGTGGTCATGTTGCTTTACTACATCCTCTTGCATACAGAGAATCTCGGTAATGGAATGTTACCAAAAGCATGCCTTCCCAGGTACCTAACCGTACCCATTAATATGATGGGGCTAGGGTTTTACACCACAGTTGCTGGAGTGAATCAAGGACTAGACCTGGGAGGGGAGCTTTAATGTGAGGGGGAGCAACTTCTTTTTTGCTTTAAGTGTAAATGAGCGAGGTGAATTTCAAAGAAGTGTTGAAGACCTGCTTGATATAGGAGGGGTTAAAAGGTTGTTACAAGGGTCTAGAGGTCTAATGAAAGGTGAAGGTATTATCTTAAGGTTATGGGAAGAGATCAGTAGGGTAAAACAGCAAGTCTGTCAGGTGATGAAGAGAAGGGGAAGCGAAGGCTCAATAGGAAATGATTGTTGGTGTAATAATTTCTAGAGAGAAGCAGTGTTTGCAAAGACTGATTAGAACTGTAATGATGTGGAAAAGTTGCATTGCTGCAGGTCCACAGGCTAATCATGTTATCTTGGGCTACTTTTTTGTTTTTATATTTTTTATTTAATTTTATGGTTGTTTTACCTGTATGTCCAGACAGCATGTGCATGCAGCAGCCAGAAGAGGATGTCAGATCCCTTGGAACTGGAATTATAGATGGCTGAGCTACCACATGAGTGCTGGAAGTTAAACCTGGTCCTCTGGAAAAGCAGTGCTAACTGTTGAGCCCTGCCTCTAGTCCCATCTCAGGCTAGCTTTAGCCCCTGAAATAGCCATTCCTTGATAACTAATATCCTGTGGCTAGTAGATTTAAAAACAACAACAACAAACTTTTTGGAAACTATTAATCTTGTTCCCACCAACCCCAAAGTTAAGAACATCATGAGACAAGTGGGAGACAGGGTAGGCTCCTGGGAGGATATGAGGGGAATTCAAACCGAGACTCCTAATAGCAAAGGCTGGAGTCTGAAGAGGACACTAACTAGCCTCTTCTCCTAGTGTGTTGGGAACATCAACACACCCACAAAAACTTCAACCCCAAATTCATCCTGCCTTCAAGATGTGCAGGGAAAAAGATAGAGCAGTTAGAACAGAGATGAGGGACTACCCAACCACTGCCTGACTAACCAAATAACCACACTATGGGAGAGTGCCAACCTCTGACTCTATGAATGATACTCTGCTAAGCTTCCAGACAGGAGCCTGGCAGATATGCCCTCTAAGAGACTTTACCCAGCACTGCCTCAAAACAGACACGGAAACTCACAGCTGAACATATGGTGACGAGTAGGGAGTCTTGTGGAAAAGTGGGAGGAAAGAGAAAAGGACCTGGAGGTGACAGGAGCTCCACAAGAAGACCAACAGAGCCAACTAACCAGGCCCCAGAGGTGCTTGCTGAGACTGAAGATCAACCAAAGTCCTTTCAGGAACTGGACCTAGGCCCTCTACTAAAATGTAGCAGATGGGAAGCTTAGGCTTCATGTGGGTCCTCCAGTAACAGAACAGGGGACTGCATTGGACACGGACTCACCTGATAGATTTTTGATCACTTCCCCCTGGTGGGACTGCCTTGTCAGGCCACAGGGGAAGAGGACATGCTCAGGCCTGATGCAACTTGATGCGCTGGGGTACATGGGAAAGGGAGCTTACCTTTGCTGAGAAATAGGCAAGGGTAGGGGGTGGAGGAAGAGAGAGAGAGATTGGATGGGAAGAAAGGATGAGGCTACAACCAGGATGTAAAGTGAATAAAAAATTAATTGAGAATGCATCAGAGCATGAGATCTCCCACTGACCACCATTCTGCTGCCTTGATAACTGAAAAAGGGACTTTCATTTGCCCGTTTTAATTGTTGTCTCGGAGGCTCACTGCCTCCTTCTAACTGAGGCCTAGTCCTGGAAGCTTCTAGCCCCTGTACAATCTAACCTAGGCCTAGAACATTTTCAGCCTGAGACTTACTGCTTAAATAAGCTCACCCTTGTTCTTGCTGAGTTCTGGGCTGGCTGTTTCCGATTCAGCTGTTCTGGCTCAAGCTCCTCTCCAAGCTAACTTAGCCAATCTGGCTTTCCTCTGGACTTCTGAATTGCTCTGCTTGGCCTCAAACTAACTTCAAGAGTCTCTTCTAGTCTTCTGGCTTTCTCATTCTCTGGCTCATTCGGTCTTCACCTGAGTTCTCTCACTGCAATCTATTACTGTCCCAGTAAAACTGCCTCCTCACTCTCTGCATTCACCCTTAAACACCTTCCCTTTCCTCTCTTCTCATAAGAGTTGGGCATATTCTATTCTGTCAAATCTTTCTCTGATTCATCACTGTTTTTGCCACTCAATTAAACACCACTTTGAAACATGGGTGCTTCCTTCTACAAACTGTCTTTACCTTCATTGTTTGGAATTAAATGCATGTACCACCATGCCTGGATCTAAGCTTTTCTTCACCGGAAACTAAGATCTGCTTGCCTGTCTCCTGGACAGGCAAAAGGTGTGTTATCACCCAGACCTAGATCTTCAGATGTGATCTCTTGACAGTTGGATCACACAGGCCTAAAAGGTCTTTGGATGTGATCTCTTGCCAGAACAGCCATGTTCTGAATTAACATTCCTCTACAGATAATGACTTTCTTTGTTCTGTAAACTATAAAACTTCATGAAGCTTCTTGCTTCCACATTGGAACATAGAATTTGGGGTAACCAAAACCTGTGTTGCCAGACCTTGGTAACTCCAATTTGCCTCTAGAATATAAACTCTTATTCCCTTTAAGGTTGAGTTTTTGTTTTTTTAAACATCAACATGGGAGATTCCAGCCCACTTGTCATCTGAATGCCTGTGCTTCTAATTCTGCTTTTCTATGAGCTCCACCAAAGCTATCTTGAAGGGGTGTTTACCTCCACCCCATTTAGCAACTGAGAGTACTTTCCCAATGCATATGCATCCTGAAGCTGTGACCACGACATTACTGTGTTGGGCTTAATTCTTAGACCTATTGAAGAGGTATGGGGGTGGAGATGTTTTTTGATCAAATCAGATGACATTCTATTTATCATGGGGTTCACTGCAAATAACAGAAAAGGTGGTGGGGAAGCACCCTGTTGCACCGAGATTAGCAACAGGCAACAGGGTTCAAGTCTAGGCTTTTCTCACAATTATAATAGGAGCTGTTCCACTGGAAACTCAGTTACATTCATGACCCCTCAACTGTGACTTCAAGGGCCTCAACTGCACAAGTTACTCACGATTTGGCTGTAAAGCTAAGGACATTTTCACAAAGCTATGACCATGGCCCAAGAAGCCCTGTACCCCTCACTCCCCCCACATCAGACTCATCAGTTCCAAAGCTAATCTCCCATTTACCCTCCAGATTTTTCAGCCTATGACCAAACACAAAAAGCAAATGACTGGATTTCTGCTGGGGGAAAAAAAATGTGTGGGGGCAGAGGGGAGGTGATCAAGAGACCAAGAGGGAGATAAGGATAGGGGCTTGCAGGAAAAGAACAAAGAAGTTACCGTACCACAGCCTAAAGGCATGCAGCAAGAGGCAGGAGACACCAGGAAGATGCAGCTTTCTAGAAGAAAAAAAGCTTGGCATCTGGTGTTTGGGAAGGGCCATATAAGACATAAGCCTCCCCCTGAACCTGAGGTCAGGTGAACACCCCAGATGATAGCTGAAGGCAGAAAAAGCCAAGGACTCCGCAATCTCGGAAACCCGTCTCCACTGTGATAAGGCCTGTCCCCAGACCTCTCTCAACACTCCCTGAAACTGCACCACAAAATAAACACACACAATAACTCTTTTTTAATAATACAAACACGAATGTAATTACATTCAAACAAAATCATTTTTACGGGTTTTCTTTTTCCCTGTGTGGTTGTGTATATGTGCTCATGTGCACACATGTATGTGGAGGCTGCAGGCCAACAATGGTGTCTTCTTTATTCATTCTACAATCTGTTTTTTTAAGATTCATTACTTCTGTGTATCGTGCTTCTGTGCGGAATGTACGCTACATGTGTGCAGGTGCCTGTGAAGACCGGGGGCCATACCCTGGACCTGGAGTTTTAGGGGGTGTGAGCCCCCGGACATTAGTGCTGGGAACGGAACTCAGACCCTCCGGAAAGCAAGCATCCGTGGGTGCTGAGCCAGCTCTCCAGCCTGGTTTTTTAAATAAAGGTTCTCACTGAAGCTGGAATAAACAGATCTCACTAGGCTGGGTGATAGCAAGTTCTGTGAATCCTACTGTATCCACTCCCTCACCCCACCTCAAGCATTGATTTTACAGGCACATACCACTTTCCTCAGCTTTTTACCTGTGTGTTGGGAATACAAATAGCTCCTCATGCTCAACAAACGGAGCCACCTCTCTAGCCTCCAAAAAAATGCCATAGGCCCCATTTACGCGATAGCCATGATTTGTCGGCTCCTGGTTTATATCCTGTATAAACATATATGGCTCACAAATACCAGCACTCACACAAATAACCTTTAAAGTACAGACTGAATGATTGGTTCCACTATCACCACACATGCTACAGGTAAAAAAAAAAAAAAAAAAAAAAAAAAAGCTGCATAGACCTGAGCTAATTACAAAAAAGAAAAGCAATGTGAACAGTGAAATGTCCCAGATCTCATTTATTCAAGGTACATCCACATAATAATAACAAAGAATTAATTATTGATGGTGCAAGCTCAAGACAGAAACTGTTAAACAAATAAAAATAAAAGCCACAGGCCAAGCAAGATGGCTCAGTGGGTAAAGATGACTGTCACCAAGCCTGACAATCCAAGTTCAACCCCCAGAATCCATAAGGTGCAAGATCACTGACTCTCACTGATTCACAGCCACATACACCTAGCAGCGAGTGTACATACATATATACAAAATAAATGAATGTGTTTTTAATAATAAGCTACTCTTTTGTATTTTGAAGTTAATTCTATAGAAAACTCCATGAAATTGCAGGAATACATATAAGCCCATACAGGCACTAAATACAGGCACATGTGTACATATACTTACATACATACATATACATATACAGTTCATACATACATACATATGCCCATTTACAGAACCACCCTACTATTCCCATGGCTGGCACTTAAGGGCTTTACTGGACTCTCACAACAAATGTACCTTATATCACAATCTACAAAAACACTTCTGAAATTAGTCCAGGTCATCCTGAAATGAAATTCATGTTTAACAAGACAAATATGTGTGCTTAGTAGTAGTAGTTAATTTGTGAGTAACTTTCCTCATGCATGTTTACTATGTCTAAACAATCAACAAATAATTATATTTGTTTTCTGTAAAGTTAATCAGCTGATATGCAATTTTATCTCAGCATAAAATAAACTTCAAGTAAATACAGAAATACATTTCATTTTGGAATATGCTGATAAAGTGAAGAACTCATTTCTCAGTAAACTGTTATGTAAAACTGCATTATGTAAAAATCTCATTGTGGTATGAGCCATGTAGTATATATGTGAATTCTGACCTGTTAAGGACCTTCCTTCATTCAGAACACATAGGGCATCCCCACCCACAGACTGATGATGGGACTGATCTGTGATCCAGAAATGAATGATTTCCAACTCATGACATCCTCTTCAATGAGTTCCTCCTCAAGATGGCAAATCTGACCACATTGTGAGAGACAAAGGTCTCACCCTAGTGAGACATGTGATGTCTATGAAATTATCCTGCTACTGAAGACTTCCACACTCAAGAGCACAAAGTGGGTCTCTTTCCCGGGTGAATTCATTTGTTCACGCTGTCAGAGTTGGGCGTGAGACGCCAAGACTTCCCCACAGCTGCTGCATTTGGAAGGCTTCTCCACCATGTGAACCCGATGGCACACCTCCAGTAGTGTATCTGACTAAACCATTTTCCAGTCTTGACATCCCTAAGGTTTGTCTTCAATGTGAGTTTGTAGATGAGATGTCAACTCTGACTTCTGCAAGAATACTTTTCCACATCTCACAGACAAAAGGTGTTTCCTTCCTGTGAATCAACTTATGCTTAGAGAAAACTGACCTGCTTCTAAAGGCTTTCCCACAATGAGTGCACACATAAGGTCTCTCTCCTGTGTGAATTCGCTCATGCTCTTGGAGTTGGACTTTAGTACAAAAGGCTTTCCAACAGTTGTTGCATTTGTAAGGTCTCTCCCCTGTGTGAATCAGAAGATGCACCTTCAGTTCAGATGGAGAGCAAAACGACTTCCCACAGAAATTGCATTTGTAAGGCTTCTCCACCAGGTGAATTTTTTCATGTCTGCTCAATGTTGACAACTGTTTGAAGGCCTTCCCACACACAGAACACACATAAGGCCTCTCCCCTGTGTGTATTCGAGAATGTGCCTTTAGTTGAGACGTTTTACTGAATGATTTCCCACAGTCAGGACACTTACAAGGCTTCTGCCCTGTGTGGGTCTGATAATGCGACTTCAGCTGGGATGGGTAATTAAACAACTTCCCACAGTCAGGGCATTTGTAAGGCTTCTCCCCAATATGGAGCTGTTGATGGGGTGTCAAAGTAGACTCCTGGACACCTGTCTCACATTTCTGAGAGACAAAAGGTTTCTCTTTAGTGTGAATTAGCTGATGTTTACGAAAAGACGACCTGCTGCTGAAGGCTTTTCCACACTCACTGCACACGAAGGGTCTCTCTCCTGTGTGGATTCGCTCGTGCTCTTGGACTTGCTCCTTAGTAGAGAAGGCCTTTCCACAGTGGCTGCATTTGTAAGGTCTCTCTCCTGTGTGAACTCGATAATGTGCCTTCAGCTGGGACATCTTACTGAACAGTTTCCAACATTCACGGCACTTGTAAGGCTTCTCTCCTGTGTGATTCTGATAATGCACCTTCAGTTCACATGGAAAATTAAAGGATTTTCCACACTCGTGGCACTTGTACGGCTTCTCCCCTGTGTGACTATGGCAATGCACCTTCAGCTGGGATGGGTAATTAAATGACTTCCCACAGTCACTGCACTTGTAAGGCTTCTCCCCAGGGTGAAGTTTCTCATGCCGGTCTAGTATGGACTTCTGATTGAAGGCTTTTCCACACTGAGAACACACATAAGGTTTCTCTCCTGTGTGAATTCGTTGATGCACCTTGAGTTTGGCTGTTTTACTGAATGACTTTCCACATTCATGGCATTCGTAAGGCTTCTCACCTGTGTGGATCTGACGATGCACCTTCAGCTGGGATGGAAACTTAAACGATTTCCCACAGTCATTGCATTTGTAAGGCTTCTCTCCATTGTGACTTTGTTTATGGGATGTCAACTCTGACTTACGTAAGAAGGCCTTCCCACATTTGTCACAGATAAAAGGTGTGTGATTCTTGTGAATCAATTCATGTTCATAAAAAGCTGGCCTATCGCTGAAGGCTTTCCCACATAGACTACACACATACGGTTTCTCTTCTATGTGAGTTTGCTCATGTTCTTGGAGTGCAGCCTCAGTACAAAAGGATTTCTCACAGCTGCTGCACTTGTAAGATTCCCCTCCAGTGTGAACTAGATGATCCACCTTTAGTTGGAATGGGTAACTCAATGAATTGGACACATAAAGGAAGGCCTTACCACCATTGTAGGAAACAACTGGTCGGTTCACAGTGAGAGTGATGTCAGGTTTATGCAAAGAAACAGCATAGAGGATCTCCCCACACTTAGAACTTTGATCTGCTGTCTCCTGAGACTGGGTTCCATGCATCAGTGGTTGTTTATCACTGAGAACTTCTCTGTTCCCAGTGCTTCTGCATGACTCTTCTCTATGAGAAGCCACACTGCTGGCATTACAAGAGCCTTGTATCAGGAGCTGACTGGATGCAACAATGTTAATAAGCTGCTCTGTGACTCTGCTTTCCTTCTGACCATTTGCTCCTAGATTTAGCTCCAAACTTTTTGGAAGTGAGCAATATCGTGGAAGACCCTCTTGTGTAGAAATGAAGTAGGGTCTCAAGGGAATGTTTTCTCCAGGCTTTTGATATTCATGACCACTATTTGTGCTCAGAGTTTTCTTGTGGAAAGTACCAGGATGGAAGGGTAGAATCTGGTTTTGCTGATCTTTCTTTGTAATGTCAGTATCCTGCCATAGTTCTTGTAGAAAGGGACACAAAGAATCATCTCTTGTGACTTCACTTGCCATATTACTATGAACTGAAGCTTTCGCAGACATTTTCTGTGGTGAGGTATCAATTCCTGATTTTTCTACAAACACAGACAAAGGAATAAGCAGAGTGAATAGGATGGAGGATGAATCATATGGAGGGACTGAGACTAACTATAAATGCCTAAGTCAGGTACTAATGATGCAGATGATGCTAACAATTAGTAGAAACAAGCCAACCAATGACCATATACAGCGGGGATCACCTATATAGCAGACATTCATATAATTATGACAACAGATCAGAGGATGAGGCACAGAAACTTATTTTTAAAAGTTGGAAATATATATACATAATAAAACATCAGAAAGTTTCTAAATCCTTTATAACAGAAAATAACTGTATGTTTGCATCAAAATTTATCAAAAAGCAAAATAGCAACATTTGTTGTAATAAAATCCACCAGTAGCATTTTGATTGCTCACATGTCTTAAGTGGAATCCATAAATCACATAAGGAAACTTAACCTAAATAAGAAAAACTCAGGTGTGTTGGCACGAGCCTTTAATTCCAGCACTTGGTAGGCGGAGGCAGGTGGATCTCAGCGAGTCCAAGACAGCCTAATCTACAAAGTGAGTTCTAGGACAGCCAGGGCTACACAGAGACATGTGTGAAAAATAACAATAACAAAAATAAATAAAATGCCATAGAAATAAATAACAAAAGGAGATGGTCTGTACTCATGCCAATGGGGTTAAGAAAATAACTTTTGTATTCAATAAGGATCATGAGTACGGATTCCAAAATAACCAAATAAATTAAAGCAGTGAGCGAGAGAAAATAGTTCAGAAGCCCAGAAGAGAAAAAAATGCTTAGCCAGACAAAAAGACTTTCTGATTTGAATGATCCCAACTTCTGGTCTCTGAAAATAAAGGAAGGGAACCAGCTTACAGGAACTGTCCTCACATACCTAAACAGGGCAGAAGAGACTGTTAAGGTCAAGGACTAAGAAATTCACTGTACACAACATGCACTGCATGTCATATTCAGAATGAACAGAGCCTTTACGGCAAACCTGTCACAGGAGGAACATACAGAATACTAAGTCTAAGGTGCCACAACTAAGGGGAACAAGGAATTAGCATAGGAATTCAGAAAGTCAGTGAGTTCCAAAGAACCCAAAAGACAATATACTAATTCAAAAGTATATACTAATTCAAAAGTATATACTTTTGAATTATACTAATATAAAAGACAATATACTAATATAAAAGACAATATACTAATTATAAATATACTAAGTATAAAAGACCATATACTAATTCAAAAGTCAGTCTTAGAACATACAAACCACAACCAGTCCTTTCTCCATTACTTGAGCAATATATTAATCAACTTGGCTAATGGCAGGTGTTCACAAACAAGACATGAAAATAAAAAAATTCTTGTGCACTTACACAGGAGACAAGCTCATCCCACAAACTCACCTTTCAGAAAGTCTCACATTGCCTCACATCAACAATAAACGGATCGCAGAATTAACCATAAAAACTACACGGAGTTTTTCTAAAGGTGACCACCACTGGAGAGTTGGTGAGACAGACTGACAGAGGCCTCACGAAATCTACCCAACCCAGGAATGGCTTACCTTGACACCTCTGGCCTGGGAACTCAGCCTTTTCTGTCTGTGCTGCCTTTCCTTTTTCCATCCTAAAGATGACTCCAGGGCTGGGAACGGGATACCCTGTTAATGAGAAAGATGCTGGGGTTTTGGGGGTAGTTTCATGTTTTTAGAGATGATCCAATGAAGTTTTGCACTGCTTCATTGGGAAAACCAAGTCAACATTCTATTTTGTATAATTTGTAGGTGAACAAAAGAAATGAAGCATCAGGACAAATGAAGTAAACACACACACACACACACACACACACACACACACAAGAGAGATGGGGAGAGGAAGAGAGAGATACACTTCTGATAAAGAGAAGGAAGGAAATCCTTTCAATGAGGCCCACCCTGCATCCCCAGGCCAGCTGTGCTCACCCACTGACAAGAGGTGGCTGTAGATTTCCAGCATCACCTCCTGGTACAGGTATCGCTGGGCAGAGTCAAGTTGCTGCCACTCCTCCTGGCTGAAGTTCACAGTCACATCCTCAAAGGACATCCACCTCTGTAACAACACACCACAGTTCACTGTGAATGACTCATCATTGGCAAATAGAAAAATAGAAGATTAAATTATTAATGACATTTCACTACATTTTTCACAAAATATCTACTTTCTATTAATTTGGGGAGATAGAGAATGCTTATAAAGCAATCAATCCCACCATCCATCATACACAATCACATTTTAAAGTACATTAGAAAAGGATTCTTTTTAACACTTTAAGAAAGAGTACACAGCACAATGTTTAAGCAACAATATTCCAAGTTAGAGTTACGCTGGATCCACCAGATTCAACATTATGAAACTTGGCAATTAGAAGCTGCTTTGCTAAGAGTACTGACTCCTTCTTTGGGAACTAAATGCCAGATAAGATAAAAGCCTGGCATCTCTGACTTCACTCTGTGTCTATCTCCTCGACTTTGGGTTACCTACTTACCTCTGCAGATTAGCACATATTGTTCAAAGAGCACCAGCCTAAACTACCCCAACCCCCTTCCAAGATGAAAGTACAGATTGGTTATAGTCCTTGTCCCTAATCTTACCTTTTGAGGTTGTACACTGAGGCAGAAGTATTTCCCCCCAAGAATGCTCTCTTGCAAAAAGGACTTCTTGGTTACACACGTGACTATTTAACTGATCAGCTACGAAAACAAGCCCCCTACCTCCGGATCCTTAGTATAAAAATCAACCTCTTTTCTCTCTCTCTCTCTCTCTCTCTCTCTCTCTCTCTCTCTCTCTCTCT
>NW_026592509.1:2852403-2880123 GCF_907164565.1 Psammomys obesus | reverse complement strand
TCTCTCTCTCTCTCTCTCTCTCTCTCTCTCTCTCTCTCTCTCTCTCTCCTCTCTCCAAAAAGAGCCTCATTCTCTGGCCTAACTGGCTCAGAACTCAACTTTACTTGCTATGTAAATCCAAATGGCCTAAAACTACAGTCATCCTCCTGTCTCTATGTTATATTTTCTCAAGATGTTTCTTTTCAGTATTTTGTCCAGGTGAGGCAAAAAGTAAAGAATATATTCACATTTTATCTTATCAGTACTCCCTTTTCTCTACATCTGTACAATGCATCTCATAAAACCCCGAACACCACCTAGGACACCAACCTTAAACACAGATTACATAATTTGAACATGGTAATTTAAAAAAACACAAAATCTTACATATCTAGTGCTAATAAATGTAAGCCTGAATCCCTCTTCTGAAACTCCCACAGACTTTGGTTGTCTCTGTGGCCCTTGGCTTCAGAAACTCCGACTTCAGTTCATATGGACACCTCTTGAAACCATTTTTACAGGCCAACTCAGGATCCTCAGTCCACCTGAGTAGAGCTTGTGACGGTCACTGTGAAGACCTGTCCTAATTCTAGACAAGACCATTCTTTGTGCATGAATATACAAGGTGTGTAGGAGGTTAACAGGGCTGGAGAGATGACCCGGCAATTTAGAACACTTGTTCTTGCAGGGAACCTGGGGTTCAATTCCCAGGACCAATACATATGGCAGCTCACAACTCTATACAACTCCATTGCCAGAGGATCTGATGCTCTCTCTGGCCTCCAAAAGCACCAGGCACACACACTGTACACACACAGGCAAAAACATTCATCATACGTAAAAAATTAAAGGACACCTTGATATGGACTCTTCAAATTACATAGCCCACAATGTTGTTCTGAGTCTCCCTTGGCCAACAACAGCTACATGCCATGTGTCACCGTACTAGACAGCACGTGTTTAAATTTAGATATCAGCTTACCAGAAATATAAGGAAGGGATTCACGTTAAATGACACTATCAAAAAGCAACTGAGCCAAATCTGAAATTTATCATAATTTAAAGGATAGCCCAAGTTCTTCAATAAATGATTAACACCAGGGCAAAAAAAAAAAGAAAAAGAAATTAAAAGAGACTAAAATAGTTTTAGTTAGGCTAGACATGTAGACACTAGTTGGACCTTGAGAGGAAGACTCTACATATGATAGTATGAGCAGGAACAGACAATGTTAAGAATAACTTATGGTTATATAAAAAGACTATCACCTCAGAGATAAATTGTAAAATGAACTTTTATTCACCTGGTTCAGTTGTTGTCTTAGAGGATTACTGCCTCTGTTAAACTAGGCCTAGTCCTGGAAGCTTCACACCTCCATACAATCTATTCTAGGCCTAGAATGTTTTCGACTTTCTGCTGAATAAGCTCACCTTTTTTGTTCTTACTGAGCTCTAGGATGGCTAGTTCAACTCAGCTCTTCTGGCTCAAACTCCTCTCCCAGCTGACTTATTCAATCTGGCTTTGGCCTCAAACCAATTCCAGCCATCTTTTTCTAATTTTCTGGCTCCTTCTCATTCTCTGGCTCATCTGTCTTCACCAGTGCCTAGCTTGTTCTCTTATTCAACCTCTCTCTGTAAAACTCTCCCAAGTGAAATTACCTCCCCTCCCCACCTCTCTCTCTCTCTCTCTCTCTCTGCCTTACTCATTAAATAGCTTCACTTTCTTCTCTCTTCTTGTGAGAGCTGGACATATCCTATTCTGTTGAATCTTTCTATGATTCCATTACCTTTTCTGCCACTCAATTAGACATCACTTTCAAACATGGGTGCTTCCTTCTACAAACTAATCTTTACGTCACTGTTTGGGATTAAAGGCATGCATCACCACGCCTGGAACTAAGCTTTTCTTTATCTGAAACTTGCTCTATACCAGGCTGGCCTTGAATTCAGATCTGCTTGCCTCTGTCTCCTAGATTAAAGGTGTGCCTGTATTCCAGCTGAATCATAGACTTTGAAGGTCTTTGGATGTGATCTCTTGCCAGAGCAGCCATGTTCTGAATTAAAATTCCTCTACAGTACATACCAAATGCCAACACAGAGAGAAAAGCATAGACTCTAGTATTTGATTACAAATAACCTAGCAAAGGAAAAAGGGGTGAACAGAATGGGACTTATGTTGATAATTACTCAAAGAAGGGGTTGGGGACGTAATTCCTTCTCCTTTTACTTATGTATGAACATCGTAATAGTTCAACACTGACAACCTTCAGGCTCCCACATGTGTAAACGAGTACATGGATATTTCCTTCTGGAGCTGCAAGTACTTTTGGTATATCTTCTTTTAGGCTGACACTAGTGACCCTTGCAAACAGACAAAGCACTGCCACTAACTCATTGCTTCTCTGTGTAAAAAATACTTCATGTTAAAACTCTTTACGTTAACATGTCAAACATATTTCTGTAACCACAGTGGGTAATTTCAGAGAGGTTCCCTTGGAGTGCCTAATGGAGAAAATATCAATTGATTACATTACTGAGAAATTTCCCTTGGATGAGTCAACAAATTTTCATGTACCGCCTCCTGTGGACAGAATGCCTGAAAAGCTGGGCTTAGTGGCACACACTTTTAACTTCAGCACTTCTAAGGCAGTTGGTTCATGGATCTCCGAGGGTTTGAGGCTAGCTGGGTCTACATTGTGAGCTTCAGGACAGCCAGGGCAACAAGAGAAATCCTGCCCCCAAACCAAAACAAGCTTCCAGAATGCTTGCACCCCCAAAATTCACATCTGCCTTTGAGAGATAATCAGTTCCTGAGAGTGGAGCCTTTGTAAATGGGACCAGAGCCCTTTAAGAAAATATGACAACATATTGAGAAGATGAACTTAAGCAACTATGCAACAAAGCCTCACTAGATGACCAATCTGCTAGGACTTTGAACCTTTAATAACTGGGAGAAGCAGAGTCCTTGACTCAAAAACAAAACAAAAGATTTCAGAGCTGGCCTTAACTATATAGCTATTTTGAAACCACCTTGGACAACTAGGAAGACCCTTTCTTTACAAGAAAAAAAAAAAAAGTTTAACAAAAAGGAAAAAATAAAACAAAAAGCTCAAAAGGAACAAAAACAACTACAAGGACAAAAATGAACAGTAAAATAAAAACTTAAGTGAAAAAGTATATAAAACATAAAGGAAAATCAAGGAACAAAGTTCCTTAAAAATACTAAAATGTATGCAAACACAACAAATAAAGAAAAAGAAAACATCCCAGGATGCTGCCACATGCTCGCCATCCCCACCCTTTGGCGGTGGAGGCGGGAGCCTCAGGAAGTGAGGACAAGCATCATCTACACAGGGAATTGGGGGCTAGCTTGGGCTGTGTAAGATGCTATCATAAAACAAAAAAAGACTGGGCGTGAGGAACAGAAAGAACATTGACCAAATAAGTGTATGCTCAAAAAAACACAGACACTGCGCGGCAATCTCAGTCACATATTTATAAATAAATTAATTAAGTCTGCAAGCAAATCCCCTGTTTTCAATGAGCTGACTGGCAGGGATCAATAGGACTGCTGAACTTGTACCACTCTACCTTGCTGCATTTACCCGAGCAGCGGAAATGCTGGGTGTCAGACAACGCAGACCTCTCCAAAGACTGCAGCTTTCCAAACTGGCCTAATTGATATTCTCAGCAGTGGCACCAACAGTGTTCCTTCTGCTTCCCTGGGACACAGGCACATCCACCCTTGATATTTTTAGTGTAGCTAATTTTAGACATTCCAGTGGAGGGAGCCACAGTGGTTATACAGGCATTTCCCACCCAACTGAGGAAGCTTAGCTTTTCCTGTTTCCTGAACTACACAAGCAAGTCTCCTGTTCATTCAACTGTATGTGGAAGAAGCTTTCACAAGAAGTTAGTTCAAGTATTCCAGAGGCAGAAGCAAGCTGATTTCTGTGAATGTGAGGCCAGTCTGCTCTACAGAGCAAGTTCTGTCCCAGTTCCAATGTTCTCCATCCTCTCTGGCCTCCTCAGACACCTGCCTGCACACGGTGTACATGTGCAAACTCATGCAGGCACAGACACATAAATGATTTCCAAAAGGCTTTAAATAGCCAGATATGATAGAACAAACCTTTAAAGGTCAGCATGTGGGAGGCAGAAACAGGCAGATTACTGTGAGTTTGAGGTCAGCTTGGTCTACACAGTAAAGCTCAGGGCAGCCAGGGCTACCTCGTGAGACTCTTGCCTTAAAAATCAATAAATGGTAGGTCTGCTGCCATTTGCTGCCTCATAGCCTAAATATGAGGCTTGTTTATCTTGCCTCTTCCTCTCCCTCCTCCCTGCAACTACAGATTTTCAGGATACCTGCCTTGTTACCCTGTTCTGCTTTTCCTAAAACTCTAATATAAATCGTCCTAGGCCTTCCTTTCTGAGTCCATTTTAAAATTCTTTTACTCGTGAGACTAAGAACTGACAAATGGATCTGCCTCCCCAGATACATCATTTCTTAGATGGCACAGCAGGCAAGCCTTAAGAACTAGGAATGGCAAGATGGGAAAGAGAAACACACCTAAAAAGGAGAACTCAATAGAGAAGAGCTTGTCATTCAATAGAGGAGATGCTGTCTATAGTGATGTAGGCCTGTAATCCCAGCACTGGAGAGGCTGAGGTAAAAAGAAAGAGAAAAAGTGTTGCGTTTGTGTGTGATGGCAGCCTGGACTATACAGAAAGTTCCAGGCCAACCTCACATTAAGACCCTGTATCCAGCCAGGAAAGGTGGCACATGCCTTTAATCCAGGCACTCAGAGAGGCAGAGGCGGGCAGGTCTCTGGTCTATAAATCAAGTCCAGGAGAGCCATGGCTACACAGAGAAACCCTGTCAGGGGAGGAGGGGGACAGGACACCCTGTATCCAAAGAAAGAGAGGGCAAGGGGGGGTAAGGGGTATATATTCCACTCTTAACTAGATTAAGATCATCGCAGAAATAGGTAGCATAGAAGCTGCAGCTTCCTGTACCCGCCCTTAAGACCTGAAGACCCAAACACGAGGCCCCTCCAGCTTACCTCACATGACCCATGCTGCTCCTTTGCAGTCAATGGTTGGGTCTTCTGCTGGAAATTCGTATCTGCAGCCATGTCCCCGCTGATCTCTTATTCTTGATGTTTCTTTGCAGTAAATCCAAATTCCTCAGGAGTTCACAGGGTTACTGAAGAAAGGCTAGCTGTGACACAGCAGGAAATCCTGAGGCCTGAATGATTTCAGTGATCCTAGGAGCTCTGAGACACTGGAAATTCCTAAAAGACAATGAACCAACATCTGACCATGAAATGGTGAGGGCCTATGTGGAGGGTCACGTGTATGCAGTGTAGAGGACACATAAAGCCCTGCTCTTGTTATTAGTCAGGGTTATAAAACAAAAAAAAGGAAACAAAAACTTAGTCATTTACAAAATGAGGACACAGCTATTTATTATAGGGATCCAGAATGCCATGCCTGGGAAGGCTCACTAAACCCTCAGCACCTGCCTGGAAGGTGGTAAAATACTAACAAAAAAAAAAACCCCGCAGGCTGCTAACTTAATTTTGATTTCATGTTAAACAACCCTTTCAGCTACACAAAATAAGCATTAGTATTCTGCTTAATTTGCTCATAAGTCACTAAATAGAAGAACAGGGGTACAGAGTCAAGTTCTTTTCATTCTAAGAAACACAATGGCCACTGGATTCTATGCAGTCCCTTCTGTAGTCAGAATCTAAAAACAGCATTTCTGTTTCCTGTTGCACAGAGAGCTCAGGATGACAGCCAATTCTGATTCTGGTCTAAGTTTCTAGACATCTGTCTGGGTTTCTAGACATTTCTCTGTCCACACACAACCACATCATGACAAATTCACTCACCCAGTCCTCATCCCAACACCGATGAGTTCCAGTAACTCCCAACCAGTGGAGCACAGGACTGCCAGGTTACAAACTGCCTCCTTGTCACCGACATGCCCCAGGCTCCTGAAATCACTACTGCCCTCGTAGCCCCCAAAGAAACAAAAGCTTCCCAGAGGGCATAATGTACTGCTTTGTGTGTGTGATACACTGTTTTAACTCTCATTGCCTCGGCCTCGTCAATGCTCAGATCAAATGTATGAGCAACAGCATCTGGACTGATACACTGTTTTTAAGGACTCTAAATCAGCACAAATGTTGGGGTACCAATCATATGACCCAGTATGGAAGCACTCTCATTTTGGTCAAGTGCCAACTTCTGATATTTACTATCTGTATGGGATCCCAGAGAGGCTAGCACTGATGCACATAACTGATGGGATACGGAGAGGCGGTGCCAAAAGATGAGCCACACATGATCGCCGAAGGATTTCTAATGCGATCCCAAAGCGGCCCGAAGAATGAGAATTTGTTTTTACTACCCGTGTCTATCTCCTTCAATAAGGTTGACCACCCGAAGAGGAACTAGTTGGTAGAGGGGACCCAACAGCGGCCCATAAAACAAAGGAAATCCCTTTCTTTCACAGACCTCGGAGTGAAGAAATCGCTGCGCTCAGCAAGTTAGGTACTAGGAGGATGCTAAGCGCGGGACACCCTCCCCACCTCAGACACAGACACGCGCGCCACAGAGAGACACCTGCGGTCTTGACACTTTCGACTCCGACACGGAATCAAGCCGCACAGCCGCTGGCCACGCACACACTACCAACCGGAGCGGTCCTCACCAGCACGCTCCACGCGCGCCGGGCTCTCTGGCAGCCTGAGCCAGTCACGGCCCGAGTGGGTCACACCCACTCACTGAGTCCTGACCCCAGGGTCCTCACATGACAACCTCCAGGGACGACGGTGTGAACCCGCAGGAGAGCACACCGGGGAGAACCCGCACGAGCAGAAGGAAAGCGAACGAACGACCGCCACCCTCTCCACCGCAGCCCCAGCCGCCGCCGCTCGGCACAAACCAGCGCTCGGCAGCCCGGCGTCCGCCCGGCGCCCGGCTCACACCGCACCGCAGGCAGCTCTGCGCACCGCGCGCCACGCCGCGACTTCCGCCCACGGACGCCGAAGGCTCCCGCGTCAGAAAGTTCCAAGCCACGCCGCGGACCCGCCAGCGAAGTACCACTAGAATGACTACGACAGGGAAGACTTCATGGCCACTCTGTTTCCGGTGTCTCTTTTGGATTTCCGGCGGCGTTTGTCCACGCCCAGTGGGATGTTGCGCATGCCCACTAACCCTTTTGAGGCTGAGGGCCTGCCAACAGTCACCGTGTCGTCAGGAGGCTGTCCCATGCAGTTTTGATATTCTAAGGAGACTTTGTGGCCCTGCCTTTGCAGACTGGTGAGACGGTGGACCAGAGAAACGGAAGCCCCACGGTGGAAGGAGGGAGGTACTGAAACCAGCAGGCCGTCAGAGCCGGGACTTGGTACAGAAAAGAGATTTCACACAGTTCTGACGACTTCTTAGACCACTTTTCAGGACAGACGGGACCTGGAGACGATAGCGGGGGGGCCACAAACTAAGCCTGCTTAGTTACATGCCTCTTGCCTTCTATTTCAAACTAATTCTCTGGGTGGTGGGGGCGGGGGCGGAAGGGGTAGGGGAGCGGAGAGGTAGCTCAGCAGTTAACAGGAACAACCTGCTCTTCCAGAAGACCCAGGTTAATTCCAGCACCCACGTGTCAGCGCTCAACCATCTGTAACTCTAATTGCAGAGGGGAGCTGATGCTCCCTTCTGACTTCCGAAGGCACCAAGCACACAAGTGGTGCACAGATAGTAAAACACTCATACATATAAATAAATTTTTAAAAAATCTTTTTTTGTTTTGCTTTTTCCAGACAAGATTTCTCTGTGTAGCCTTGGCTATCCTGGACTCTCTTTGTAAACTCTCTGACAGAGCTACACCTGCCCTGCCTTCCCGAGTGCTGGTGCCGGGCTGTTAAAAACTAAAATCATGCCCAGTTGTGGTGCACTCCTCTAATCCCAGCACTCTGTGGGCATAGGCAGGCAGACGTCTTAAGTTCTAGGCCAGCCTGGTCTACAGAGCAAGTTTCAGGACAGCCAGGAATACGCAGAGAAATCCTGTCTCGAAAAACAAACAGTGACCATATCTCAAGAAAACGATAAAAAGTGTTTTAAGGCTGAAGAGATGGCTCAGAAGCTAGGAACACTGTCTGATCTTGCCAAAGACCCAGGTTCGGCAACCAGCACCCACGCACTAGAGAATCCAACTCTCTCTTCCTGCTTCTGTGGGCACCACACATACATACATGCAGTCAAACTACTCATACACATAAAATGAAAATTAAAATTAAATATTGAAAAACAGCAAGGTGCGGTGACACATGCCTTTAATCCCAGAGACTGACAGATCTCTGTGAATTTGGGGATAGTTTGGTCTATATAGTAAGTTTCAGGATAGCCAGAACTACATAACAGAGAAACCCTTTCTCTAAATATAAAATAAATGCTTGAAAAAAAAATTAAATAAACTCAAAGGTAGAATATCAAGCGTTAATCAAGAAAAGGCTCCACAGAGCTGCCTACAGGATGGAGGCATTTCCAGTTGACATTTCCCCTTCCCAGGGGACCCTGGCTTGTGTCAAGCTGACAAAACACTAACCAACACATAGAGATCTCAATTTACAGGCTTCCAGAGAACCGTAAATAACTCCCAATGTAGAGGTTCAAATAACTTGCTCCAATATGAATGTACTGATGCAGAGAAACTTGAAGGAATAAAATTGATGCTGTAAGATTTACTAATAAACTCGGTTAGGAAATTAATTACACGAGGAAGACTTTCGCTGAAGGAGTACCGTCTCCCGTTATGACTAGAAGATAAACAGTTCACTAGGCATGTTAGGAAAGAAAATTCAAATCACAATCGAAGTGCAGGGTTGCTGAGAAAAACGTTTCTGCTAATGTCCATTCACCAAGACTGATCTCTCATTTGGCTCCACTCCCACAGCAACAGGAGCCAGCCTTTAAAACCAGCAATTAGGACCATCCCAGTCAAAGGGGAAGTAAACTGAAGTTGCTTCGAAGATGCATAGGGAATGGAAGAATGGATCCAGATTCCCTTTCTGCATAGGGACTTTCTCCCGGTCTTATATTTAAAACCTGTGTTTTTCTTTTTTCAGAAGTATTTATCACAGGATTTAGAACACACAAAAAAATAGAAAGTGAAAGAATGACTAACCAGTGCTATGACAATGACTGAATCAACTATGCCTGTCAATTTCACCCAATACCATCCATACCATTAAGGATGTTTTAGAAATAGCATACTAATAAAGCGCACAGATGTCATCGGAGTGTTATAAAGCAAAGAGACCCTGCAGCCCCACATATGCACATGACCAACTGTAATGGAAGTTTTGGGTTCTCTGTGTGTTATGTAAATATGCTTTTGTTTTAATCCCAAGGATGGGATTTTAGTTCGGCTATAGTTTGTCCACAGCTGATAATTGTCTAGTACAGAGTGTGGCTCTTGCCAGCTGGTAACGGCCTTCCGAGTGAGCACAGAGAAGCACGGTCTAGGACTCTGAGAGTATAAATATGAGAGCTGAGAAAGAGAAGGTGTGGCATTCGGTGTTGGTGTGTGGCGTGTGGCATGTAGCGTGTAGCAGTTTGCAGAGACCAGAGATTCCCAGACGGTGTGTCCGTTTGGAGCAGACAAATGGAGAGAAACGCTTTGGGGTGCAGCAGCATAGAGGAGACTGTTGGCTGTGTCTACAGTTGACAGAGATTGGTACAGAGCCCTAAAAGAACCCCTTGACTGGGGCCCCTCTCCCCACCAACCTTTTTTCTCTCCTACTTAAGATTGGATGAAGGGAAGTAGAGGCTTTTAAACCCCCTACAGCTAACGGTGTAGTGAATAGTGTGTGTCATGGGCTGGCAGGCATCGTGTGCACAAAGTCAAGCATTAGTTTATTTCTGCTGTGGGGCAGTATATTGATACATGACCTCTGGCACAGCTGCTCAGCCAGCAGAGCGGGAGATTGCATTCCCTTATGATATATGCATAAGTAACCTTGGATGTGTTAAAACAACAACAGCCTCAAAATACATTAAACAAACAACTGAGCGGCCATAGTTTTGCTGATTTTGTACATATGATTAGAAGCTTGTACAAAAACATGACCTTGGCAATCCAGATAGAATGATAAGCTCTGGGTGTCTCTGATATAGGTGGAAAGGAAAGGGGACACAGAGTTGAACTAATTGCAAATGAAAACCTACACCTTGAAAACCATTAAACACCACAGAATTGCATCTATACATTTACCACAAAAGCACATTCATATAATGAAGAATTCTTAATTATCATCCGAAGAAAAAATCACAGATTTTCATTAGGAAATCCACTTGACACACAGAAACTTTATTGTTTAAAAACAAACAAACAAACTGTAATTTACTGCTTTCTGTTGCTGGGACAGAACGTGAGACCAAATCAGGAACAACACACCTTGCAGGTTAAGGTTTCTGTTTGCAGCTAAGATAGTTAAGTTCCTGCTTGTGCTGTGCAGATTACGGTTTCTGTTTGTAGTTGACGAATAAGTTCCTGTCCTGTGTTGTCCTTGAAAGGTGAAGTTTCTCCCCGTAAATAAGAAGTTCCTGTTTCTTAGCCTGATGTAAACTGCAAGACATGCTTTTCAACCTACACTAAACTTCAGCCCTATCCACACGGCGGATTTCCTTACCCTTGTTACTTCCCTTTCGTTGTATTTTTCTAAGTGTATAACAGCCAGCTCTCTTGCCCTTGTAAATACCTTCTCTCTCCCATAAGAGGGAACTCAAGAGGCCTGCAGGGACTTCTCTCTAAAATCCTGATTTAGGAAGAGGCAGCTGGGCAAGCCAGTTCTGGGTGTACCCCAAATACAGCTTGCTTTAATCAGACAATAATGGACTTGTTTTTTCTCCTAGGTTCTCAGGCTTAATAAGAACACTGACTAAAACCATCCTGGAGAAAGAAAAGGCTTATTGATGTACATGATACAGTCCATAATCTAGGGAAACCAAGGCAGGAATTCAAGCAGGAACCTGGAGGCAGAAACTGAGGCAGAGACAATGGAGGTGCACTTCTTCCGGGCTTACTCTCCGAGGCTCACCTTCTTATATAACCCAGAGCCACCTGTCTGAGGTGGCACGGCCCATGGTGGGCACACCCTCCCACATCAATCATAAATCAAGAAAATGCCCCCCACACATACCCACAGACCAATCTAATGGAGGCAATCTTTCAAATTAGGCTCTTTCTTCCCACGTGACTCTAGTTTGTGCCAAGCTGACAAAAACTAACCAAGTTAACAAAAAACTAACTGTATACTATTGTGTATATACTATATTATACTACCTATGTACTATTTGGCAGACAAAATGTCTTTTCCTAAAGTGAGTTATCTCTGCCTCCAGGAATTTGACCACCATCAAAAACTTCCACAGTTAGTGCACACACAGTTTCTCTCCTGTGTAAATTTCCTTGTGCTCTTGGGGCTGGACCTTGAGGCCAGGCTTTCCCGCATTCGCTGCCTCTGTAAGGCTTGCTTCCTTAGTCAGTTCTTTGGTGCCTGCTGAGCACTGTCCCCTCGTTGAAGGCTCTCCCACATTGATGGCAGGCATGATGTTTTTCTTGGATAAGCTTTCGGGTGGCTTTTCCGTGAGGCTGCCCACCAGTGTGACTCCATGACGCAGCAGCCTGTGACGCTGATGTTTGGGGTCTCTTAGACCACCCCGACCACAGCTCACAGGACGGCTTACCAGGCCTGGGGTCAGGGCTCGGTTAGATGGTCTTCGGCTCTTGGAGGGAACATTGTCAGCCTAGAGGAGAAAATCTCATTTAAATTTTATGTATACGAATTTATACAAAGGCAGGTATTGTAGAGTTCTTTAGGTGGATAGTTAATAGCATGATTCCTTATGGCTTCTTCGGATAGCCTGTTATTTTATCCTCCTTCTGTACTTACCTCTCTCCCTGTCCCTAATTGAAGCCCCCACTCCGTTTCCCCATCAGGTCACTTGTACCCTGCTGTTCTCTCTCTGCCAACTGTGGAGGAGTGACTGGCTTTGAGTCATATTTGCTGAAGAGATCAAAGCAGAGAAGCAGGTTTTACACAGAATGAGTTTCATGTTGTTTCTTTTTAATTTTCAAAAATTTTGTATAGTATCCATTCTGAAAATCAGACTTTTTAAATATCTCAAGCCTCTATGAATCAAAAGTGCTAAATAGGGGCTGGTGAAGACATTCGGCATATAAAGGCACTTAGTGACAGTCCTGATGCCCTAAGTGTGATCCCCAAACCCACATGGTAAAAGGAAAAAGAGGACCCAAGAAAGTGTTCCTCTGACCTCCACATGCAAGCTGCATCATATGTGGTGGGGCACACACTAACTGTAATTTCAGAGTAATTAAAATTAATGTATAACTATTTTATGTAAGTGATGTAAAGCAATTTAATAAAAATAAAAGAAATTCTTAAGTTTCTTTTAAAAAGAACAGTAACAGAGATTAGAAAAATTAGAAGAAGAAACTGAGCAGTTCTTTCAGAAAGGAATAGAAAGAAACAGAAAAGAGGGCCTGGAGAGATAGCTCAGCAATCAAGACAGCTGTCTGTTTTCCACTGGTTCGGTTTCCAGAACAACTGCATTGGGCAGTTGTAATTGCTTTCCATGCAGTTCCAGAGGATCTGGCGCCCTCTTCTGGAAGCCACATGCACTGCACCCGCGCGCCTCTAAGATTTACCTGAAATGCGCTTACCTAGAAGGAATTCATTCAGGATGTTCTCACATGAGACGGAAAGTAGCTATAGATGATAGAGAAAGGTAAGGGATTCAGAGCAAGAAACATACAAAAGAAGGATGCTTCAAGGTAACACTAAAGGATACACCAAAACAACGCTGAGCGCTCAGGGCCAAGGGATCATCCGGGCTCCAGCTCTCAGGTTAAGCAAGGTGCCAGGAGAGGTTTGCTCTAATGTCTGCAGTCGACAACCTGACTTTTCAGCCCAGCTGCGAAGCTTTAAGCCCGGGCTGGCTTCCAGCTCACCAAATGAACTCGAGCTAATTATGTCACTGTGTGTCTCAGGCTCCTCTACTCCATTTTACTTATTTTTGAATATTTTTGCTTAATTGATCTATTATTTGTTTTATGTGTAAATATATACATGTGTGCCTGAAACCCGCTGAGGTCAGAAGAGGGCAGCAGGTTCCCCATAGGTGGAGGTCAGGGGGTTGTGATCTAGGATGTGGGTGCTGGGACTGATAGCCCAGTGAGAGCAGCCTCTCCAGCCACTTAGCCATTCATCAATATTCATTCATTTATCTATATGTCCATCTATCTATTTATTTCATGTTTCGCCTGCATATACATTTGCGCACCAAATGCTGGTGCCCAGTGCCCATGGAGGCCCAAAGAGGCCATTAGATTCGTGCGAACCCAACGCTACAAACAGGTGTGAGCTGCCGTGCCATGTGGGCACTGAGAATTGAATGTGAGCCCTCTGGAAGAACAGCTGGTTTTCCTAACCACTAAGCCATTTCTTTACCCGCTCCTTCGCCCTAAGGAGGGGGCCGTCAGCATAGCCTGCCTGGGAGAGCTAGTACCATGCCTGGGACACACAAAGAACCAAATGAGGGGGTGATTGCTGCCGTTAGGAATAGATATGCACAGCTGGAGATAAGGCCAGCAGCAGAATGCTTGCCTCACACGCTCGCTCAAGGTCCCTGGTTCGATATTCTACAAGTGTTCCCACCAAAAAAAAGAGGATATTCACACATCTAGAGAAAATACAGCAAGTAACGACACATTATAGGCCAGAGGCAATAGTGCAGGAAAAGAAAAGAACTTACAGACAGGCTGCTGGAGACGGATCTGGCCAGAACCTGGCCTGTCTCTTAGATGGGTAGTTATAGAAAACATTCATTTGCACACTGGGGATGCTAGTGTGTAGAAGAGAGACAGATCTAAACAAGAAAACCCAAGAAACAGCACAAAAAGCATGTCATTTTATAAATGACAAGGTAGGTGTCATGACCCCTGCCTGCAATGTCTGCATTCAAGGTGCCAAGGCAGGAGAATATCAAGAATTAAAAAAAAAAAAATTTAATGTAGTTCTTTTAGCTACATCTCACCAATTAAAAAAAAATGGGGTTGTGGAATATTAGAAATGGGTAAGCAGCTAGGAATACTTACTGCTCTTCCAAAGGACCTTCATTCAGTTCCCAAGACCCATATCAGATCCCTCACAATTTCCTGTAACTCCAATTTGGGGGTGAAGGGGTCTCATGCCCTTTGACCTCCAAAGGTACTGTATATGTCGTGTGTGTGTGTGTGTGTGTATGAATAAACTCATTCAGGTACATATGCATATTTTTAAGTCTTTAATAGAAGAGTTGTGGCTTTCAATTTCACACCAATTTTGTAAAGGTGTTTTTATTTATTTTTATTTTACATGGGAGAGTATGTTGCCTGCAAGCATGCCTGTGGATCATGTGTGTGCCTGAAATCCTTAGAGGCAAGAGGGCACCAGAACCCTTGGAACCTTGGAACTAGAATTCCCTTCAGTCACAGCATTTCACCAATAATAAAGAATAATAATAAAAAAGAATTCTAGGCTTTCCTCACCTACAGACTGTCAACTCCCCAAAAAAGACAGAAGGGGATAGTCAGGGGGTTCAAAGTACTTGTGCTAAGACTATGAGGCCCTGAGTTTGTGTCTCCAGCACCTGAGTGAAAAGAGCAGTGCAGGAGTACACTCCCATAATCCCAGTGGGGTAGCGACAGAGACAGAAGAGCTTCGAGGCCCGATGGCCAGCATGTCCATAGAGATGCATCAATGACCTCGAGGTTCAGTGCCACGTCCATTCGCAGAATGAAATAAAATAGGGTGGGAAGTGACTGAGGGAGGTACCCAGCACCGGCCTCTGCTCTCTACATGCATGTGCGCATACATTCTTGCCCACGTGCACACAAATACATGAACAGTGACTAGTAAAGGAGGTTTAGATGCAGAGGCCCTTGCATCTTCTTCCACCCTGTACTCGGCTCCTGGGGGGATGAATGAGACCATCTTGGGAGCAAGGAACTAGGGATGTGCTGCTTCTGTTGTCTTCCTCGGAGAGCCAGAGAACAGAACCTCAGGCAGCTCCAACTTACCTCAGAAGAAGTATCTTGCTGCTCTGGACCTAGTGTTTGGGGTCTGGGGTAAATTCACGGCAGCAGGTGTGTTCGCTCTGGACTTTATGTTCTTGTGCTTCTCTCACTGGCAGACTGGGCTTCCTAGGGCACTGCAAGGACTTCTGGAGGCTCCAGCAGAGGTGCTCGGCCAGCAGAGCTGCCTGACCACAGGTTTGCGGAGAGCCTGGAAAGCCCTGGAAAGGCAATGGCCACATGGTCATTCATCTGATACCTGACAGTGATTTCCACGGGCCTGAGGCAAAGGGCATATTTAAACATTGTAGAGTAGATGATGTTTGGGGACATCCAGTGGGAGAGTTGGGTAGGGAGGGGGGCTTTAAGTTTGGACTGAAGGTAAAGAGGGATTCAAATTGCTCTCCCTGATTTTGCATGTGAGAACAAGATGCTGTAAACTTAGTTGTCGTTCTTAAAGTGAGGACAAAACTGTACTATTTAGACTTGGGAAAGTGAATGCAAAATGGGGCTCATGAAGCCTTCAGTGCCTGCCTGACAGCTAGGAAATACAAATAGAAACCAACACGAGGTCAACTCAATTTTTATGTAAGTTTTATACATTTTGGCTATATACCATAAGCATCAGAATATCTGTTTGTGGGCTGGAGAGAGGGCCCAGTGATTAGGAACACTTACCTCTCTTGCAGAGGACCTGGGTTTGATTTCCAGTGTTCACAAACTCTATTGGCAGCATGAACCTGGGGAGCAGGGCCTAAAATGAGTCAGGCAACAGTCTCATGCAATCAACAGTAAATAAGCCATTTTTTTTCTGTGAGGAATAAGAAGAGTCATTTGAGTAAAGTGTGTAATCACGAGAACAAGCCACAAGAGGCAAAAACATGTTTTTCTAGGGAGCCATATATGCCCATAACAATACCATTGGGTAAACTTAGCAAGGTAAGCTCACTCCTATCCATCTCACCTGGGAGGGGCACAAAAGCACATTCCAGGAACCGTTTCATGCTTTTGAAGAAACTAAGGTCACAGACTCTTGTCTTGTTTCCTTGAAGTTTTCTCATAAGAGCTCAGAATTCCCCTTACACAACTCCATTCTTGGACTGTGTCACGAGTGCTTGATTATGCCAGAGGACTTTAACCGAGATGCCACAAAGGGCGGCAAGGTATTGATAAAAGCCAATGCCAGAATGATTTTTGAATGCTGCTTTAATCACACAGATATCTAAGAGTTTCATAGCACATTTTACATCTTATGGGGAATACAACCTGGCTACAGGTACGGGCTCGGACACTTTTGGCTCTGGTGTCCGGTGTCTTCTAGGTCCTGGAATGTTTTGGTTCCAGCCGGACCTCAGATGTGTGCTATGATGACTTGATAGGCCTCGGAGCTTCTCTGCTCCAGCCAGGATAAGGTGGTCCTTTCAGGGCCGGTTTGTTAAGGTGGTCTGGGCTTTTCAAACAGCTGTTTGGGAATTGGATGGTTATTGGTGATCTTGTGGCTTCCTCATCACGAGTCTAGCCTGCCGCGCCTGTGTAGGCTCAGGCTGCAGTTTTATACACTTTTAAGCATGGCTTGGCTTATCGCTCTTTCACACGCACCAGCTGCTAATCAGCTGACATTACCTAATTTCATTACTTAATGTCTTAAGGATGTTACTTTAATTGTTATGCTTCATTCCAGAGCATCGCTTAGCTTATCATTCTTACACACACACACACACACACACACACACACACACACACACACACACCAGCTGCCTTAAGGGCGTTACTTAGTTACTGTCTCTAAGACTATCTTCTTATCTATCCTTGACAGCTCTGCTGTCTTGCAAGCAATGCCTTAAGGGCGTTGCCCAGTCACTGTCACCAAAAATGTCTCTTAACTTTGCTGCCGACAGCTCTGCTGTCTTACAGGCTCATTACAGACTGTGTTCTAACACCCAGCACCCATACAGTGTGCAGTTCACAACTGTCCGTAATTCCAGTTCAGTAAATCCGATGCCTTATTTTGACCTTTACAGGCGTCAGGCACATGTGTGGTGCACATACATACACACATGCATGCAGGCAAAACACTCATACACAAAATGAACAAATATTTAAAAGAACTCAAGACTGCCTGGGATTTTGTTGGTGCTTCTTCTCCTCCTCCTCCTCCTCCTCCTCCTCCTCCTCCTCCTCCTCCTCCTCTTCCTCCTTCTTCTCATGAGGCAAATGGGCTGAGTGAGTTCCAGTTTGTCCTAACGTCAAAAAGGGGAAGAAAAGAAGATCAGTCTGAGGCCTAGTTCATTCTAAAGGAGACCCTGTCCCCATGATCTCATGTAGTCCGATGCTCACAATCCAGAAAAAAAAAAAAAAAAAAAAAAAAAGGCAGGGCCTGGAGGCACATACCTATAATTTTAGCACTTGGGAGATGGAGGCAGAAAGGTCAGCTCAGACTCATACTCAGCTAAATGAAGAGACAGGCTGAGCTACATGGTCATGATTCTTGTAGAGTAACTCTAGAAGAATCATTGTATCTAGGGTAAACATGAGAACGAAATAGTTGTTTTTCACTGGATCTAGGGTAGACAGCAGAATGAAGAGATGTTTCTAGAAGTACTTTGATCTTGAAGAAATCATCGTGGGAAACAGTGACTGTTTTCTGTTATCGATAGAGTTGTTTTTCTGAAGGAGCTTTACAGCCTTTGCATGACTTTGCTCGCATGATGGTCCTGGCACACCTGGAACATCCCCCATTATGGGGTCCTGCAAGCAGTGTACAATAAAGGCTAAAGCTGCAGGTGTGTGATGTGATGCTTTTCTTCATGGAACATAGATTAGATTAGCATCTTTCGTATGAGGAACTTGTTTTACACAAAAAACAACTGTTGTGTAACTATCAATAAATATGCTTCTGCACAGCTGTTGAGGTCCGGTTCACTGAGGCTGGCCCTACCTGCTGCCTCAGAGCCTGATCACCTTCTGAAGAGACCCTCTTCCTTCAGTTGTCCACATAACTCACAACACTGACAGACCCTGGCTCAAAACAAACCAACACCCCCTACCCCCGCCCCTGGCAAAATACAGTAACAATTCTTCAACCTCTTGTTACCTCTCATTCCTAGTCTCAGCTTCTAGACAATTCTGTGTAAACTCACGGTACCGCATGCAGTCTGTTCTCTTCTTAAGAAATCAGCTAAAGTCGCTGACTCAGTTACCTTGCTTAGTTGAGAAACCTGCACACACACCAGGCTTTCTGCTCACTGAGCACTGCCTTCCTGCCACAATGCATCTGAATGGGGTCATTTTCATCAGGGATTTTTAGTAACCTTCAATAAGTGGACCGAAGAACTTCATGGCTATAAATCAGCTCTTGGCACTACATTCCTCAGATCTCTGATGTTATTACTACCTTGAGAATCAACAAATGCTTGTTGGAGATGTAAATGCAAGACTCAACTCTCAGCTTTCAGGGGATAGATTTATTCTGTGCTAAATACATGTGACACTGGCCTTTCATAACTCAGGTCACCCTGAAGAACAAGTCTGATGTGGAAATGGACACACCAGCTATAAAGTCAAAGACCAAAAATCAAGTGAAATCAAAGCATTTTCTAGATACACTAGTAGGGACACAGGTAGGTGGCGTACAGGAAGTGAGAAAACTGCTCCAGGCTAGTTTTGGAGAATTGGGTTCTGATTCTGTGTATCCAGGCACTGTTTCTGGATTGGAAGAAATGAAGCTTAGTCGGTAAGTGGGTTAGCAGGACCTTGATCCAGCGGTGAGTGTGGGAGAAACAGCCTTCTCCAAGAAGTTTTCAGTGAAAACTTATTTATTGGGGGAAATAAGGACTATATAAACCTTGAAGAAGTGGGGAGGGGTTTCTGGGTGAGCGTGCACCATTGGCTGGGGCTGATGTGCTGGGGATGTTTAATTGCATGAAGAGGAATTCCAGATGCTAGCTGGACATGTCTTTGTGAGGAAATAGGAAGTTTTAACCAGAAACCTGGCCTCCCAGGATACATGACTACCTCAAAGGGTGACAGAGATGGGATTATAAGGCTCCGTGCACCAGGGCATGCAGGTCCAGGACAGGGAGGAGTGGTTCTTACTCCTGCCCATCTCAAGATGAGATTTTTGTGGGTTTGGACACCTCTCGACCTCACTTTTGGTTGAGGCTGGCTCCCCAGTCCATGGCTCACCTCCCCACATGTAATCTGATGACATTCTTAGCTTTGGGTTGGTGGAAGCTAGTGGCCCATTAACACATTTTAAAAGTTTTACCTGATAGTTAAAAGAACGTTGGGACAAATACAGAGGTGGATGATTCCAGACTCTTAAAGAAGACTGAACGTGGCATGAAATCATTTTTGCTCTAGATCTAGAACATTTCAATTCTCCATAGTCAGGGAGCTCTTGTTCGTCAGCTTTGTAAATCTTTAACATTGGTGGAGCACGCTTCCCAGAGGACTTCAATTTACGGGAAGAAGCCCACATAACTTCTTACATATCCCGATAAGGAAGCAGCATTATTTTCTTCAAAATGCCAATCAGTGATCCTTACAGTGGCCACAGGGTCCCTGGCAAAAGCCAACACTAACCCACCTCATCTGCAAAGGACCCAGGTACTCAGAAGGTAGACTCAGGGATTAGGATTTGCCACTTAAATGTTTTGCATCTCAAGCTCCCCAGAGGCAGTTGCAGGCTGGAAATGAACGGCCTTCCCCTGGAAGCCATGCTGTTTGCACAAAGGCTCTCCTCTCCCTGTGCCCACTGCCTGCATTTCTCCTGGCCTTTGTTCTATCCTTGGGTTCTAAATGTTCACCATATATGATAGGCTGATTCAGATATTCGACAGGCTGATTGAGAATGGCTGTTCCCAAGTTGGGGAAAACATAAATAAACTAACTTCCCATTTATATATATAGTTTTGTTACTTTCTCTTCCCTTAGGCTAGTGTTTTGTACCAGAGTCAGGCCTTAGGGTCAGGGGCTCCCAAACACTCCATGCCCAGGAGGTAATAGAGTCACCCTATGAGAAATGTAAACATGGGGTACTTTTTCTCCCCTAAGATGATTCAAAACAAATGACTGCAGTGGTTTGGACAAAAAAAAGCTGAATCAAAAATTCCTTTCAGGAACAGGTTTATGGTAAAAGGCCTGGAGGCCGGAGAGCATTGGCTAGAACACTCTATGAAGAGCTAAACACGATGGGAACTTCGGGGAAGGAGACACTTCCAATGGAGAATGAAAGAGCGGGGAGAAGGGGAGCCGCTGAGGGACCCAGGGCTGGAGGCCAGAGGAGACTCTCTAGAGAGCAGTAGTTATCTCTAGAGAGCAGTATTTATCTTGGGACCAAATCCTACAGCAGTCTTTGCCGAGGAGCCTCAAGCCCAATCCTTAGAACAAAGGAAAGGTTTGACTTCTATAATCCTTTGGTGGAGGCAGGAAGTGTGGCATCGCATGGTCCTATTCCACAATCCTTACAGTGTCAAGGAGCACTAAGGAGCCAGGTATCACGAATTAAGGACTGTCAGATACTGCTCATGGCCTAGGATGTTTAAATACATTTTGAGTCTCCCGAGTCTTTATTCTGGGAGGTTGGGGCCAGGAGGAAAAACCACTGCATCAGTATGTTCAGTCACATTCTCCCTTCCTCACACATCACTTTATTCCCACCCACACCCCCTCACCCAAGGAGAATATGTTTATGCCTTTTTTCCTCGTGGTTTCTCTGCGAGCTTCTCCTGAGTCCTTCCCCTGACAGGCTGACCACCCAGAGCATCTAGAAGCTGTGGGTGGCCACACAGGACATCAGATGATGACCGTGGCATGGAAGAAAGCCAGAGCTAGGGGTCAGGAGCTAAGGGCAAGTCCTCTCGCCTGAGTGTGGCTCCCAGGAAGCCTCCCATGGAACGTTTGCTCTCCAAGAGCCTTAACGGATCAAGTAACGTGTGGGTGGGCAGTTTCTCTTCTGTGGCCACTCACTTCTGTGACCTCATTCCTGGAGATCCTTGTGGCACCAAAGCCTGCCACTATCTGTCACATCAACCTTCTTCCAACTGCTCAAAACTCCTCTTCTCACGCACATGACCCCCACCCCCCCGGCCTCTCACTGTGCTGTGACTGCTGCTGCCGTGGCAAGAGAGTGGGACAGGGGCGCACCAGGCAGGACACCAGGATACCTCCCATTTCTTTTCAGCGTGCCTGGCCCCCGAGCCGGGGTACCAGCTGAGCATATCTAAGTCAGAGACAGTCAAGGAAGGCCTGTGTGTCCTTGTGCCCTGCAACATCTCCTACCCACATTTGGACCTCTACCCTCTCTGTCTTTGGATAATGGTTCCAGAAAGGGTTCAGTAAAGATCACGACTCTCCAATGGCTACAAATGACCCCAAACAATCAGTGCAGAAAGCAAACCAGGGCCAATTCCATATTTTGGAGGGCCCACAGAAAATTAATTGTTCCCTGTTCATGAAGGCGTAAAGAAAAATGACACAGGCATGCACTTCTTCAGGGCAGACAGAAATTATTCTGTGAGTTATAATTACAGAGAAATCTAGCTGACAGTGAGTGTGACTGGTAGGCAGTGGGGTCACCTTTAAAATCCTAAGGGTCCTCTAGAAATGGCAGAAGGGGGTTCTATGATCCTCATCTTCCGTGGGATCCTTTGAAACAACTGCTGTGCTGGTTGAGGGAGCATGGAGGCCCTGAGGCAGAGTCTCCTCACTGTGGTCTTCACTATAGTTCATGTCCCTGTCTCTCCGCTACAGCTCTGTCACACACCCCTGACATTCACATCCCAAGGACCCTGGAGACTGGCTTTCCCAGAAACTTTACCTACTTCATGTCCTGGGCCTAGGAGAGGAGAAAACCTCCACCTTCTCTTGGATCTCAGATGTCCTCACCCCCGGGACCTAAGACTACCCTCTCCTCAGTGCTAACCTTCATGTGCAGGCCCCAGGATCACAGCACCAAACTCACTGTTCATTGACATTCTGTGGAGCTGGTGTGATTATGGGAAGAGCCATCCAGCTCAGTGTCACCTGTGAGTGAATCTAGAACATCCAGTTCTTCAGAGTATGAGATGCCCAGAAGGTGGGGCTGGAGAACCAGAATAGCTCAGGCCCCCTAAGTAGGGGCCATGTAAGAAAACAGTGCCTCCATGGAGTGTGATTTCTAGGATGGTTTCAGAGAGTTTTCATCTTTATTCCAAGTGAAGAGGCAACTCCCTTTTCTGACCACATGATACATAGAACCCCGGTAAGACTCTTTTAGAAAGTGACCCAGCAGGACCACTGTCCCCATGAAGCGGTCGGTGGGGGCCTGTCTTATCAGCTTTTTCAGACTCTGATGTAGGAGGTTCGGCAGCAGCTGCCTGTCAGGCCTTCTCCCAAGTGGTCCCTGATATGTGATGGAGATGATCATGAGAGACCAGCATCTTCCTCCCGTCCATCTGCAAAGATGTTTTCTCTCTACTCACTAAACATCTTGGGGACATTTCTTTGCACATTTTTAAAATTACAATTATTTAGTGTGTGCATGCATTTGTGCACATGGCCATTCCACGTGGTACAGAAGGAGGTCAGAGGAAAACTTGTGGGAGTTGCTTGTTTTCTTCCACCATGTAAAGTTCATAGTATTTGGCAACAAATTCCCTTACCCACTAAACCACGTTGCTGGTCCTTGGAAAATCTGTTAAATAGTCTTCTTTTAAAATATAAATTTATTTATTTAATGTATCTGCATGTTTGTGTGTGTACACATACATACAATGCCTACAGAGTCCAGAAGAGGGCATCAAATCCCCTGGAGCTCGAGTCACAGGTGGTTGTGAGTTGCCTGCTGTGGGTGCTGAGAACCTAATCCAGGTCCTCTGTAAGAGCAAAAAGCGCTCTGAACTGCTGAGCTCCCTTTCTAGACTCCTAAATCTTTAGTGTTTACAGCAGTTTAACCTTGCAGCAAAGCTGAATGGCAAAAAAGGAGATTTCTCATGTACCTGCTGTCCTCACATTCACAGCCTCTTGTGTTGTGATCCTCTTCCAGATGGTCCATTGTCACAAAGGATGAACCTACATGGACCTATTTGTATCACCCGTAGCCCGCAGGTCACATCACGGCTCACCCTGGGTGTTGTATGTGCCTTATCTTTGTCGCACAGTCACATGCAATATGGACACAGCACTGAAAATCTCTTTGAGACATCTATTTTAACTCTATTAATTTCTTTAGCTCTGACTAGCCAGGAACTTCTTATGTAGACAGAGCTACCCCTTGAGCTTATAGAGATTTGTCTGCTTCTGCACTCCTGGACATTTCTTTTTACTACCTCTGTCTTCTGCCCTGGCATATGTCCCAAATAAGCAGTCCCTACACTGCCCTGATCATCTGGCAATGATATCTAGTCCCTACATAACAGAGTGCGTGTTGGCCTCCTGTGAGGTGTGACCAAGTGGGATCAGGATTCAGGGTTTAGTCTGGGTGTGACTCAACGGTCCAACAACCGTATCTCTGATCCATTGCTTCTAGACCTTTTGGTAGCATATGGGCCACACCCATACTGAATAACAATACAGTGAAGACAAGAAGAGGTGACCCAAACCTTCTTTCTTCTGTACTGTCTCATGTACAATCTGTCCATGACACTGTCTCTAATGAAACCTCTTAGGTACTAGGCTTCATTGACCACCTGTGTCCTGCTATTGGTCTGCAGAAGAATCCTGTGTAAAGGGAATATGGGTCCTGGCAGAGATTGACTCTGATGGACAACAGCATCAGAGGTAGACTGGATCCTTCAGATAGTGAGGAATTTAGTGGCCCAATCCCACCGCAGAGATGAGGGCTCTGAAGACACTAAGGAAGAGGAGCACAATCCTGTCTGCTTGAAGGTCAAAGCTCCTTCATGCCTCTTCTTCAGCAGGGAATCCAGGCATTAAAGCATCTACGGGAGTCATTCTGGGAGCCTTTGGAGTAGCTGGTGTCATAACCCTGCTTGCAATCTGCATCTGCCTGGTCTTGCTCATGGATCTGAGTATGGAGATGAGGGATTATAAGGAGCTATGGCCAGGGCTTGGGAGAATACAGGCAGTAGCCACTTAAGCTTGGGTATACCCTGGATGTCCAGAAGAGGGGGCAAGAAGAGGTCCTTGGTATAGCTGCATCATCAGAGCCACTAGATGACCTGCCTGATCACGTGTTCAAAGATCACGCAATGACCCTTAGTTGAACAAAGCAGGCTAAAAGAGTGAAGGCTCTCAGGAAGAAAGAAGCCAGGATGGTAATGGTAATAAACTCTTCACCTGCCACCAGGCCAGCATCCTGGATGAATGAGATGTATATCCTCGGACCCCACCATCTCGCAGGAAATTCCTGAGCCTATGCTGCTGTCCCATACAGCAGTTCAGATCTATGTATGTCACCAGCTCCGTCCACTCTCTTCAGGCACAGTGAAGGTTTCCAATCACGAAACAGTAACCAATGAGAAAGCCGTACATGACAAGGATCCCAGGGGACGTGTGCATCCTAGGTTACATGAAGCCACACAAGTTGAGACCAGGGCTTGTCTTCAGTGTGCACATATGTAGAGAGAGAGTGGACTAGAGTCTTGAGTGTGGATTTTTGGGGGAGGAAATAGATGAGATGTGGCTGGCAGGCTCCGCCGGTTAGAACAGCCACCCTGAATGACTGAAGCTGGCTCCGGGGTTTAGGCTGTCTCTACTTGCTGCCTGGACATGGGACTGTGAGGTACAAGCCTAGAAGGCCTAGCGTGTCGGAGCTCCCTGAAGGACATGGCGGGTTCCACACTGCATAGGATGTTTGCATGTTGCTGTGGTAGAACACTATGACCAAAGGCAACTGTAGGAAGAAAAGGTTCATTTGCAACTCCTCAGCCAAAACCCTTGACTGAAGGAAGTCAAGGCCGGAGCTGAAGTGGTGACCATGCTCGCTTCTTCTGCTTACGTTTCTGCTGACTTCCTCCGGCTTGCTCAGCTTTTCTTCTGTATACAGCCCAGATCCCCCCATGTAAAGGTTGGGATGGAGAGACTGTAGTCGGTACAGCACATACCCAGACACCAAATTCCCAGCACAGAGGAGATTTATTACCCTGGAGGGACAAGTGGGGGTAGAGGGCAACTGGGGGTGTGGAGGGGGGCTGCCTCTGGGTCAGGCAAAGGCAGGCAGCAAAAAGCAGAGGAGGGTTGTTCTGTTTTGTTGTTTTTGTTTGTGTGTCTAGTCTCAGGAATGGCCAAGTAAGGGAATGAACCTTGGGGGTAGCTTTAGGAATGTAATCTAACGGTTTTTAGCAAGGGAAAGGAAAGGAAAAGAGCAAAAGCTGTCAGCGCCATGTTTGCAATGCTGGAGCCAGTTAGAGAGCCCTTCAAGCTGCCTAAAGATGAGACTGCCCACAATGAGGTGGATCCTCCCCTATTAATTAACAATCACGAAAATGACCCCTCCTCCCATTGGCCAAATTGATGGAGGCAATCCTCAAATGAGTTTCTCTCTTTCCAGGTGTGTCAACATGACAAGCAAAAGTAGCCATCCCACTGGGTCTGCTTTTCACGATGTCATTTATGCTCCATAACCCAGCAAGGACCCAGCCCCTCTCCATCCTTGCCCTCTACCACTTCGTGATCTGTAAAGTGCTTCAGAGCTTGTCTGTGCCAGTTCTGAACACACTTTGCAGTTAATACTCATGAGGTCAGGCACTTGGCCTGTAGCTTTTAGGCTCATTGGAGCTAAATAGTGAGATTTTTTGTCTCTAAAACAACACAGTCCGTGGTCCCACTGATGGACCTGGGTGGGAGCTCAGACTCTGAATAAACTGATGCCACACCATCAAGCCGAAGCCTACCTGAGGGCATTGAGCCAAGACAGCTCGGTGTCTCCACCTCACAGATGTTGGAGACATCAAAGACTCCCTAGATGTCTACAGTTGGCAAGGTGATCATAAAAATCACAGCTGCTACTGCTGTGGCCTCTCTGGGTAACTTAAAGAGCTCAGTTGTCAGTGACTGGCCTTCTCAGCCTTATAAGTGGGTCACCACCACTTTCTTACAAGAATGAGGAGCTTCTGAGACATTCATGGGGAGATCAAGATGAGATATCCAAATCTGGAGTCAAGAGATGGTTCCACATGGGACAGAATCTGGGCACTCTCCAGCTTAAGACCTTCAAGTGGACCAAACCACAAACAAAAGGAGAATGCACAGAAAATGCCCCAAACCCTTCACCACTCAGAGTCAGGGAGATGAGGAGGAAGAAACAAGAAAGCTGGGAAGAGAGGCGGCTGAGAAGAGGCACCGAGGAGGAGGGCGCAGAACGGGGTCTGTTAGTCGCAAGTGATGAGGTGCAGAAGAGGAGAGTGGATGTCTCAGGTGCTGACCAGTGGGGGAGGCCAGGGGCGAGAATGATGCTGGGATTCAAGTGAGTGGATCAAACGGTCTGGACACGTCCGGGCCTGGGGAAGAAGTCTTTTGGGATTGCTGAGAGCTGAAGAAGGATGGTTCGGTGATTGAGGGTACTTGCTGCTCTTGTACAGTCCCGAGCTCAGTTCCCAGTACCCAGATCAAGTGACTCACAGCTCCCTATAGCTCAAGTTCGGGCAAATCTGATGTACTTTTCTGGTATTTACAAGTTACCAGACACACGTGTGGTACACATAAACTTACACCAATCCACACACATACATTTAAATAAAAATAAATCATTTTTCTTTAAAAGCAAGTGTCTGGGTATAGGTTGTAAACAATAGGAGCCCATAAGATTCCTCTTGAAAAAAATTAAAGTAATAAAAATCAGATTGAGCAGAAAAACAGACCCAAATCCTTCTATCTTATGATGGGATCATGATAACGTCAGCGTTCACGGTAAGTGCTAAGAAGACAAACAGAATGGTCTGCTGCTGTTTCTAAACTACCCGATGCTCACGCTCTCTCCCTGCTTACTGAGAAGGGGCCGTTGGCCTGTTTGTTATAGAGGGAGTATGGGCACATGTCTCCACCTACTGGTCAGGACACTGCAGGGTGACTGGCAGAGAGATGTCTTGACTCACCTCTTCTTCCTCTCTCTAATCACAGTGATACACCTGAGAAGTAATGCCAGAGACACCCAAAGAGGACTCGAGCATGTGTTGACAGCATCAGTTGGTCTGGGCCTTGGGGCTGAGGAAAAAAAATAGAAGAGGAGCATCTGTATCCACTTCACATATCCCTTACTAGGAGGAGAGTCTTCAGAACTCATCTATCCACCGAGACCCACAGTGTGAGGCAGTGGTGTGAAATCACGGGCTCATCCATCTTCTGTGTGAAACAGGAGCCCTCCCAATAGCGACACGCAGCTGCTTCATTCCTTCACCGATAATGGAACCAGTTTCTTCAAGCGTGCAGCATAGACTGAAGGCCAGTAGCTCTCTAGGCATTCTCCAGACATTTGGCATCAGACTGAGGCTGCTGAGACATCAGCTTGTGAACTATCAGCATCCAGATTCTTGGCCTCTCGAGTGTGAGACAACTATTTTATTCAACAACTATTATATTCAACCAGTTCTGTTTCTTTAGAGAACCCTGACTAACACACACACACACACACACACACACACACACACACACACACACAC
>NW_026592509.1:2825050-2852393 GCF_907164565.1 Psammomys obesus | reverse complement strand
TGTGTGTGTGTGTGTGTGTGTGTGTGTGTGTGTGTGTGTGTGTGTGTGGTGTGATGGGTAACCTCTATTGCAAACTTGAGATCTAGACTCCCCTGGAACCCACCTGCAATGGCAGCGGGTGAGTATCATGGTTAGGTTAAAGGCAGTGAGAAAACCCACCCAATTTTGGCGGCACCATTCCATCAGTTGGGGTCCTCGACCAGGGAGCTGAGAACAGTCTTTCTTTCATCTGCATCCAGCTTCCTGACCAAAGCTGCAATGCAGTCAGCTGCTGCACGCTCCTGCAGTCGAAATGTCTCCACCACAGTGGGCTGTAACCTCTAACTCTGAGCCAAAACGCATCATTATTTCCTTAAGTTGCTTTTGTCCGGATATTTGATGACAGCAACAGGAAAGTGATTTAAGCAATTAGTGACCCAATCTCCTCCTCTTCTTCACACACTAAAGAAAACATCATTAAACTTATTTTTCTGCATATGCGCGTGCATGCCCGCATGCACAAGTGGGGAGGATGTCAAAGGGCAATTTTTGAGAGCTGGTTCATTGTTTCCACAGTGTGGGTCATCAGCCTTTACCATAGGCTGAGCTGTGTCTCTGACCATCAACTCTCAATAAAGACGGATGAGAAGCAAATGCTACCCAGGGCTCAGGAGAGGAGGGGTGGGTCCTTCTCACTGACTGGCTCCCATGATGCCACACATGGAAAGTGGAAGTGTTTGTTCTCCAAGGGCACTGATCGCTCTGATAACCTGTGGGTGGAAAGTTCCTTCTCTGTGGTCAGTCACTCTCTGTCTTCATTCCTAGACTAGATCAGTAGGAAGTCTTCTAGTCCTATGACACTGAAGCCTGTGGCTCTTGCCCCAAGAATCCACTTCAGACTGACCAAGTTTTCTTTCTCTGGCCACCCACGGGAGCCTAGGGCCTTTCACTGTGTGATGCTGTGGCCGCTCCTGCTGCCCCTGCTGTGGGCAGGTGAGTAGGGACAGGGACAGGCCTGGTGGGACAGCACCAAGATAACCTTCCTTTCTTTGCAGGGTCCCTGGCTCAGCACGGATATGAGCTCTCGGTGACTACTTCCGTGACGGTGCAGGAGGGCTTGTGCCTCTTTGTGCCCTGCCGAGCTCAGTACCCCTCCAGTGGTTTCGTCTTTGGCTATTGGTTCCAGAATGGAGCCAATGCAAACAAGGACTCTCCAGTGGCTACCAACAACCCAGCTCGCTCAGTACTGAAGAAAGTTCAAGGTCGATTCCATCTTGTGGGTGGCCAAGACACCCGTAATTGCTCCCTGGACATCAGAGATGCACAGAGAGGTGACACAGGAGTGTACTTCTTCAGGGTGGAAGGAAGTGGTTCCATGAAGTACAGTTTTCTACAGAAGACGCTCTCTGTAAATGTGATAGGTACGTGATGAGCGGATATGTGGGGGTCCTTGTTCTAAAGCCTCCGGGTGCTCTGTAGACCAAATAATGAGGCTGGTTGGTGGGGGAGCCAGGCTTGAAATAGTCACACACAGTGATCCTCACCATGTCTTGTGTCTCTCTCTTTCTCTGTCCAGCTCTGACTAAGATCCCTAAATTCCAAGTCACAACCTCCCTGGTGTCTGGAAAGTCTACCCAACTGATCTGCTCTCTGCCTTGGGCCTGTGAGCGGGGGACACCCCCCATCTTTTCCTGGATGTCATCTGCCATCACCTCCCTGGGCCGCAGAACCACCCTCTCCTCAGAGCTGAACCTCACACCCAGGCCCCAGGACCACGGCGCCAACCTCACCTGTCAGGTGACCTTCCCAGGAGCTGGTTTGACTATGGAGAAGACTGAACAGCTCAGTGTTGCCTGTGAGTACCAGGCCAGGAAACCTGTGTCCCTGGGGAAGGGCTGTTAGGCATGTGTGATGGAGGGGAGTAGAACTGGGTGATGGGTCCTGAAAGTGTGGAAGAAGAAAAGAGTGCTGGGGTGAGTGCCAGCAGCTGCTTCCTCTCTGAAAAGAAAACCACCATGTCTGTCTGCCCAGATGCTCCACAGAAGCTGACCATCAGGGTGTCCAGGGGAGATGATTCAGGTAGGGCTAAATCTCTCCTCCCTGGGATGGGTGCAGGGATTTCCTCCCAAGGAGATATGCAGGTGATCTGGAGCTTAGGCAGGAAGAGCCTCAGGATGGGGAAGGGGTGGGGTGGTGTCCTCACTCGCTCCCTTCCTTCACACGCTGCACTCTTCCTGACGGCCTCCGTCTTTCTCAAGGCACAGGCTTCAGTGTTAGGACTGTGTCTTCCTTCCCAAGCTGCCCCCCACCCAGCACCTGAGTCCTGCCTGCTTCCCAGCTTCCTTCTTCTCTGTGAGCTGATTTTGTCAAACTCAAAGTGTGAGGTGTGTTTTATTATGCCTCAGCCTCTGTAACATGATAGAGAGGGTGACTTACACAGAAGAAATGGATTCTTCAGCTCTGAAGTACAGGAGCTCTAGTTCCAGGTGCCTGTCCACCTGGTTCCTGGTGATGGTGCCCTGCCTGGGCTACAGATGGTCTTCTCCCCACTCCTGTCTCTAAGTGGCAGAAACAGACCACACAAGCACTCTGCCGTCTTTTTATAGCCCAATAATTCCACCTTTGGAACCTCTATCCTGTGGCCTCATCTACCTTAATTATCTCCCAAGACATCTCCATTATATTGGTGGTCAGGCTCAAAAATATGGATTTTAGTACAATATAATTCTGGCCATATAAAAATTTAATAGTAATGGTTCTTGGTGTCTAATATTCTCCTGTCTTGGTTGACCATCACAGATATTCTTGCATGCACATTTAAACACACACACACACACACACACACACACACACACACACACACACACTAGGGTGAGAAAGAAACATATTTTTTTACACACTACTTTGCAACTTCATCATTTTTTTATTTTGTTTTTTTTATTCTTCACTCATATAGGCTGGAACTATGCCACTGAGCTAACCCTAGACCCTTTGTTAAAGAAACTAACTCACCACAAAAGTCAAGGTTCTAAACTTAACTTAAAGTTGCAGGAGGCCAACTGTACGGGGATTGCAGAAGCAAATAGCTGATTGTACTCCAGACACACTGTTGTAAAGAGACAGCAGATCCTGCAGTTTCAAAACAGCTAGTCTAAGAAAAGCAGCTAACTTCCCTGTGCCGCTTCTAACACCCCTCTTTCTCCTTTCCTGCCCCAGCAGCCTATAATCTGCCTCCTAATGAACTCTGGTCACTGTTTCTGAACCCTGCTCCCTGATCACTGTGTGGCCCAATCTGGAGACACTCTCTGGTACTGAATAAAGCCTGCCCTAGGTGTCCGAGCTTGCCTAAAGTCTCTTATCTTGTTTCTTCCTACAAACTTAATTCTTACTTATCCTTATGGTTCCTCCATGGTCAAATTCACACTGCCATGATGCATGTGTCAGTCAAGTGCGAGTGACTGAACTAACCCCCCCACCCCGCCCCAAACTTAGCTTTCTTGGAGACTTCCTTCTTCACACATAGTAGCGACTCCATGGTTTTCCGATGATATGATTACATATTTACCTACTTATCTCTTGACAGAGCGCTGACATTACTTGTTTTCTGTTCAATAAATGGCTTACATAAAAGCTCTCTACATTTGTGACAATGTCTACAAAGTTGCTTCCTAAGGAAGAGAGTTCCAGAACAGAGGGTCCTTTGTATTTCACACACACGCTGCCAAATTGCACAACACGGACTTTGCCTTATTCATATTTCCAGGAACAACGTCTTCCTCTCCTTAACAAACAGACCCACCCTCCTTGATGTCATACGGGAAGTCACTGTCGTTTTTCTTCACATTATCATTCTCTCAAGAAACCCAGTCTCTTTTACGGTGTTCAAGTATCATTTGTGAGCTGTGGGTGTGGCTCAGTTGGTTGTGTGTTCTCCTAGCATGCCAGAGGCCTGGGGCTCAGTCCCTAGCATTGCATAAACCAAGCATGGTAATCACACCCTGTAATCCCAACACTGGAGAGGTAGAGGCAGGAGGCTCAGAAATTCAGTCACCCTCATCTGTAGAGGGAATTTGAGGCCGCCTGGGGTGTATGGAAGACCCTCTCTCATAAAAAATAATAACAATAAGCTGTACTGATTGGTCTGTGGCAGATTCCAAAGTCATCTGAAGCGAGCTTTCTGTTAAGGAGGCAGCCGATGGCCAGGGGAAGGGACTCTTCAGTGTCCTTTGGCTAGCAAAGGGTTATTTTGTCTCACCGTGGACAGAACATTGTGGCATTCTCCCCGGACAGCTCCCCTGTCCTTCCAGTCCCCCCTCAGCCTTCCTCCTCCTGGAATCTCTCTGGGCCTTTAGGACAACTCCACCATAAAACCAGTTACTGTTACTGTGCTGTGCCATACCTGCTTTGGGTACCTGTTGGCAGGACTGTGAGCTCCTGGGACGAAGCTGTCAGGCTCACTGAGTCAGGCCTTAGTGTTTTTGAGAGATAGAAGGAACAGCACAAGCAGGGTGTCTGAGCTGACAAACGCCAGGAGGGACGAGTGGGGCCCAGGGTGGTTCTGATGCTCTCATACTTGTAAAAGATTCTGTCTGTCTTCACTCTTTATGGTGTGAGGCCATCAGCAAGCAGAAAAGAAAAGATAGACATGGTAAGAAGAGGAGATACAAATGTGATAAAAGGAGGAGAAAGGTGGGGCGTCCTCTGCGACCAGGTTCGGCCTTCTCTCTGCCTTCTCAGAACCTAAGGTCCTGCACAGTGACTCAACTCTGCAAATCCAAGAGGGGGAGTCCCTGCGCCTGGTCTGTGTGTCGGACAGCAACCCCCCTGCCACGCTGAGCTGGAAACACCTGCCCCGGAAGTACCTCCCGCTCTCCACCCCCAAGGAGCTGCAGCTGCCTCGGGTGGAGTTGGAGGACAGTGGAAAATACGTCTGCCAAGCTCAGAACCAGCTGGGTACTCAGGTGGCCTCTGTGAGCCTCAGCGTAAGGAGTGAGTTGGGAGTTGATGAGGGATGTGGCATTGTGACCACAGCCTAGGAAACCCTTCTGATCAATTTGTGTTCTATTCCCCAGGCCTTCTACAGCTCCTGGGACCCTCCTGCTCCTGGGAGGCTGAGGGTCTGCACTGCAGCTGCTCCTCCAGGGCCTGGCCTCCCCCGTCCCTGCTCTGGCGGCTGGGGGAGGACCTGCTGGAGGGGAACAGCAGCAATGCCTCCTTCAAGGTCACCTCCAGCTCCACAGGACCATGGGCCAACAGCTCCCTGAGCCTCTCCATGGAATTCAGGGCTGACCATAGACTCAGCTGTGAAGCTTGGAATGACAATGGGGTTCAGGGTGCTACTATCTTGCTGCTGCCAAGTAAAGAGGTCACAAAGGGTAAGATGTGGAAAAAGGAATGATTTCTGTCTAAATCGTAGAAGACATTGGGAGTGAGCAAAATGGTGCTGACTCAGTTAAAATGGGGCTAGAGCTCATGATTTCCTATCTGCTGGCTTGGTAGGAGGTTTGGGGGACACGAAGCTGTTGTCACACACAACTGGTCTAGGTAGAAAGGACCTAGACCAGGACGGAAGTGGACGTTCTCACAAGTAAGGACGCTAAGATGCCTGTTTGGGAGGAAGACTTTTCATCACTCAGAGTCTCTTCTGTTGGCAGACAAACCAGAAACCAGTAGTGGAGGATTGGTCCAGGGGGCCCTTTGGGGAGCCGGTCTCATGGCTTTGCTCGCTGTCTGCCTCTGCCTCATCTTCTTCATGTGAGTGGTGGTCTCATTTGGTGTAATGTAATGATTGTGGAATGGTCAAAGGATCTCTAAAACTCAGCCCATTGAGATGACGATCCAGGGTTAGCAGAAACCTCTTGCTACCTTGGCCAAGTACGGGGTCTGTTCAAATCATGCAGTCCTATCCACTTGAGGATCTTTTTGGTTTTGGTTTGTATTATTATTATTTCTATTTTTAATTAATGTATTTATTCACTTTACATTCTAATCACAGCCTCCTCCCTCCTCTCCTTCCTGGTCCTGCCATCCCTCCCTCTTTTCCTCTCCCTCCCCCTTACCCCTTAGAAAAGAGGGGTGCCAAGCATATCAAAGTCATATCAGGACTGAAGGCATCCTCTTCCTCAGTGGCCTGGCAAGGCAGCCCCACTAGGAGGAAGTTATTGAAAAGCATGCCCCAGCTGTCCCTGACTATGTCAGGTCCTATTACTAGGGGACCCAAATGAAGACCAAGATATCCATTGGGTACACATGTGTAGGGAGCACAGGTTCAGTGCATACATGGTCCTTGGTTGGAACTTCAGTATCTGGCAAGCCCCGCCCCCCCCCTCCGAGCCCAGTTTAGTTGTCCTTGTTGGTCTTCCTGTGGAGCTCCTGTCCCCTTTGAATCCTTTGGTCCTTCTCCCCACTCTTCCATAGGCTGACTGTGCTCTGCCCAGGGTTTGGCTATGAGTCTCAGCATCTGTTTCGATCTGTTGCTGGATGAGCCTCTCAGTGGACAACTATGTTAGGCTCTGAGAGAAGAGAAACCATGGGCAGGGACATCTCTGAGACAAGCTGGAGACCTGCAACAGGGTAGGCCCCTGAGACGATATAGGGGTGACTCTAGCTGAGACCCCTAGGATAGGGGGACATGAAGTCCAAAGAGGACACCCTCTAACCAGACAGGACTCCTAGTGGAGGGAGGGAAACACCAACCCACCCACAAAACCTTCTACCCAAAATTTACCCTGCTTGCAAGATGTGCGGGGATAAATACAGACCAGAGGTTGAAGGAATGTCCAGCCAATGCCTGGCCACACCATGAGAGAGAGCCAACCTCTGACACTACTAACGACTCTGTTATGCTTGCAGACGAGAGCCTAACATAGTTGTCTGCTGAGGATCTTCAACCCACAGAGCAGCCCAAGTACATGGACTCTGTACTTGGTCTTTCCTGGTCCCAAAATCCATCCAGCTGAGCTGAAAACCCTGATCTCTTTCTCCAGAGTGAAGGTCCTCAGGAAGAAATCAGCCCTGAAAGCAGCAGGCGTTGAGAGCAGCCCTCCTGCCGTAAATGGCGGAAGCGTGATTCTGCCCAGTGTTTCCGTGAGCTCCCCAACCCAGGTACCCGGACAGCCCAGCACATCACAACTGAGCTTCTGCCTCCTCAAATGTCTCCACAGCATCAAACTTTCCTACTGCAGGCTGCAGACCTGGCTCTTGCCCCCACCTCTGTCTCCTGTCCATTGTTCCAACGCAGCTACTTCCTGCTAAGCTTTCACAGCATTTACCTGGGCCTCAGCACCGGCCTCTTCAGCGCAGGAATTCCAAACACAGCTATTGAGTCCTGCTTGGTCCTTACCATCCAAAGATGTGTTGTCAAACAGAAATCTAATGTCAGGCTGGGCATGGTAGGGCAGACCTCAGCACTCAGGAGGCTGAGGCAGGAGGATGGAGAGTACAAAGCCAGCAGCCTGGGAAGTTGAGGGTCTGCCAGAGTAACTTGGGAGATCCTTATACAATCAGCAGTGGTAAGAGAGCTAGGAGTGTGGTCCAGCGGTGCAGCACTTGCCTGGACCCACCAGGGAGAAAGAAGGTGTGCTTAGAGATGGAATGCATAGAATACACCAGTGATGGGCTGGTCTTGTGGCCCAGGGGTAGGGCACTTGGTAATGGGTGTGGCTTGGAGGTGAGGTGCTTGCTGGAGTTTAAGTGTGATGCATTCATGATGTGACTAACTCTTTCGTAGAGTTTGTTTTTTTTTTTTTTTTTTCTAAATTGTGCGAGACCCTGGGCTCCAACCACACTAGGGGAAGAGAGAGGGGAAAAGAAAGAGAGAGACAGACAAGAAGAGACACAGGGAGAAAGAGAGGCAGAGACAGAGACAACAGGATGTCGGGCTTGATGGCACATGCCTATATTCCTGGCGCTTGAGAAACACGAAGAAGAAAAATGTAAAGTTTGAGGCACTTGGGCTACGTGGGGAGTTCCAGGACAATCGGGGATACTTAGACACTTAGTTTTAAAGATTTTTAAAAAAGTAAAGAAAAAGACTGTTGGCCGTATGTATAACATAAAATCTTCATTAGTCACATTAAAAAGCAGAAAAACATAATATCAAATTTTATTCCAGACCACACATCCAAATGACTGTGATTCCAATTTATTACCAATAACCAAATGTAAAAGTTATTGATGATGCGTTCACATTTTTCTTAATTGGAGGTCCTTGGCCTTTCAGACCTAGGGCGTCTCTTCTCACAGCGCATCATCCCCGATGCTCCCTCACAATACCTGTGCCACGCGTTCAACATCAAGACCATGCATCAGTTAAGATGCCCGCCTCTGACAGGCAGACCTATCCCTGCTCTCCCACGTACTGAGAGCCTCACGGGGGCGGGGGGTGTCTAATTCAGGCTCCTGATTCTACTAATCAGATTACAATTGCATAAAGTTTTAATTAATTTATTTTTTTTAAGATTTTACTTCTTATAGGTTTTTGGGGACAGGGTCTCGGTGTAGCCCAGCTTGTTCTGGAACTCACCGTGGAGCCAGAGGTTGGCCCAGACACCATCTTCCTTCTAAAGCCCTCCTCCACCCCCCCCATCCCCAAGTGGTGGGATTGCTGGCATGACACATCTGGCTTCTTGACAGTCTGGTGCTATCTTTTGTGAGTTACTTAACTTGAATCAGACTATGTTCATATCCGTAAAATGGGAAAGGACGGAGTTGTGAGGACTTAGTGAGACTGTAAGATTGACACCAGCTGGGGACGGTGCTGCACATTGTTAGAGCCCTTGACTACCATGTGCAAAGCCCTGGATGTGATCACGAGCGCTGCGTATGCAGGTGTATGTGCACATAGGCACACACCTGGGCAATGTAGGGCGTGGGCACATATTCATATGTTCACGTATCATTAAAGCTAAGGCGAAAGCATGAAAGCGTGGAGTAGGCACGAAGGAAACGCATGGGAAGTAGACAAATGAACAGATCCGTGGCCAAGTTCCCAGTTCCTTTGGTGATCCTTGCTGCCATCTGCAAAGCCCTGACTGATGCCCTTCTTCAATGTGGTTCCAGGGTCACCTGAACGCATCAGGGTCACAGAACCAGAAAGAACAGCCGCGCCTTGACACAGCCCCACTCACCCTGAAGGATGAGCTTGAACTCTACTATGCCTCCGTCTCCTTCCAAAGCCTGCAGCCCCGGCAGCCACAGAACGAGCAGTCCATCAAGTCTGATTACGCAGAGATCAAGATCCACAAGTGCTGACCCTCCTTGCCCCATGAGCCCCAGCACGACTGGAGTCCCAGGAAAGTGTGGCTGGGGACAGCGTGTTTTAGGGGGAGACTGATATCAGTGGCCTCTAAGCCAAAGTCTATGAAGGGGAAGGAGGGAGTCTCAGAAGGAATGAAGGCCGTAGAGAGTCCTGGGTTCGAGTCCAGATTCAGTGTTGCCCCACAGAAGCCACCTTCCCTCTCTGTGCCCTCTCTTCCTCCTCTGTAAAGTGGGGTCATATTCATGAGCTGTGTAGTGTTTATTGTTGATTGTGATGCTTTATGTTGCCTCAGCAGAAGGAGGAACATTCCGACTTCATTGCACACTTGGATTTTACTTGTATATTTTTAAGAACGTATGTTAATTCTTAAAGTGATTCTGTTTTGAAGTATGACAGTGTGACAGCTACATGTATCGCAGATTGGACTCAGGCTGGATGTTCTGCAGTCTCTGAAAGATCACACAGATGCCATGTAGATCCCAGACTACTGTATCCAGCAAGGTTATCAATCACAGGGCATAAAACTAATATATAAAGATCTTCCACAAATCAATAAAAACATCAGACAATCCAGTAAAAAATAGTCTAGGTGACTGGCCAGCAAACAGAAAGGTGATCAGTCAGTGCTTGTCAATGAAAGATAAATAACTACCAAACTGTGCAGCAATTCTGCTCACAACTGCAAGATGCAGCTGTTCATCAGGCTTACACAGTGTGTTCAGAGAAGGATTGGGGATAGAGCTCAGTGGTGGAAGGGTTGCCTAGTATGTCTGAGACCCTAATGTGTTTGATCTCAAGTCCTATAAAAACAGTGGAATGCACCCAATGCCCATCAGAAGTAAGACAGACAAACAAATTACATAATGTTTATGGGATGGAGAAATAGCATCTGATACATGTGAGCGTTTTGCAAATGTAACACTGAGTGATATAATCCAGACACAGGTCTCTAGTGTGTTATGTTATTAGCACAAATCTTAAAAACAGGAAAACTCATCTTTGGCATTAGAACTGGATTCTTGATTGTTTGCTTTTTGCGATTTATTGGAAATAGATTCTCTTCTCACAAAATGTATCCTGATATCAGTTATTACTCTCCTCCTCTCAGCTCCTCCTCCCTTCCCATCCCAATTCACTCCGTTTTTGTCTCTCATTAGAAAAAAAAAAAAAGAGGCTTCTAAAAGGTAACAACAAAACAGAACCAAATAAAATACAATAAGATAAAAAGAAAAACAATAACTTCAAAGTTGTACGAGCCAAACCAACAAAAGAAAAGAACCTAAGATAAAGCCCAAGACCTAGGAGTATTCACACATTCAGGAGTTCCATAAAAAACACTAAACTGAAATCTATAGTATACATGCAGAGGACCTCGTGCAGACTCATGTAGGCCCTATGATTGCTGCTTCAGTTTCCGTGAGCTTATATGAGATTTGCTCAGTTCATTTAGAGGACTTTGTTCTCTATCCCCTCTGGCTCTTACACCCTTTCCACCTCCTCTTCTGCAGGGTTCATCGAGATCTGAGGGGAGAAATTTGATGGAGACATCCCACTTAGAGCTGTGTGTTTCAAGGTTTCTCCCTCTCTGCACTGTCTGGCTGTGGGTCTCTGTATTTGCCCCGCCTGCTGTAGAAGGAATATTCTCTGATGGCGGCTGAATAAGGCACTGATCTAAGAGTATAGTCCAATATTATAGGTGTCATTTTATCACTTCATTTTGTTGTTGTTATTTGTTTGTTTTAGGAAAGGGTTTCTCTGTGTAGCCCTGGCTGCTATGGAACTCACTTTGTAGACCAGGCTGTCCTCGAACTCTCCAACTCATAGAAATCCACTTGTCTCTGCCTCCAGAATGTTGAGATTAAAGGCATGTGCCACTGCCACCCAGCTACTTTTTTTTTTTTTTTTTTTTTAAGGCCAGTACTATTCGGATTTACCCTAGGTCTCTAGGTTAACTAGCCTCTGGTTCTTGATCACCCAGGCATCAGGTATAAGCTCCATCTTGTGGAGTGAGCCTTAAGTAAAATCAGATTCGATTGCTTGCTCCCACAAGCTTAGTGCACCATTGCCCTAGCATATTTTGCAGGCAGAAAAGCCTTGGAGGGCAAAGGGTTTGTGGCTGCTTTGGTGTGTACTTTTTTCTTTTGACAGCCTGCAGAATAGCTGCCTGCACCAAAGACACTAGACTGTATGTGTGGAAGTTCTGTGTAAGAATCAGCTCCACCCCTCCATTTTCAATGAGTCCTGTAGGTGTTGTCTTCAGCAATGGGTCCTTGCTGTCAGTTTGTGGAGAGCAACCTATTGTCGTGCTTGGGGATTTCCATGGGACCCCTTTGACCAGCAACTAAATTGGATGTAACCCAGTCTTGGTATTGGAAGCTTCCTTTGAAGACAAGAGATGTCCAGTTGGGATTCTCCCATTATTTGGAGACTGTTTTTATGCCAATACCACGCTGTTTTTATTACTATAGCTTTGTAGTGCAACTTAAAATTAGAAATTATGAGAATTCCAGCTGTTCTTTTTGTTGTTGTTGTTCAGAATTGTTTTATCTATTCTAGGTTTTGTGCTTTTCCATATGAAATAGAGAATTCTCTTGTCGAGATCTGTGAAAAACTGTGTTGGAATTTTGATAGGGATTGCATTGAATCTGTAGATTGTTTTTGGTAGGATGACCATTTTGACCATATTAATATTACAGATCTATGAGTATAGGAGATCTTTCCATCTTCTGATACTTTCTTTAATTTCTTTCTTTAAAGACTTGAAGATTTCTTCATAAATGTCTTTTACTTACGTGGTTGAAGTTACTCCAATATATTTTTATATAACTTGAGGCTATTGTGAAAGGTGGTTTTTTGTTGTTATTTCTCGGTCTATTTGTCATTTGTATAAAGGAGGGATACTGATTTTTGTGAGCTAATTTTGTATCCAGCTACTTTGCTGAAAGTGTTTATCAGCTTTAGGAGTTCCCCAGAGGAATTTTTAGGGTCACTTATGTATACTATTTTCCAATTTGTTGTCGTTCAAGTTATTGAAGTGTGTCTTTATGAGTCTCTGGAGTCTCCTGATATATATTGCGTTCCTTTTTTATTTCTGCTGTTGTTAACTTGGATATTGTTTCATTGATTCTTTGTATTGTTCTATGTCTAGTTTATTGGTTTCAGTTTGATTATTTCTTGCCATCTACTCTTTTTGGCTATGATTTCTTCTTTTTGTTCTAGAGCTTTCAGGCATGCTGTTATGCTCCTAGCAATGACAACTCTCCAGCTGTTGTTTTTTGTTTTGTTTTGTTTTGTTTTGTTTTGTTTTGTTTTAATGTAGGCCTCTAAAGCAATGAACTTGTCTTTTAGAACTGCCTTCATTGTGTCCCATAAGTATGTTATGTATTCATTTTTATTCAATTCTAGAAAGTCTTTAATTTCACTATGACCCATTTTTCATTTAGTGGAGAGTTGTTCAGTTTTTGTGAGTTTTTAAGCTTTCTGTTGGATCTGCTTTTGTTGGCATCCAGCTTTAATCCATGGTGCTTTGATACAATGCAGGGAGTTATTTCAATCTTACTGTATCTGTTGAGTCTTGTTTTATTTCAGAGTATGTGTTAAATTTTGGAGAAAGTTCCATGATATGCAAAGAAGAAGGTATGTTCTTTTGTATATGGGAAAAACGTCCTGCAAAGATCCATTTGGTTTATAATGTCTGTAAGTTCCAACATTTCTCCATTTAGTTTTTGTCTGGCTGACCTTTCTATGATGAGAGTAAGGTATCAAAGTCTCCCACCATCCATATGTGAAGGTCAAGGTGTGATTTAAGGTGTGTTAGAGTTTCTTTTACCACCTTGGGTGCCCTTGTGTTTGGGACATAGATGTTAAGAATTGCAATGTCCTTTTGGTGGCTTATTAAAAAATGAGTATGTAGTGTCCTTCACTATCTCTTCTTATTAGTTTTGTTTTGAGGTCTTTTTTGTCAGATATTAAATAAATGACTATACTACCTTAGGTTCATTTGCTTGGAATATATTTTTCTATCCCTTTGCCTGGAGGTAATGCCTTTCTTGATTTTGAGGTGTGTTTCTTGGGTGCAGGAGAAAGATGGCTCCTGTTTTCAAGTCTATTCTCTTAGTCTGTTTTCTTCATTGGGGAATTGAGACCAATTATATCAATTAAATCAATGACCAATGATTGCTGATTTCTCTTATCTTGTTTTGTTGTTGCTGTTGGTGGTGGTGCTGGTGGTGTGTGTGTGTGTGTGTGTGTGTGTGTGTGTGTGTTCACATGCTTGCCTTCTCTTTGCTTTGCTGGCATGAGATTATTTATTTCCTGTGTTCATGTGTGTAACCTCTTCAGGTTGGAGTTTTCCTTCTAGAATCTTCTGCAGTGTTGGATTTGTAGATAAATATTGTTTAAATTTGACTTTATCACAAAATACCTTGCTTTCTCCATCTTTGGTGGTTGGGAGTTTTGCTGAGTACAGCAGTCTAGGCTGGCACCTGTGGTCTCTTAGAGTTTGCAACACGTCTGACCAGGCCCTTCTAGCTTTTAAAGTCCCCATTTAAAAGTCAGATGGAATTCTAGTAGGTCTGCCTTTATATGTTACTTGGTCTTTTGCCCTTCCAGCTTTTAATATTTTTTTCTTTCTTCTGCACTTTTAGTGATTTTATTTTATTATGTGCTGATGGGGACTTTCTTTCAGGTCCAGTCTAACTGGTGTTCTGCATGATTTGTGTACCTTTTTAGGCATCTACTTCTTCAGGTTAGAAAATTTTTCTTCTATGATTTTGCTGAAAATATTTTCTGGACCTTTGAGCTGGGTTTCTTCTTCTTCCTCTATTTTTATTATTTTTAGCTTTGGTCTTTTTATAGATTTGGTCTTTTACAGATTTCCTGGATGTTTTGTGTCAGAAGTGTTTTGGATTTAACATTTTCTTTAACAAATGTATTCATTTCTTCTATCATATTTTCAATGCCTAAGATTCTGTCCTGTCTCATATTCTGTTGCTGAAGCTTGCCTCTTGTTCCTTTTCAACTTTCTAAATTTTTCATGATTCCTCCAGTTTGGGAAGGGTTCTTTTCTTTCATATTTTTCCTTTCTTTTTAAATTTTCTTTATTGTTTCTATTTCCATTTTCAGGTCTTGAGCACTTTAATTCATATTCTTCCACTGTTGGTGTGTCCCTGGATTTCTTTAAGGATTCTATTTATTACCTCTTTAAGGACCTCTATCATAGTCATAAAGACTGTTTTAAGATCTTTTTCTTGTGATTTTGCTATGTTCAGGGCCTGCTGTGGTAGGGTTTCTGGGCTCTAGTGGAGGCATACTGTCCTATTTATTATTGATTGTGCTTTTATGGCTGTGTCTAGGCATCTGGACTTGTTTGAGTTCTTACTGACTCTGTGCCAACTATAATCCGCAAGTTTACGCCAAATAACCCTTTCTGCTCCTAAGCAGCTTTTGGACAGGGTATCCTATCACAGCAGCAGAAAGGAAACCAGAACAATCATATGCTATATCGAGAGGTAAGTTACCAGTATACACAATTTCAGATCCAACCCTCACAGGAGCTTATGAAATAGGCTTTCTCTTTCCTTCCTCCAATCTCACATACCAATATAGGGCCCTCTTTGTCTATTACTCAAAGATGCTACTGAATACTGACTGATTGTGGTAAGCCTGACCACCCCCTCCTATTCTTCTGGGCTGTAAGTTCTACTGGTCTCAATAGAAAGTTATCTGAGGTCCAATAAGAATTTTTTTTGTTCAGGCTAGACATGGTGGCATGCATTTATAGTCCCATAACTTGAGAGGTGGAGGCAAGAAGATCATGAGTCCAAGCATGCCTAGACTACACAGCAACAGCCAGGCATCTCAGAAAAGAGAGGAGGATTTTAAGTTTGAGGATAGTGCAGGGTCTAACATCAGAAGCTACTTCAGAAAAACAGGGACTGATTACATATCTCAGAGTTAGAGAACATGCTAGAATCCACCCCTGAGGGGTAGAGACACGGTTCAGCAATTGTGCCTCTCACCTAGCACCTACAGGGCCTGGTGTACTCTTCAGAGCATACTACAAAAGAAAAGTGGGGATCTTGCCAGTTACCCTCACAGATCCTCTCTTTCCTGCTAGGTGCCCGAGAATAAGGCCATTCAGATCACCTTACCATCTCACCCTTAACTATATTAACCTTTCTCTCATCCACTGGTTCTCACACACAGTAGCCACAGCCTGAACACTTCCTAAACACCTCACACTTCATGCTCCATGTCACTGTACAGCCTCCCCCCCGTTCTATTCTTGCAGTGCACCAGGCATCTTTCAAAAAAAGCCAGCTCAGCGGGCACACAGACAAGTTTCCAAGCTTCCTTAAGCTCTGCGCTCTCCTGGGGTCATCCGTCTCACTGCAGCTCATATTTGGGTATCTGAAGCTGTCTGTCCCCTGTCTAGTTTTCACAGTCAAATCTAAGAGTATTCTAATGTGTGTTCACGTGTGTTCACGTCTATGTGTGTGCAGATGCAGAAGGGCCATGGCTCATGAGTGGAGGTCAGAGGGCGACCTTGAATGTCGGTTGCCAGCTTCACCAAAATGTCTTCATGCTGCACTAAGTATTCGTTCAAAGTACAAAAGAACCTCACTGTGAGCTAGAGCTTCCTCCAGAGGCATTTGAGAAAAATAACAGAATTTCTCCAGTCGCCGCGGTAACAGACAGCTCAGACAGCATTGTTTCACTGACGAGCCATTTCCTAACAATTCAGTACACTTCAGTTCCCTTTCTATCACTTTCGTGAAGGGAGCTGCGGGAAGTCCCCTAGTTTCCCTCATTTCTTTGTTTTCCATATTCCGATTGTGTGCTTCTTATACGCCGTACCCTGAAAATATCAGAAAGAAGGAGAAAAGGGGCTTGCCTTACTTTAAGGAATAAACCTCAGCAGATTACAGTTTTGGAGCTTGGCCCATTCCTTGGCCTTGGGTCTCTGCATCTGTTTCCATGAGCTGCCAGACTAAGCCTCGCAGAAGACAGTTAGGCCAGACCCCTGTCTGCAAGCACGGGGCGGAGTAACATTGTAGTGACAGTGACCGGCCCTCTCCCATGGGATGGGTCTCAAGCTGGGCCAATCACTGGTTTGTCATTCCCTCAATTCCTGTTCCATCTTTGCCCCTACACTTCTCGTAGACAAGACACATTTTAGGTCGAAGGTTTTCTGTGTGGGTTGGTGTCCCCCTTCCTCTGCTGGGAGTCCCACCTGGTTACTTTATGCTCCTTAACTCCCTTTGCTTGGAGCCTCAGCTAGGGTCACCCCCATAGACTGCCAGGAGCCTCCCCTGTCCTCGAGATGCCCCCACACCTACTTTCATTCTCTCTTAGTTCTTCTCTTCACCCCCCTCCTCCATTGCTGGTGGGAATGTAAATTTGTGCAACCACTTTGGAAATTGATCTGGTGCTTTCTCAGACAATTAGGAATCCCTCTCTCTGCCCTCCTGATCCCCACTCCCATTACCCTCCCCACCTCATCTCCCATCCACTTCCCTCCCTTCATCTACTTTGGATGTCTATTGTATTTCCTAGGCTCTTCAGATTCAAATTCAGTCTGTGCTCAGAGCTTTCCTGTTTATAAAAGCATCCAAGATGTTTTGCATATGCTTGGTAGTGTCAGCATCATGCCACAGTTCTAAAATGGTAGAACATCAGCCACCTCTGTTACTTCATTTAGACATGAGGCTTGCTCAGAAACTTCCTGTTATGGAGTATCAGTGGTTGTAATGGAAACGCCACCAAATGTGTGTGTGACCAAATTAACTTTAAATTTGTATCAAAATGTTTTGAAAGTAAAAGAAATATAACAACTGTGTGGGGTATAACAAAAAAGGAGAGAGTCACAAACTCAAAAGTGGTACGTTAAGACCAAGAACCAAGAAAGAAGTGCCCAGAAATTAGGAGATTCTGGAGAACTCTATCAGATTTTATGATCCCAATATCTAATCTTCCAGCTGCACCACCATCCCAAGCAGCTAAACAAAGGACCAAACGTAGCTGGGGCAGAGTCACCTTGACACTGAGACACGAGTCTGTAGTGGAAGTTTTGGTTTCTTTCAAAATTCAGTTGTGACATGTAACTGTGTTTTTGTTTTAATCCCCAGTGTGGGATATGGAGTTGCTTTTAGTTTGTCCACAGCAGATAATGGCCTCGTGCAGGCTGGGAGAGGCATGTGATCTTTTCCAGCTGGAGTTAGTGGAATTCTGAGGACGCTGGGAGAGTACAAATACGAGAGCCCGGGGAGGGGCTGGGGGGAGGCTTTGAGGAGATGGACAGATGTGGAGAAGGCTTCAAGAGGCGGGCAGAGGAGGGAAAAGGCCGCTGTTGATTTCACTGCTGCCATTGCTGTCTGCTGTTGTGGGGCTGCTAGATACCCTGACTGAGATTGGTATTGCCTCCAAAAGAACCCGACAACCCTAACCAGCTGGAACTATGTCTGAAGAGGCCCACGTCCCCTTTCCCATCTAACCTTTTTTCTCTTGTACATAGGGTTGGGGGTTGGAAGGGAGGTAGAGGCATAAGGAACCCCAAATAAAACAGAGTTTAAAAAACAAGTGCCTACAGGAGTCACTATGACAAAATCACAGGACTGAGTGAGCTCAACAGAGGGTCCCCTTCTGACAATTACTGCAAAAGAAGCAGATAAAACACCAAAACAGATATGCCACGGTTAGGAGGAAAAGACAAAAGGGGACCCAGGAGAGACGAGCTAGTGAGATGGCTAAAGGGGTAAAGGCACTTACTGCCAAACCTTGGGGACTGATCACAGGAACACATACAGTAAAAGTAGAGAACTGAGCTCCCCACACATTGCTGTGGCATGCACAAACCCACCCACACACCCCACATACAAATCAATAAACAAATTAATCAGATGTAGAATAGGGTTCTTTTTAATGCTCTAGTACAGTAAAGGAAGCCAATGAAATCAGGGAAAAACAGGGTGGTGGGGGAGGAGAAACTACTTGGCAAAAAATGAGATGCAAAACATCCATGGAGAACTGGGTCAGCTAGGAGAAGTGGTGAGGTGCTCTGTCTACTAGACTAAATTCAGAACGAGGAATCAGTCTAACATATCAGAGCTGACGCATAAGACGTGTGAACATAAATTCTTGTTTGCACGGTTAAGTATCCCCTGGCAAATGTCATCAAAGGGACTGCCTGTAGTAGTAGTCAGGTTTGTGAAGCATTTTCTTGATGGATGAGTGGTGAGGAAGGGTCCGGCCCACTGGGGGTGGTGCTGCTCCTGAGCTGCAGATGGTCCTAGGCTGTATAAGAAAGCAAGCTGAGCAAACCACGGAGAGCGGAGAGCAGAGAGCGAGCCAGAGAGCAGCCCTCCTCCACAGCTGTTGCATCAGCTCTAGGTTCCTGACCTTACTTCCCCGGGTGGTGGGCGATAAGCGGGGAGATGAAAAGAAACCCTTTCACCCCCAAGTTGCTTTTGGTCATACTCTTTGATCCCAGCAATAGAAATCTTCCTTAAGACAGGGAGGTGGCCTACATGTCCGCCAGTTGGGGATCGGGCGAGTGAAGTAACAGAGAGTGGCCCTGGAATAACCCCCATCTCCAATTGAGTAAAAGCTGCTGACCGTGACACCTGCAACATGCAATTCAATCTACCCCGTCCACATCTTTCTTCCTACCAAGAAGGACCTCAGAGCTTGGGAAGAGATAGCCTGTAAATGAAGAGGATATGGGATCTGTATGGAGATTCTTGGATTTTAGTAGTGATTAAAGGGAATTCCTATGGGCACATATATATATTTAAATCAACATTCCCAATTGGACACAAAATACTTGGAGGCTCCCCAAAGGAATGAGCCACCACGACAAGCCAAGGGGGAAATGACACACTTCTGATAACTGCACCGTATTTTTCCCAGAGAAGGAAAGAAATCCTCAGTGAAGCCTACCTTAGATGCCAGGCCAGCTGTACACCCAGTGTTCAGGGTGAGTGGTGCTCAGGCTCACCCAGTGGTACAGGTGTCTGGTTAGGGCCCGGAATTTGCTGAAGGAAAGACTCAGACTTAAGTGGTATGTAAAAGCAAAGAGTATTTATTTTGCAGAGAATTCTGGCAGGATGGGGTCACTACTTTCACAGCATGACCGCAAACTCGAGGTGAGCTAGTAGGCCTGTTTAAGCCAGTTAGAGGAATTTCAGGGACAGTTAGATCATCTTTCTTCTGATCGGCACATGTTAGAAGCAAGGGTGCGGGTGCATTGGGGATTGGCTAGGGCTTCAGTCAGGAGTTAGGAACTTTCTGAACTGGCGCAAACCGGTCCAAGCTGGTAGTCGAGCAGCCTTGAGCAACTTTATCTTCCCCAGGCCAGACGCCATGGCCATTCCTGATTGGTTGCCCATTCTGTGTGGGTTTTCCTGTAACTGGTATCTTATTTCTGAGGAATGCAGACTCAGGCCTGCTCTGCCTAGCAAGAAACCGAAGCCTGTCATGGAGTCAGGATAGCCAACTAGATAGATACGAAATCTCCCCCAGCTTATCCAAACATCAACCAGGTCCCATCAGGATAGATCAGGGTTGTTTGAGGTGGTATGCCAGTAGACTCCAGACCCCTCAGCTATAGGACCTCAGTTGGGATTGGCCAGTGTCCATGGAGGCGACATGATTCTGATTAGAATTAAGTCCTCGCTCCTTGGAATTAAGTCCTTTCAGTCTCTGGGCAGGGTCCAGGCACTGCCACTCTCGCTGGCTGAAGTCCAGTCTCGTCCTCAAATGGCACCAATCTCTGTAACAATACAGCGAAGTCAATTACCCCTCCCTGACAAACGGAAAAGACAGCACAATGCAAATGTTTTCATAGTGGTGTTAGGCATCAAACAAAAACAAACAAACAAACAAACAAACAAACAAACAAAAAACAACCCTATTTCACATTGCATTTGAGAAACAAAATCATCATCCTTCGCATGTACTCTCATTTCCCCTAAAAGGAGACCCAGGTTAGAATCTCTATAGTGTTATAGCAAAGGAAAGTAGCATGGCATTCAGCAAGTGTTTCAGGTTAGGCTGGGGCCAAGCACCCTTACACAAGCTTCTTCTGTCCCAGAGACTTGGACGCTTGCAAAGCAGCTAAGACACAGACTCAGGCGTGGCTACGAAGGGGACACGGTAAACATGTGTAAACCACACTGTTGGTAGAGTGAAATCAGGGGAAAGGAAGCACGCCCTGTGTGGCTGCCGCGCTACCTCCAGTCGGCGAGCCTGAACTGCTGGCGAGAAGCTTCGCGTGCAATGCGATGATATTAAGAAATCTTGAGTGAGTTGTTTAGGTGTATAAGTGACAACTACGGCTTTATTAAGAACCTACCATCTCGCAGCGCCAAAATCATGGAGGAACTGGTACAATGCTTATGCTTGCCCACAGACAACCTAGCAGGCAAACCAACTGTACACTGTTTGAACTGGGTGTGATGGTTCACCCCTTTAATTTGCAGCATTTGGGAGGTAGAGGCAAGCGGATACCTGTGAGTTTCAGGTCAGCCTAGTCTAAGCAGTGACTTTTAGGCCAGCCAAAGCTCCGTAGTAAGATTCTGTCTGGAAAATGAAAAGCAAATCCTTAAACAAACAACAAACAAACAAAAACAGGAACAAAACAAAAGAAAATATCATTCAGAACCTCATTAATATGAACAATCAACACGTTAATAAACATTTTAAATAAAATATGGGGAGTGTTGTACCATCAGCCTTAAGGAAATAGAAGTGTACACTGCTTTCCTGATAATAGACAGGTCAGTCCTACTTGTGACGTCCCAGACAGAGCTCATTGCCGCATACTGCTCCCTGCAGGAGGGTGAGCTTGCTGTAAGTTTCATACTGAAGATCACAGGCTTGTGCAACTGGGTGAAGTTAGTTCTGTCTTTCAGCAGCAGAGGGAGGGAGGGAGGGAGGAAGAGAGGGAGGGAGGGAGGGAGGGAGGGAGGGAGGGGAGAAGGGAGGGAGGCAGGGAGGGGAAGAGGGAGGGAAGGGAGGAGTAGCTACAATATTATAAAGCAAACACTCATTTTCAAATCATGGTGATAACATGTTATGATGTGGAAAAACACAAATTTCACGTTATTTGTAAAACCTACTGAGCTGATGAAAATACAATGTCTTCAAAGGCACATCAAACCAGAAATGCAATGTTTTAATTCATTTATTAAATGTTAATTTCTTTACATCCGTGTGTGTGTGTGTGTGTGTGTGTGTGTGTGTGTCTGTCTGTCTGTTTGTCTGTCTCTGTGTGTGTGTGTGGTGTGTTCGCACATTCATGACATGGCACTCATGTGAAGGTCAGAGGACAAATTGCAGAAGTTGGTTCTCTCCTTCCAGCTTGTAGGTCCTGGAGACCAAGCTCAGGTCACCAGGCTTGGTGGCAAGACCACCTGCTGATCATCTCAGTGACCCCGAGTTACTTACTTTGTATCAGCACAAAAAACATTAAGTTTCCTTATAATACTTCTCAAATAAAGTTTTTGTTGCTGTTCTACTCCCTCTCGTGTCCTCCCCTTCTCCCTTCCATGTGCCCTGTCCAGGCTGCTCCTTTTGTACTTTCATGACATGTGTGTTTTTGCTCACATTCTCCTCAGATCTTTTTCTAGTTCTCTTGTCATAAGCTTCTAATCTATGCCTACTCTCACACTCGCTTATTCACAAACACAAACATTAAAAGTGAGAATCTAAACATGAGAGAGTGGATGTGGCTTTTTGTCTTTCTAAGCTTGGATCGTCTCATTTAATATAACACTTTCCAGATCCATCCATTTTCCTGAATGTTTCATAATTTTAGTTTTCTATGTTGCTAAAGAAGATTCTGTTGTGTGCATGAGTGTTTTCATCTGTTGATGGCGATCTAGGCTGCTTTCATTTCTGAGTATGCACTTAGAAACATGGATTAGTGTCTTAGTGGCTTTTCTATCATAGGATAAGACAATGACACCATGACCAAAGTAACTTGCAGAAGAAAGAGTCTTTATGGGGCTTACAGTTTAAGGGGATGGAGTTCAAAGGGGTAGAGCATCATGGGCAGGAGCACGGCAGCAGGCAGGTAGACATGGGGCTGGAGCGGTAGCTGTGAGCCCACATCTTGAGACAACCACAAGGCAGGGGGAAAGTTAGCTAGGAAGGGCATGGGCAATTGAAACCCCAAAGCCCACTCGCAGAGGCACTCCTTTCCCAACAAGGCCACACCTCCTAGTCCTTCCCAAATATTTCCACCAACTGGAGACCAAGCACTCAAGTCTGCAAACCTATGGGGACCGTTATCCGTCAGACCGCCACAGCGGCTTCTCCTCTGGGTCGATGCATTTGCCCCACGGGTCATGCCCTTGGTGACTTTACAGACAGGAACAACCTTAGCTACTTATCTATCACAGCGGCTGAATACCTGGCCAAGACAGCTTAAGGGAGAAAGGGCTTATTCTAGCTCTAGGATACAGCCTATCATGGTAGAAAAGCGGGAGCAGGAGTCTAAGGTGTTTGATTACTCTGCATTCTGCCGGGAAGCAGACAAAGGTGAATACTGGTGCTTCACCGACTCCCTCCTCTTTAGCCATGACCCCAGATTATGGGCTGGTACTGCCCACATCCAGGGTGGTGTGAGCTTTTGAAACCTCAAAGAAGATGTCTTCTCCAACAAGGCCACACCTCCTAATCCTTCCCAAATAGTTCCACAAAATGGGGACCAAGTCCTCAAATATATCAGCCTATAGGGGGGCTTCCTCAGTCAAACCTCCACAATAAGCAAATGTCTCTGTAGGTGGGGTGTCCTTTTGGCCTATGCTCAGGGGTGGTATTGTTAGTCATGGGGTAGTTCTCTTTTTAATTTTTGGAGAAACCTCTGTTACCATGACTATGATGACTATACTAGAATCTACTCCCACCAGCAGAGGGTAAAGGCTCCCCTTCTCCCCCACATCCTTTCCAGAATTTGTTGTCATTTGTTTTTTAATGGTAGTCATCCCCACTGGGCTGAGATGGAATCCCAAAGTGATTTTCATTACTATTTCCCTGGTGGCTAAGGATGTTGAGCACTTTAAAAAAATATTTATTGCCCATTTCTGTTTCTCTTTTGATAACTGCCTGTTAATTTTATTATCGTCCATCTTGATTGGCAGTCTTGTTTCTCTTGTGTTTAGTTTTTACCCAGCCTGCTATGTGAAGCACAGCTGACAGAGTTTCTTCTCTTCTATAGGCTGTGCTCATGATGATTCCCTTTGCTGTGAATAAAGTTTTAGTTTTATTTGCTAACTTGTTTTTTTCAAGTGCTTTAATATAATATACATTTAATTTCTCCTTTAAGAGTTACTTACATACATACCAACATACATACAATACATTTCTATTATATTCATTCCTGGCTCCTATTTCCAGCTCCTCCAAACCCCACCTCCCAATCCCCTTCCCAATTTCAAATTCTTCTTTTTTTTGACACAGGGTCTCCCTTGGATATCCCGGTACTTGCTCAATAAACCAGACTAGCCTCGAAATCACAGAGGTCCACCTGCCTCTGCCTCCAAGTTCTGGGATTAAAGGTGTGCGCCACCACCACACAGTACCCCAAACCCCCACACCCCTGCTTTCTGTAACACACTGAGTCCAGTTAGTTCTGCCTATGTTTGCTTGGATAAGGGGACCTCCACAGGAGCATAGCAGTGCACCAGGGACCACATCCCTTACGGAAATAGATTCTTCCTTTGCTAGCAGCCATCACCAATGCTTAATTCTTCAAATTGTTTGCTGTACGCTTGGAATCCTGTTCAGAATATTATTGTCTGTTACTATATCTAACAGTTTCAGCATTTCAGGTTTCAAAATAATACCCTTGATCCATTCTGAATTAACTTGTGTGTGGGATGAGAGATGTGGAGCTGATTGTATTCTTCTGTAAGTGGAGAGTCCATTTCGCCAGCAATGCTACTGGCCAGACTGTGATGAGATGCAAATTTGCGACATGGAAGGAAGTGTTCATCTTCGTGGTGAGGACACAGACCCAAGACAAATGAAAGGTTGACCCTTTCCTGTGCCCTGTCCGTTTCCCAATGCACAGGACTCACTGTGTGTTTGTAGAATGAACAGCCGTGTTTCTGCAAATGAATAGATGCAGGGACGCAGTCCCCAAAGCATCTTGCATCCTGCAGGGCTCGCCACCTGCTGAATCTAGAGGAGGCTTTGGTTCTGTGGGGTCATGAGAGATGAGAGGACCACAGACTGCTCTAAAGAAAATCTTTCTAGAATGGGGAACGCTTACATTCACCTCATGCCAGGGAAATGCATGAGAACATCTTTGTGGCTGGGTCTCTTGGGTCTCTTTAATGTCTGACTGCTGGTTTTTCCATCTCCTCTCTGCAGACAGGAAGACACCTGTGGTAGCTAGTTCCCCTTTCGTGAATGAAATCTGTTGATTCTCTACAGCTTTCCCAGTTCCTGCAAAGCTTTGCCTGTTTTCAACCACCCTTTGCTCACTCACAGGAGGCCAGGACACCACTGCCTCCCATTTGGGCTATGACCCCTGCTGCACCCTGCTCTGGGTGTGTGAATATGCATCTGAGAACCACCTCCCTCTCCCTACAAGGTGTGTGGTTACATATCCAATATAGAAGCTGGAATGGCAGGAGTCAGGAGCAGTGCCAGAGAGTGTGCATCCTTGTGCCCTGTACAATCTTCTTTCCCTTCTGGTTCCACAGTATTCATCTGACTCTGGCAGCTGGTTCCATGCTAAAAGAGGTCTACAGACTGTTTCCCTACTAATCTCCTCCCTAAATTTGGGGGGAGGGGGTGAAAGAAAGATAGAGGCATTTAAAAACATTAAATAAAGTAAATGTTGTTTTTTTTTAATTAACCCAGCAGGTGACACCCAACATGGGGCACCAAAATGTTAAAATTATTTTTACAAACCTGTGTTTGTTTCTCAGTTTCTCTCTTAACCCAACTACCACACAAATTATTGAGACTCTTTTATGTTTGGTTAGTAATAGGCTTCATAACACAATGATTGAGCAGTTATTACTTTATTCTTAGCTCTCAAAGCTAATCTGGTTTCCTCCCAGCGTACCTCTCAGAGATACTTGCACTTTGTAGCTTTCCTGATTTCAGCTCCTCTCCTGATTTCATTTCAACCTTTTCTGTGGCTGATTCCCCTGCTTCCTCCTCTAACTCTTCCTCCCCCGGTTGGCAGGAAGTCCAGCCCTCTTCTCTCCCCTGTTCAGCAAAGGGCTGTAAGCTGCTTTATTGGCATACCAGGGGGACAATTGTGGAGCAATGTTTACACAACATTGAGACAGGAGATTCTCAGAACAAGGATTGCAACCAGATATGTGCAGTACAGAAATCAGTATGCTACTTACACAGTAATCTTATGCCTACAGGAGGCTTTCCCCCCAGAGCTGTACTACTTGCAGAGAATTCTGTTTATATCTCTACCCCCATTTAATTGGATTATTTGCTTTCCTGATGTCTAGTTACTTGATTTTTTTTTAATGTATTTTGGATACTACCCCTTTGTGTTGACTTGGAGTTGATGAAAATCTTCTCTGTAGGCTGCTGTCCTATTATATTGACAGTGTCCTTTGCCTTATAGAAGATTTTTAGTTCTATGGGGTCCTATTTTGCCCTTAGTGACTGTGCCGCTGGCGTTTTGTTTGGGAAGCTGACTGCAGTGCCAGTGTTTTCAAGGCTATTCTCCACTTTCTCTTCTATCAGGTTTCAGTGTGCCTGGTTTCATGTGGAGGTCTTTCATCTCTCTGGGCTTGAATTTTATGCAGGGTGATAAATATAGATCTGTGGGCTTAGATTTTTTCAAAAACCTACTTTATTTAGAATTTCTAAATGCTTTTACCTCTCTTGCAGCCCACTGACTAGTGGTAGGGGAGAAGGTTATTAGGAAAAGGGGGTTGTGGACCTTTTTAGTCATAGTTCCTTGAAGGCATTTCCACTCTTCGTTGTCCAGATGCCAGCAGTCCAGTCAAATAGCAAACACCAAACACCAACGCGAATCAATAACAGCAGCACAATTCAGCAGAAAGAGCAGGACTCTGTCAAATTGGCATGAGTCAGCAAAAGCGGCAAGACTCAGCCAGGGTATCATGAAAAGTTCTCTGGGGCATTTCTGAAAAGTGAAGTGTAGAAAAATGAGGACCAGTGAAGCAATGTGAACCTTACAAAGCGGGCTGATGCAAAAGTGAGCGCTGTCTCTGTCCGTGGGCTTCTATTTATATCCCTTGTCCAAGTCCACACAAGGCTGCTTTTCAAGCTGGCAAAAACTGTGCCCATTGCATGAGACAGTGTCCAGCAAAACATCACATGTCCTGTCACGTGACTGTTTTCAGAAGACCAAGATCATGTGTCCTCTCATGTGCTTGTTTTCAAGTGAGGACGAACTAAAAGCACTTCCACACCCAAAACAAAAAACACATAAAAGAACCCAAAACTTTCACTAAGTGGATCTCTTTGACCTCTTCTACGTGCAGACATCCAGCTAGATGAATATGATTTGTTGAGGATGCTTTCTTTTTCCCATTCTGTGTTTCTGGTGTCTTAAAAAACAAAACAGGTATCCATAGGCGTGTGGACTCATGTCTGGGCCTTTGGTCCCCACGATCAGCCCGTCTGCTTTGATGCCATAATACTACGCTGTATTTCTTTATTACTCTAGATCTGTAACACAGCTTGAAATCACAGATGGCGATACCTCTGAGCTTTTTAATTTGTTTTCTTTTAGCTATCTGTTTTTTTTTTTTTTTCATATGAATTGAGTACTATCCTTTCAAGGTCTGTAAAGAATTGTGTTGAGCTTTGATGAGGACTGCACTGAATTTGTAGTTTTTAAGAGGTTGGCCGTTTTTACTATGTTAACTCTACTGATCCATGAGCAGAGGAGGTCTTCCCATCTTCTAAAATCTTCACTTTCTTTCTTCAAAGACTTGAAGTTTTTGGCATTCAAGTCTTTCACTTGATTGATTAGGGTTACCCTAAGATATTTTATATTGTTTGTGGCTATTGTGAAGGATGTTGTTTCTGTGATTTCTCTTTCTTTCTTTCTTTCTTTCTTTCTTTCTTTCTTTCTTTCTTTCTTTCTTT
>NW_026592509.1:2756499-2825040 GCF_907164565.1 Psammomys obesus | reverse complement strand
TTTCTTTCTTTCTTTCTTTCTTTCTTTCTTTCTTTCTTTCTTTCTTTTTTCCAACACAGACAGTCTCTCTGTGTAGACTTTGCTATCCTGGATTTTCCTTCATAGCCCAGGCTGTACTTGAACTCACAGAGATCCATCTGCCTTTAAAGGTATGGACCACCATTCCCAGTTCTTCAGTGTTTTTCAAAAGCAACTACTCAATACAGGAACAGTACCATTTAAAAACAGTTCAAGGACACAGATAGACATCTGTCTAAAGATACACACATTGGCAATACACACGTCAGAAGGCTCAAAGTCACTGGTAATTAGAAATAAAAGCCAGAATGATACAGAGATGGCTCAACAATTAAGAGTGCTTAAGCCCCTCCATCAGAGTTCCATTCCCAGCACCCATATCTGCCAGCCCATTTGTCATTTGCATTTAGGAGGACTGCTGATCTCTTTTTTAGTTAATCTTATATCCAAACACTTGCTGAAGGTGTTTGTCAGCTGTAGAAATTCTCCAGTAGGATTTTTAGGATTGTTTATGTATACTGTCATATCTTCTGCAAATGGCAATACTTTGGTTCCTTCCTTTTCAATTTGTATCCCCTTGATCTCCTTTAGTTGTCTTATTGCTCTAGCTAAAATTTCAAATACTTTATTGAATATACATGGAGAGAGCAGACAGCCTTGTCTTGTTCCTGATTTTAGTAGAATTGCTTTGAGTTTCTCTCCGTTTAATTTGATGTTGGTCATACCCTTGCTGTAAAATATCTTTAGGTATGTCCCTTGTAGCTAAGACTTTTAATAGAAAGGGGTGTTGGCTTTTGTCAAAGACATTTTCAGCATCTAATGAGCTGCTTACGTGACTTTTCTTTCTGCTTGTTTATGTAATAGATAACATTGATGGATTTTCATATGCTGAACCATCCCTACATCTCTGGGATGAAGCCCAACTTGGTCATGGTAGGTGATCTTTTTGATGTGCACTTGGATTCAGTTTGCAAGTATTTTATTAGATATTTTTGCATCAATGTTCATAAGGAAAACTTGTCTGTACTTCTCTTTCTTATATCGTCTTTAAGCACAGTAATTTTAGGACCAGAATTGGAAATTAGATATTTTCTTTAAAAAATGTAAATAAATAAAAATAGCTTCAAAATAAAATTTAAAAAATCTGTTTTGTTTGTTTCTTTGAGATAATTAAGAGTGTTTATGACTCTCCATCAGAGTTCCATTCCCAGCACCCGTATCTGCCAGTTCACAACATTCTATAATTCCAGCACCCATATCTGCCAGTTCACAACATCCTATAATTCCAGCTCCTGGGGATCAGAAACCTTCTGCACACTATAGGCAACTGAACATATATATATGGCCTACACAGACACACACACAAACACACACTCACACAAAAGCAGATGCATGCCCACACAAAATAAATAAATAAATAAATAAATAAATAAATATTTTTAAAGTACACCAAGTCAGAACTGTAAAGCAGAGGCTGAGGATGTGGTTCCATTGTCAGGGTGCTCGCCGAGCATGCGCAGAGCCCCGGATATTATCCCCAGAATCACATGCAACATGAGAGGTACCACACACTTGGAATCTCAGCACGTGGGCGGTGAAGGCAGATGAGTGAAGATCTGGGACCGCCCTTGGCTACGCAGAAAGGTCAAGGCCAGCCTGGAGTACTCGAAACCTGGTGTCAGCGAGATGCCTCATGGGGTAGAAGCCTTTCCCATGCAAGTCTGCAGACATGAGCCTAAGCTTAATCTTGCAAAAGAAAACCAACCCCCTCAAGTTGTCCTCCGACTTCAACACGCTTCATGGAATGTGCACATGCTCACACACACACACACAGTGACAATAAAATGAAATTAAAAATTATAACAAAATTAAATTATAATAATATAGAAAGATAAATTATAATAAATTACATAAATTATAATAAAATTAAAAAATAAGCCATAATCAAAATATAACTTGCATTGTAACTAAGTAATAAAAGTAGGAAGTATGTGTGGTGGGGAGAGGACGCCATTCTGTTAGGTAAAATAAGCAAGACTGAGAACTGCAAGTCTAAAAAGAAATTTCTGTTATGTGCAGAATCTAGGAAAAGCAAAATGATATGAAAGTAGAAGAGAGAGCATTAGAGATGATGGGAGGAAGAGAGGAGAGGGCAGCTGAGGGTCAAATGAGATAAAATCAGACGGCACACATGACGTATGCCAACAACCTGAGATCAAAACGAGACACCACTTCACAGCCATTTCAAGACAAATTGCCAAAAAAATGGGAAGTGGCAAGAGCTTGATGGTGGAAACTCCAACAGACACAGACACAAGGCACGTCTGACCCAGTGGCTCTACCTCTGACCGTGTCTGCTGGAGGCTGAGACCAGGTTTTTAAGCTAACGCCCATGATCCACGGATTGGGAACCAGAACATGGGAGCTTCTTCTCATGTTCGGCTGACCAACGTTCGGAGCTCAGTGTATGTGTCATTGACGGGTGAGTAAGTACTTGCAGGCTTCAGCTACCCGAGGGCCCTCTTCCTGCCAACGCACTCACCACAACCTTATAGCATCCTGAATCCTTCCGTGCCCAGCACTTGCTGAGTGTGGACTGGGTTGTGACAAGTGAGGCCAGGCATGACGGCCCCAGCCGGTGCCCAGAAAGTCCCTCAGAAGTTAAGCGTGGGGCAGTGAAATGCTGTCTTCAGGGCATCACATGCCATCGCAAATAAAGTCTCTCGGCAGCTGTGGTTGTCTGCAGTGGGCCTGTATGATATGGGGCCTGTCCACAGTCCATCACAGACTGGGAAGAAACAGATGGGGACCTGCCCCTTTGTTGGTTAGGTTTTGTCAATATGACACAAACTAGAGCCATCTGAGAAAGGGAACCTCAGCTGAGGGATTGCCTCCTTCATCAGACTGGCCTATGGGGCATTTTCTTGATTGTCGATTGATGGGGGAGGGCCCATCCACGGTGGAAGATTCCATCCCTAGGCAAGTGTCCTGGGTTGGATAACAAAAAAGGCTGAGCAAGGAAGAGAAGGCAAGCCAGTAAGCCGCACTTTCCATTGCCTCTGGTTTAGTTCCTGTCTCCAGGTTCCTATCTTGAGTTTTTCTCCTGACTTCTCTTAGTGATAGAGTATTATCCGAAAGTTGTAAGATGTAATAAACAATTTCCTCCCTAAGTTGCTGTTAGTCACAGCATTTTGTTACAGCCCAGGGAACCAAACCATTGCCAGACTAGTTTCTACGATGGATTCTATGGGAGGACAATTGTATTCAATTGAGTGCCCAAGAGTGAGCCCGTCAGGCCCCAGTGGACGGCTCCAAGCCTGTAGATACATACACAGCCGTGGTTAAAATCCACAGGTCACAAACCAAACCAAAAAGACACTAATGTGGGAAAAGGACCTGAAGGGAGGAGGATGACAAAGAGGAGAGGGAGGTGAGAGGGCGGGAGTGAAAGAGAAAATGATGCATTAAATACACGTATGCCGAAGAACAAGCTCAATCAATAAGAAAAAGAAACTGAGTGTGTAGTGGGTGCCTGCAACCCCAGCAACGGAGAGTCTTAAGTCTACGGAAAGCTAGTTCAAGGCCAGCCTGATCTACATAAGAATGTCAAGAACCAAAATCACTAAGGGACACTGATGAGTTCCATGGGAGAGTTACGAAAGGCCCAGGGTTGGATCCACAGCACTGCAAGAAATGAAAAATGGTTGCTTGGAGTGGGAGGTCCTGATATGACTCCTGTGTCTGGCTCCTACTCAATGAAAGCATCCCCTTCCCCTGTCCTTCCCTTCCCTCTTTCCCTGGCGGACCTGGCTGTCTCACAAACCTAACCTGCTTCATGCCCTGGGCTTGTGAGAGAGGGACACCCCTATCTTCTGGATGTCACATACTCTCACCTCCCTGGGCCCCAGGACCATTCTCTGACCCTCATGCCCAGGCCTCAGCACCATGGTACCAACCTCACCTGTGACTGTCCCTGATATGACTGTAGAGAGGGCCATCCAGCTCAATGTCACCTGTGAGTTAAGCTAGGACGGTCTGTCCATGAAGATGTAGAGATAGGAAGGTGGGGCTGGACCACCATGCTGGGTGAATCCTGAAGCCCCGGTGAACTAGGGACACCGAAGGGTGCAGATTCTGCCCCTCTGAGCTGATTTCTGGGATTGCTAATTGCTGTGTCAGAGATTGTTGCCTTACCTCATGCTCACCCCCAAGAGATGAGAGAATCTCAATATCTGCATGCGGTACAGAGAACTCTCAATCCCGGCCTCTCCGGATGGAGCCGGCAGCTGGAGACTCAGCTGAACCAGCGTGGCTCAGAAACGGTGCAGGAGGTTCCTTGTCAACCACCCGTCAAGCCTCCTCCCGGGGATCTCTGATACTCGCAGGGATATTCATGGAAGACCGGCAACTTCTCCCTGTCCTTCTGTGGGGGCGTTTTTCCTCCAGTCAGTGGACCTCCTGAGGAGGTTTTAAATGATCCTTAGTTTTCAGATTGGCTTAATTTCCACAGTAGAACTGAGTGGCAAATACCAGCATTTCCTACGTACCTGCTGCATACATGTATACAGCCCCCCGTTACCGTAAGATATTCTATTGTCACAAAGAATGAATACCCAGAGACAGGTCACTCTCCCCCAGAGACCACAGGTCTCATCAGGGTCTATACTGGCATCACATGACCTTGGGTTTGACATGAGTATGTTGGCCTCTACCATAATGGTGTCAAAACAAATATTGACTCAGCTCTGAAAGTCTCTTGGCGATGCTTTGTTGTTATTGGTTGCCAATCCTCAAGCTCTTAACCCTCACCTCTGCCCAACCATCAGCAGCCCCTATCCTGCCCCATTCACACTGTTAATGGCATGTGATCTTAAAGAGGCTAAACATAACAGACTCCATTTTTTGTCACTGGCCTCCATCTTACACATGACCTAAAACTTACCCCACCTTCAGAGAAACATGTTTATTACACTTGCAGAAAACTACAACATTTCTGAGAATGGTCACACAATGTGACAACCCTGAAGCTGGCCGATCAGAAAACAGGTCACAATGACCTTTGCCCTTGAGGTCACTAAAACAATTACATGTTATCGTTATGGTTGCCAAAATAGTTACTCCGGTTGGTTACAGCTTGCCTCTAACCAACCACTATGTAACAAGCTTAAAAACCCTATAAAATCTAGTTTCTTTCCAGGCGAGGGGCTCCTAGCCTCTGACTGCTGTGTCAGTTCATGCTGGGAGCCAAAGCTTAAGCCCAAAATAAAGGCTCTTTGCTTTTGCATATGATTTCTGACTCCTGGTATGGCTGATGGTCTTTTGGGGTCTCGCAAACTGGAGACAACAATTAGCTTGTAGTGCGAGGCCAGAGGACAGCAAGTTCCAGGCCAGCCTGGACTAAATAATGAGATTTTTTTTTTTTGTCTCTAAGAACAAAATAGAACTCAGCATCAGAGATGTTGACACAATCCAATCACAAAAGATGGATCTAGATGAGAGAGATTCCGCACACTTCTTGAAGGAAGACTCAACGGGTAAATGAGCGCCTGTGTCGTTTATCAAAAGAAGCTTGCTGTCTTCATCTCACATGTGTCCTAGCTGTCAGGGATGACTCACAGACATTTCTAGATGTCACGGGTGGCCACAGAGGTCACACATCACAACTCTGTGGTTGCCGTGAGTAATTGCCGTGAGTCAAGCTGCCAATGACTCCCACAGCCAGCCCTGCAGATGGAGGAAGGCCTGGGAAGCACCTTCAGTCTAGTTCACCTGGTCTAGGACAAGGAGCCTGAGATAGCTGCTGGCATTCCTGATCAGATGCAAAGGTATCCTGGGACTCAGAAACACAGGAACCGCACAGGTCTGGGGTGCAACACTGTGCAGTGAAAGGGTCCCCTGAGACATGGGAGCCCAGGAAACACAAGGCTCTGAGAGGAAGCCCCTCCAGCAGAGGCGTTGCAGCTGTTAAGCCCAGCAGGGAGCCTAACTACCAAAGAGGCTTGCTGTGAAGGAGGCTGCAATCAATGCAATTAGCAGGAGGTTTTTATTTATACCAGCACGCTGGGGCTGACTCTAGATTTGGGCTAGAGTCAGCAGTGATTCTCAGTAGCCTCCAGTTTTTAAAGGGGTAGATGAGGGAGTTACAGGTCTGACATCATGGGAGCGGATATAGGGTCTATTGTGGGCACCAGGTCCGGTCGGCTAGACATCTGGGGTTTCTGATATGTGCAGATTCAGCTATTGTTAAAGGTGGGAAAAGGATTAGTACATTAGTGCAATGGTCAGACTAGGCCATTGTTAAAGGTGGGAAAAGCAATCTGCTCGTCCTGTGGTCTCTGAGAAACGGGGCTATGTGCCTTCAGTCAAAAAGTAAGGGGCTATTTGGGAGGGGAAATAGGACCATCTGGATCCGCTGCTACTTCCTTCTGCAACTGGGTGGAGGTCTTCTTATCTCCATCCGTGCAGATGGCTAGGGTCAGGAGGGGCTGTTACATTCTCCCGTTCTCTGGAAGAGTACTGAGAGAATTCAAAAATATCAGTTATAAGGCTAGTCTGAGTCTTTCACAGCCTTGAGGGAGAGTATCCCTGGCTGAACTGGAGTGCCAGAGTGTGCCAGCTCTGCTTCACCACGCCTCTTCTTCACATCCCCAGCTGAGCTGAGGAGCCCAGAAGCCTCCACCCGACTCTACTTCTTCTTCTCTTCCCTTCCTTCTTTGCTTCCTGGCTTCTTCAGATGAAAGAGTAACATGAAGCAACAAATCCCGTAAAAGAGATTTATTGGGAGGGACAAATCCAGGGTTTGGAGAGACAAATTCAGGGGTGGCTGCCTCTGTCACCCGGGAGTAGACAACAGGGAACTGAACAAAAGGCAGGGCTTACATAGGATTTCCTGGAGTGGGGGGATGGGGTGCTTTCCTGGGTGAGGATTGGTGGGATTTCAAGTCCTCAGGGATTAGTGGGTTTTCCTGTTCAGAGATTACTGGGATTTTTCTTGTAGGGTAAGGTTTGGGCACTCTTCTGCCTTGGGGCTGGGAAAGACAGGTACAGCCCTTAGAAAATGAGCATAGGGCCATTAGGGAAGTCTGTGGGGGGTGGGCCTGGCTGCTGGAACTCCTCAGGCAGGGTCCTGGCTACTTTCCGAGGGTTTACAAAGTTTACAAAGGGAACACTTCCCTGCTGCTTGAGTTGGCATGAATGGCCAACAATATGCAGATGGAGATGGACAGTAGAATCCAGAGCATGGAGTCAGGGGAGGGGTCCAAATTGGATGGAATCTGGGGACTCCCCACATCCAGGTCTAAAGTGGTTAAAACCACACATACAAGGAAAGCCTACATAAAATGCATTAAACCCTCCGCCATTCAAAGTCAGGGACATGAGGTAGAAGAAGCAAGAAAACTGGGAAGAGAAGCCACTGAGCAGAGTCCAGAGCTGGGTCCTGTGGTCACAGGTGAGTTGTCAAGGAGGGGACTGAGAGTCAGTCTCAGGTGTGACCGGAGCAGGGGGCTGGGGTGAGCATGATGCTGGTATTTAACCTGGTATTTAACTGAGGCAATCAAGATGATCTTGGTTCTCAAAGGTCTAGGAGCTGGGTTGGAAGAAATTCCCCTGGGCAGTACCCGAAGAAAGAAAGAGAGGTGAGGCAGTGGGCACTGTGGGTGTTAAGGATGCTTTTGAGAAAACCTGCAGCTAATCAGAGCTGGAAAATGGACCAGCAGCAGGAAGGGGCTGTTCTCTGTAATCTTCAGCCATCTCTGCCGAGGCTCAGTGCTATGTCTCCAGGGCATGCCACCCACTTGTATGTGACAGACATTTCATGCCAGCGGTAGCTGGACTCCCGTGGTGTTCCCACCACGTGGAGACCCAAGAAGATAAGCTAGGGTCTGGGGAAACTGCTGTCTTTTGACCATACATGACTGCAATGTCAGCCATCATGAAAGATTTATGTCTCCATCCCTCTAACACCTGAGTCACATGACACATCTTTTGCTTCTCTGTAGATTCATGTTCAGCACGTGAAACATCTCAGAGAGATCTGTGGTGCGGGCTCTTTGACCTCCCCACCCCCGAGGGAGGAGCAGTCTTGCTAGGCCACAGAGGAGGACATTGCAGCCAGTTCTGATGAGACCTGATAAGCTAGGGTCGGATGGAAGGGGAGGAGGACCTCCCCTATCAGTGGACTTAGAGAGGGGCAGGGAGGAGATGAGGGAGGGAGGATGGGATTGGGAGGGGATGTAGGAGGGGGCTACAGCTGGAATACAAAGTAAATAAACTGTAATTAATATGTAAAAATGTAATAATAAAAAAGACACTGACTAAAACAACCTGGGGGAGGAAGGGGTTTGTTTGGCTTACATTCTCATGCCACAATCCATCACTGTGGGTGCCAAGGCAGGGACATTGAGGGAACTGAAGCTGAAACTATTCAGGAGTGCTGCTTGCCGGCTTGCTCCCTCTGCCTTATTCAATTTGCTCTCTTATATAGCCCAGGACCAACTACTCAGCAATGGCACTGCCCAAGGCAGCCTGGACCAGCTTAAGAAAATATTCCATAGATGCGTCCACAGGCCATTTCAATGAAGGGAATTCCTCAGTTGAGGTTTCCTTTTCCCGGGTGTGGCAAGTAGCAGCTGGAGCTAACAATGACACTATGGATGTGGTGTGCATGCCTATAATCCCAGCACTCGGGAGGCTGAAGCAGAAGAATCCTGTGTTCAAGGTCAGTTTGAATTAAATAGCAAGTTCCCAGCTGCCCAGCCTACATTCATAGCATTAGATAAGTAGGTAGGTAGGTAGGTAGGTAGGTAGGTAGGTAGGTAGGTAGGTAAGTAGGTAGGTAGGTGGATGGATGGATGGATGGATGGATGGATGGATGGATGGATGAATGGATAGATGGGTGGGTGGGTGGGCGAATGGATGATAGTAGCAGACAGATAGTAGGAAATAGTGCTGGCAAGCAGCCTCTGTATGTCAGCCCATGTACTTTAAGACATTTCTGAATTGTGTGTGATCCCTGACACAGTGTAAGCTCTGTGCATGCTTTAGTATTAGGGGAATATTGGTCAGGGCAAACTTTGCATACTCTGGATAGACACTTTATTTATGCTTTTAGTCCGTGACTGGTTGTATCTCTTGAAGCAAAACCCAGAGACCAACATATTTTCCTACCATATTTCACACCAGCCAATCCAGCGAACATGAGAACCAAACATGGTGCAAAGATCAAGCCAGGAAAACTTCCACCCCAGCAACGGCTGGGGAAGAGCCTAGGGCTCTGTCCCTGGTGGAGAAACTTTTGGCAGCTGTGCAACAACCACCCGATAAGCGAGCCACACAACTCACAGACACTCAACAGGAGAGTGTCTCTTCCAAGCAGTTCACCAGGTCCCTGCTTCTTCTGGGTGGCTCAGGTGGGCTGAGCCTCTTTAGGATGCCCAGTTTGTCTGAGAGTACCTCTCAGAAGCCCTTACTGCTTCTGTACGCCTAGAGAAGGAGAGAGCTAATGAGTTTGCTATGTTTCAGAGACTTCCTGAAGCCTTTGAGTTGTATGTTTTCTGAACTTAACAAGCTTCTTTACAGAATGGCATGTTTCATCTCTTCTTAGAACCCCTAATGAGCTCCCCTAGAGGGTAGAAAATTTCATACGCTACACAGCATGGGGAGGATGGGGGAATACTAGGGGTATTTGGAGGTAATTGGTGGTGGGTAGATATGATCAGTATTCAGTGTATAAATATATGATTTCTTTCAAAGAATAAATAAAACGTTATTTTTAAAGGGATTCAGGCAGAAACAGCTAATGGTCACTTCCTCCAGGATAGCTGTTGTGTTTTCTTTTGAACAGGAATAAATGAGCACTCCATCCATAAAGCCTGTCATGAATGCTAGGCCCAGAACCCCCATATTATGGGCTTTTGAAGTTTATAGATTCTTTATTTGCCAAGCCAGATACTCCTCAGGTCAGACACCTTGTGGAGTTCACTGTTGTACTCCTCTCCCATCAAGCACTGTGCTGGATCCACAAATGCACAGAGGTTGATGATGAGCACAAAGAATCATTTTGGGAAGGATCGGGTAAGGGTGCTAGAGAGAGGGCTCAGTGATTAAGAGTCATAGTGTTCTTCCAGAAGACCAGAATGTGGTTCCCAGAACCCATGCCAGGCGCCTCGCAACTGCCTGTAACTCCAGCTCCAGAGGATCCAACATCTGGCTTCCAACGGTGACTGCACTGATTTGCACACACACACACACACACACACACACACACACACACACACAAAATCCATACACAAACACACAGAAGTAAAAGTAAAATAAATCTTTCTTTAAAAGGAAGACCAGGTAACAGGGCAGCATCTTAAAGAAAATCTCAGTTGCTCTTTTCACTGCTGTGATCAGATACTGCACAGAAGAAACTTCAGGGAGGAAACATTTTGGCTCACAGGTCAGAGAGCGCAGCCCACTGTGGCAAGGAAAGCAGGATGTGGGGACCGACTGGCTCCTTTCTGTGCTGAGAGCAGGAGGCATCTTTCCACTCAGGTGTGGAAAGGCGTCAAGGCAGCCCTCTAATCCTTGGAGACCTGCCCCATCCCAGTGAGCCACCTCTGTTAACCTTTGACCCTGCCCCAAAGGTTCCATGAACTTTCAAAGCAGCAACACCAGGAATCAAGCTTCAAACACAGGAGCCTTTGGGAAACACACACACTGCACACCCTTTGGCTTTTGGGGTTCCTGGATTCCTAGTACCAGTGTCAGCCCCAGATATGGAAAGCCTCATCAATGCAGAGATTACAAGCAGGATCTTCAGCTCTCTGACCAAAGAGGAAAGAAAAATGGGGAATAGTATTGAAGACTATGGGTACTGCTGGAGTTCAAAGTGTTCTGGTATACGAATAGCCTCACAAACTACCCAGACTCTGGTCTCAGTTAGGTATGGATGGTTTATTGGAACGTCTTTTCCAGGCTGATCGATCAGGGCCACAGTACGGACTCGGGAGCCTACCTGTGACATCTACAAGACCTCACAACAGGCTTTTTATAGAAAATTAACCAAATGCAAGAGACATGGTAGGAGCAGTACAAAGCAATATTACGTTTCTGGCTAGCCAGACAAAATATTATCAGCTAACCGTTAAGCTGATTGGTTCTAGGTGAGGTGAGTGAAGGTTTTCCACTCTATACAACTGACTGCAACCAGCTGTATAGATAACAAGAGTGCAACCAGACTGTAGCCAAGTGTATAGATAGCCAAGTATGAGTTGTGACACTATTGAATCACAAGGTCAGCTATGAACAACCACTTCTAGGAAGCAGAGTTGAAAAGTTTAAAACTTTGAACTCAATTTCCCCTTAGAAACAAAATGGAAGCTGAAGACAAAGATGGCTGAGGCTTTGTCTCAAACAGCAGGCTGCAACAGAAGGTCAGTCGCACGCCAGGGGCGATGAAGCGGTAGACTAAGACAAGTCTGTACTTCCCGAGTTAGCACAAGGAAAGAAAAACAGTGCAGTAAGAAATACCCAGTTACATTTGAACATCAGACAAAAGAAACTTTTTTTTTTTTTTTGGCATGAGAAGAATCCAACAAGTGTTTGGGACATTTTCCTACCAAGAAATAAAATGATTACCCATTTTTAAAAAATCTGAACATCAGTTTGGCCAGGAAGTCTCATTCCCCTGCACCCACAAGGACTCCCTTCAAAAGGCACCAACCAAAACTTTTACTTCTGCTTTCTCACTGACCTAGCACCTAAAGGAAAGCCCCCAACCTACAACCACCCACACCCAGGTCCCCAGGCCAGACATAGCCCTGTCCCTTCCTTCCCAGCTGGGAAGGAAGACTTGGCTGGGAAGGACCAGTTCCAAATTTCCCACAACACATGCAGTGGGCAAGTGGATGTGGGGGGAGTGGAGAGAAAGAAAAAGATCAACGGCCTCACAACTTGCCATCAGCGTCTTGCACCACTTCCCAGCGCTCAGCTTCCGCCGATATTTCCCCTTCTCTTTCACCCCAGTCAAACACCGACCAGATGGGGAAGGAGGCCTCTTTATGATGTCACTGCTGCTGCTTCTGCTGTCCTTGCTGTTGTGTGGTGAGTAGGCCAGAGGCCAGAGTGACCCAAACTGGGGCTGGGGCTGGGGTTGGGGCTGGGGCTGGGGTCGCAGGTTAAGCCTCTGTCTCCTACAGGGTCTCAACTTCAGGCGGGAGACTATGTCCTACAGGTGAAGAGAGTCGTGAAGGCACAGGAGGGTCTGTGCATTTTGGTGCCCTGCTCTTTCTCCTCCCCTGAGGCCCGCTGGTATAATGCTTTCTCAGCTTATGGCTACTGGTTCAAAGAAATCAGAAAACCATCACTTGACTTTCCAGTGGCCACAAATAATGAAAACAAATTGCTAGAACCAGGAACCCAGGGGCGATTCCAGCTCCTTGGGGATCTCCTCAAAAGGGACTGTTCCTTGCTGATCAAAGATGTGTATTGGAGAGACGCGGCAAGGTATTTCTTCCGGATAGAGAGAGGATTTGAGAAATTCAGTTTTCTGGATGGGTTCACTCTGCAAGTGGAAGGTAAGAGGTCAACATAACAGGCAGGGACTCCCTGTTTCTCCCTGGGGGAGGGGCACTGGAATATAAACTCTGATGCAAAGAAGACAGCTCCTGGGAGCAGCAGCTGGAGCCACAGCGTTGGTGCCCTCTCCCTCAGCCCTGACTCAGAAGCCAGATATCTTCATCCCTGAGATCCTGGAGCCTGGGCATCCAGTGACAGCTGTCTGCCTGTTTTCCTGGACCTCTGAGCAATGCCCAGCTCCTTCTTTCTCCTGGACGGGGGCTGCTGTCTCCACCCAAGAACCCAGACAGCAATTCTCCTATTACTCTGTGCTGAGCTTTACCGCGAGACTTGAGCACCATGACACCGAGCTCACGTGTCGGCTGGAGTTCTCTAGGAAGAACATGCAAAGGACTGTCCGACTAAGCGTGGCCTGTGAGTGTGATGTGGTATTTGGGGCTAGGTAGAGTTCGGGCGGTGGGAGGTGGAGAGTCCCCCAGCTCCACGCTCGGGAGAGTTCATGGCGGTGCGCTGGGGATGTGACTTGGCTGGTAGAGTGCTTGCCTGGCATGCACGAGGCCCTGGCTTCCATCCCCAGCACCACATAAACGAGAGGTGGTGTTGCCCATCTGTCTGCCAGCACTTGGGAGGTGAGGGCAAGAGGCTCAGGAGATCTAGGTCATCCTTGGCTGCACAGGACATATGCAGACCAGAATCTATGAGATCTTGTCTCGAAGGACAAGAGATGTCTCAGCTGATAAAGAGTTTGACACACAAGTGTGTGGAATGGACTGTGAACCCTCAGAACACACGTAAAAGCTGGTCAGGCATTGTGGCCCTACTGGCAACTTCTTCACTTTGTGGGGGGAGCGGGGTGCAGAACAAGCGGGGCCTGAGGAAAGTTAGCTGGGAAGACTGGCCACCTCACTGGCAAGCTCTGACTCAGTGGAAGACCTTGACTGGGCAAACAGTGTGGGCGGTGACCCAGGAAGACACCCTACCTCAACGCCCCACACACCAATGTGTACCCGTACACATACGCATGTTCACCACATACGTTCAAAAAGGAGGGATGCGGGCACACCATCCTGGGTGCGCCTGTGGTGTGCCCGCACCCTGGGAGGCAATGGTTGCTTCGTTTCTGGCTGCTCACTTGTCTTCCCTGGGATGGTGGCGCTTTTCTTTCGCTGAGATACTATTCCCCTCTGAAGTTGACATATAATCTTCTCCCAGATGCCCCCAGATCTCTTGCTATCAGCATTTTCCGTGACAATGTGTCAGGTACGAGGGTCTCCTGGGGTGGTGTAAGGTTGGCCCAGTCCTCTTTGAGAAATGACAAGAGGGACAGAGAAGTGGGGGCAGGCCTGAACTCTTTCTGCTGCCCCCTACCCTCTGTCCTGCTTCCTCTCCCTTTCCTTATCTCTGTCTCTCTGCCCATCTTTATCTCTATCTGTGTCTATCTATTTCTATGTCTGTATCCATCTCTATCTCTATGGCCCTCCTCTTCCTCTGTTTCTATATTTCTGTGTCTCTCTACTGCTCTCCTCATGCCTCTCTCTCTCTCTGTCACTGTCTCTGTCTCCTCTCCATGTGTGTCTCTTTAGTCGCAGAATTGCCTGGAGACACTCCACATCTGGAAGTCCAGCAAGGCCAGTCTCTGCACCTCCTCTGTACTGCTGACAGTCAGCCCCCTGCAGCACTGAGCTGGGCCCTGGAGGACCGAGTCCTCTCTTGGTCCAGCCCTGTGGGTTCCAGATCTCTGGCACTGGAGCTGCGCTGGGTAAAAGCTGCAGACACTGGACGCTACACCTGCCAAGCAGAGAACATGCTGGGGTCCCAGCAACGTACCCTGGACCTCTCTGTGTTGTGTGAGTGTGACCTAGGGAAGGCTCCTGGTCCTGAGGAGGGGAAGGAAGGGACAGGGAGGGACAGGGTTATAACACTCATCACTGTGCAGCTGTGCTGCTTGTGTGAGGGATTTGCCCACCCCTGGCCTCCATTGCTGGGAGGAGAGGAATGCTCTGCCCAGGGAGAAGGCCCTGGCCTGCCTGGAGCCAGTTCCCTGTCTTCATTGCAGATCCCCCAGAGGACCTGAGAGTAACTGTTTCCCAAGCGAACAGGACAGGTAGATAGATGGGCAAAGGGAGCTGGACATCTGGGTGGGGGATGGGAGGCGTCAATTGATGAGCCTCCTGTTGACTCTGCCTCCTGTCCTCCCCAGTGTTGCAAATCCTCAGGAATGTCACCTCCCTCGCAGTCCTGGAGGGCCAGAGCCTGTACCTAGTCTGTGTCACCTATAGCAACCCCCCGGCCAGTCTGAGCTGGGCTGGGGGGACACAGACCCTGATCCCAACGCAGTCTTCAGAGCCTGGGGTGCTGGAGCTGCCTCTGGTCCAGAGGGAACACGAAGGGGAATTCACCTGTACTGCACAGAACCCACTGGGTGCCCGGAGCATCTCCCTGAGCCTCTCTGTGCACTGTGAGTGGGGGAGGGCCACCTGGGACCTGTGATGAGGGCCGCCTGCTGACCCTTCTCCTTCCCCACAGACCCTCCGCAGATGTCTAGCCCCTCCTGCTCCTGGGAGGCTGAGGGCCTGCACTGCCGCTGCTCCTCCAGGGCCTGGCCTGCCCCCTCCCTGCGCTGGCGGCTGGGGGAGGGGCTGCTGGAGGGGAACAGCAGCAATGCCTCCTTCAAGGTCACCTCCAGCTCACTTGGGCCCTGGGTCAACAGCTCTGTGAGCCTCTTTGGGGAGGTGGGGCCCAGCCTCTGGCTCAGCTGTGAGGCCAGGAACACCCATGGGGCCCAGACCGCCTCTGTCCTACTGCTGCCTGGTAAGGACCCTTTGGGACCAGGGGACTATGGAGGGGGTATTCTCTATAGCTAAGTGGGGTCTGCAGCGGGGCTCTGTGGTTAGAGCAAAGATGCCCAGCCTAGGATGCAGACATGTCTTCTAGAAGGAAAAAGGAAGGAGCTTAAGCACAGTATGCAGTAGGACTGGAGTCCAGAGTGCCCAGTGCTGTAGGCATGGGAAATGCTCATTCTTTTGCAGATAAGGACAGTCCCTCAGCATTCTCCAAGGGAGCAGTTTTGGGCTTTGGCATTACAGCCCTCCTCGCCCTCTGCCTCATCATGATCATGTGAGTTGGAAGGAACTGATGAGGGAGCGGGGATCTGGGCCTCCCAGGAGAGGGCAGACCGAACGGTACATAGCAAGGCAGACGCCCTCTCCTCAGTGTGAAGACCCTACAGAAGAAAGGATCCCACGACAAAACCTTGAGACCCAAGCTGTCACGCGGCAGCACAGTCCTGGATTACATCAATGTGTTCCCCAAGACCAGGTCCCTGGTGAGTTGCCCACTGGGCTTTCAAAGTCAGTACTCCCTCTAATTCTGTCCCATCCCCTTCCCTAACCTCCTGCAGCTTTGCCTTAGAGACACAAAGGTGGGTAAAGCATCCAAGACCAAGTCCAAACCCTGGCTCCCTTAAGACCCTCACATCTTCCTGTTTCAAAGCCTAAGGAACAGAACAGAACCTTTCCATAGGTGGCTTCCATTTCTTCCATTATGTCACCACCAAGCACATGACTAACTACGTGTAACTACTTAATTTGTAGTTGCTGTGCTGGGGATAGAACCCAGAGCCATATGCATGCCTGGCGTACTCATCCCCTCACTGGGGGATTCTAAGCAGGTACTCTACCACTGAGCCACACTTCCAGTCTCTCTTTGGTAGATGCCAGACAAGTTCTGCACCACTGAACATTATCCTCAGCCCTACATAATAATTATTGATGTCCTTGTGAGATGGTGCATCCTACTGATTAAACATAGAACTCGAAGTCATCTGCCTGGGCTCATATGCCTTGCTCCTCCCCCTTTTTTCGTCATCACTTGGGCCTACTTCCGATACTTCCATAACTCTTTGATCATTCCAAAACATAAAGGTGAAGAAAAATCACAGCTCAAAGCACCCCGATTCCCTACTTTGGATTTCTGATGCCATCTTCAGGGACTTCACAGCAGGCAGCTTCCACCTGTGTCTTACAAGACTGACCGTGTGGTCATCACAGACAATCCTGTTCTTTTAATTTCCAATTTTAACTTTTCTTTAGTAGTGTTTGTTAAAAACTAAAAATGAGAAGAAGCAGGGGGACAAGCAGTATTCTCTGCAAGAGGTTTATTAGGGGGGTATGGAGGAAGTGGGTAGCAGGGCATGGTGGGGAAAGAGAGGGAAAGGAGGGATGGGGCGCCCCAGAGAAAGAGAAAGAGAAGAGTGTAAGAGTAAGAGTAAGAGAGAGACCACGTGTCGGATCGGCCCTTTTAAGGGACACGATAACCACGCCCTCCAGGTGTGACCACCTGGCTGGCGACATATGATGACGTCATAGGTTGTTGGGCAACCCAGAAGCAGCTTGTGTTCCAAAATACTAACATTCCTCCCTTTTTCTATAATTAAAAATGGGAGCTTGGGCTGCTTTTTATAAGGTAAGTTAAAGTATATAAATTTAGGCTCATTGGAAGCAGCTCTTGGTTGTCATGCAAGAGGTTGAGAGAGAGAAGAATTATAGCAACAAAATGGTCAGATTGCAAGGTCAAGAGTAGGGGAAGCCTCTGCCCTGGAAAATTTAGGGTAAAGGGTTGTCAATAGAGAGAGTTGCCAGCCATGCAAGGCATCAGGTAGAGACTGGGGAACACTGGGAGAACCAGGAGCCACTTGTCCTGGTCCTGAAGCACACCATTTCAGCCTTTTGTTAACAACAAGTGAATAACGGGCATAGATTCTTTTCTGGCTACGTCCTGCTGACACTGGGGACGCTGTAGGGAGGTCAAAGGCTGAAATGTTGGCCAAGTCCAGGAAGAATAGACTGCTTTGATGCTTTCCAGGGTCTGCAAGAACATCCATGGATGGGAGGGAAGGTGCAGGTCCAGCTTGTTGGAAGTCTGTGAGGTCAGAGTTGAACACCTGCAGCTTGTTGAAAGTCTGTGAGGTCAGAGCTGAACACCTGCAGCTTGTTGGAAGTCCATGAAGTCAGAGTTGAACACCTGTAGCTGCTTTGGTGCTGTTGTGGCTATAGGAAACATCTGTGTCTGGCAGGACACTGAAACACATATATAGGCAAAAGATAAAGTTGAGTAGGGAGAAAATCCTGTAGGTATACATTGAAAGGTTTGGATCGAGGAGGCTTGTACATGGGAACCTCTGTCTACCTGGAGGGACCTTTATTTACCCAATCACTGGCAATATTTAAAAAAGGCTTTGTTTTCGACCTGTCATTGAGGTGAGGTTTGGTTACAGAAGCATGTGAACTTAGAGGCCCTGGTGCCAGCTGACACTAGGTGTAGAAAGCTGAAATTCTCCAGCCTGTCTGGAGGGACGGGCATCTGGGCATCTCCCACTGGGGGCAGAGAAGTCAAGACCTTCCAGTGGCTTCCCAAGGGAAAGTGTGACTCCGAGTGCGGGTCCTGCCTGGTCAATAGCTCGTCAGCTCTTGGCCAGGGACTGGGGCACAGTGCCCAGTGAGGCACGGCCGAAGCACGATGGTTTGCCTAGCGCTAGGTCTTCCCATGAACGGGTAAGAGGGCAATCGAGTGGGGAGAGGAACCATCTGTGAGAGGGGACGTACCACCCAAGGGAGAATGTGGCCCTAAAATGGAGGTCAGCATAGAGGGTCAAACCTAGACAATTAAGGCTACGGCTGAGGGGGGTTCTTCTGTCTCAAAAGATAGTAGGAAGTTGCCAGAGCTCTGTGGTCAAGCTTCCCCCACCAAGAGAGGCGTTTATGCTGAGAAAATGGAGTGAACTCACCAATCCAGCCAGTGGTTGCATGCAGTAAACAGCAGTCTGGTAGCCAGGAAAGGAAGTCCCAAAACCAGGGAAAGGGGACTTTCCCTACCTTTTGAGATAGTACTTATCGGTAGTCCAATTGACCTGAGAGGTGGATTTAGGTGGACTTTTTGCAGCTTACAAGAATTACTTTTAAGTTTTAAGAAGGAGATAAAATTTTGACATGTTCGTATCACAATTGTACTGTGCATTGAGAAAAAGGCAGTAGACATATGTGTTAACGGCATAAGTACTTTTTAAGGTGAACTCTGAAAAGGCAAAAGCCTTTTATGAAGTAAAAGGGAAACTCACTTGATCTTAACTTTAGTATAAGCATAGACATTATGGAGGCTTGCAATCTTGAGCTTAGGACCATAGTAGTGGAATAGTGGTATAGTGGAATGTTTTTGTATCAGAGTTAGATTAATACATTAGAGTCCTATTAATAAAGGTCAAAACTCTGGACAGTCAATATAACAGTAGCATAACAACAGGAAGAAATATTAAGCCTTTTTACCTATTTAAGATACCTTAAATCACCTTAGATCTTGTAACCTTTATAACTTGCATTTACCAACCTTAAAACATTTTTTAGACCCTCAAACATTTACAAGTTGCATTACCAACCTTAAGACACATTTTTAGACTCTCGAACATGTATAACTTATGTTTACCAACCTTAAGACATCTCTCAAATATGTTTTTAGAGAGGGACCTTTGTATTTAGTTATTTACCATGAGACATAGTTGAAACTGCTATGAACATTTATTGTCCTTTTAGCTAAAGGGATGGTAAAAAGGTTTCATTTAGGCCTGTTTCTTGAGTCTGGACTGTGTCTAGGCCTGAAAATAGCAGCTCTAGGACTTAGGCTTAAGGCCTGGTTCTCCTGAATATGAAGAGAGCTGGGAAGGCATAGGTGCAGTTTTGTAGGGGCCAAAAGAAGGTTCAGATTCTCTGAAGTTAGGTGGGTAGAATCTGCCAGAAGAGGGTGCTGATAAGCAAACTTGGGTCCTCTGGAAGTGCAGCAAGCACTTTTAACTGCTGAGCCATCTCTCCAGCTCCAACCCCTGCTTTTTATTTTTTTCTTCACAGCATTCATGCTTGCCTTTATTACATCATTGTTTATGTGCTGTTTTTTCCCTTTTTTGTTCCCCCAAAGCTAGAGCCCCAGTTCCTAAGTCAGTGTCTGGCAAATGCTAGGTGTACAACTGCTTGCTGAGTTAGTAAATGAAGGATGTTTGCTATCTCCTCAGGCTCGGAATTGCAAGGCCAAGCCAGAAACTCCTTCCAGGGTCCCGCCCCTGGACGCTCAGTCCCCTAAATCAAAGAAGAACCAGGAGGAGCCACATGTAACACCTCCTGGCTGCCCAGGCCCCAGATCATCCTCTCAGGCCCCAGTCTCTGAGCATAATCCAGAGGAACTCCATTATGCTGCTCTCACCTTCTCCCGCCTCAGACTGGGGGAGACCCAGGATGCCCAGGATGCCTCTTCTGATTATGCAGAAGTCAGATTCCACTGAGGGCACCCTGGACTTTAGGACTGAGACCACCCACAGGGAAAACGGTACGTCAGTGAAGAAGGCCTCCAAAGAGCACAGCTTTTTAGTTGGACATGATAGCACAAGCCTTTGATTCTAGCACTTGGGAGGCAGAGGCAGGCAAATCTCTGTAAGTTCTAGGCCAGCCTGGTCTACAAAGCGAGTCCAGGACAGCCAGGGATGTTACACAGAGAAACCTTGTCTCAAAAATAAATCAATAAACAAACAAACAAACAAACAAATAAATAAATAAATATAGATTCTCTCCTTAAAAATAATCCTGAGCAGGAGCAGGGAGCAGGTGGGTAGATGTGCTTGTCACCAAGACCGATGAACTCTGAGACTGATCTACAGGATCCGCACGGTGGAAGGACCCTCCCACAAGCTGCTCTCTGAGTCCCCCGCCCCTCATCTGCATCACGGCTCACACACATGCACGCACATGGAAGTGACATAGACAAATGCGCAGAACAATTTACTTTAAAGATGACAGCTTTTGTTTGGGTATGCTCTAAGTGTGTCTCTCAAAGGCTCATGTGCTAGATGTGTAGCCCACTTTTTGGCAGGTGGAGGAGTGATGTGCTCTTTCAGGGATGGGACGTGGTAGAAGGTGTTAGGTCAGAGGCATTGCACAACCCTTGGAAGGTGTCAAAGCTAGTTTCAGAGTGGACTGTGGGCTTAGATTTTTCACCAAACCTACTTTAAGGTTCTTAAGCAACTTTTCCTCCCTTCCAACTCTCCTCCACCGGTAACCTTAGGTAGGAGATTAGTAGGGATTGTAAAGGGTTGTAGTCCTCTTTTATCTACATCCTGATGATTAGGGTTAGTGGGTCATTAGGGGATTACCGGACTCAGTCATCATGATACCATCACATGACAAAACTCAGCCTTCAAGGAAATCAGAAATTTCCACTTCTGTGTACCAGTTCTCAAGAGAAGTTACAAGTTTGGTAGGGTTGGTGAAGATTCTTTCCCAATCTGTAGGTAGCCAATTTCTTCTGATGACAATGTCTTTGCCTTACAGAAGCTTTTCAGTTTCATAAGGTCCCATTTATTGATTGTTGCTCTTAGAGCCTGTGCTGTTGGTGTTCTGCTCAGTAGGTTGTCTCCTGTGTCAATGAGTTCCAGGCTCTTCCCCACTTTTTCTTCTAACAGGTTTAGTGTGTCTGGTTTTATATTGAGGTCTTTGATCCACTTGGGGCTTTAGTTTTGTGCAGGATGATAAGTATGGATCTATTTGCATTTTTCTACATGTAGCCACCCAGTTAGACCAGCACCATTTGTTAAAGATGCTATCTTTTTTCCATTGAATGGTTTTGGCATCTTTGTCAAAAATCAGGTGTCCATATATGTGTGGGTTTATTTCTGGGTCTACTATTCAGTTCCATTGATCCACCATTCTGTTTCTATGCCAGTACCATGCAGAACTAAACAGAGAATTCTCGATAGAGGAATATCAAATGGCAGAGAAACACTTAAAGAAATGCTCAACGTCATTAGTCATCAGGGAAATGCAAATCAAAATGACCCTGAGATTTCACCTTACACCCATCAGAATGGCTAAGATCAAAACCTCAAGTGACAGCGCATGCTGGAGAGGTTGTGGAGAAAGGGGAACCCTCCTCCACTGCTGGTGGGAATGTAAACTTGTACAACCACTCTGGAAATCAATCTGGTCTTTCTCAGACAATTAGGAATAGCTCTTCCTCAAGATCCAACCATACCACTCCTAGGCATATATCCAAAAGCAGCTCAAGTACACAATAAGGATATTTGCTCAGCCATGTTTGTAGCAGCTTTATTTGTAACAGCCAGAAGCTGGAAACAACCAAGATGCCCCTCAACTGAGGATACAGAAAGTATGGTACATCTACACAATGGAATACTACTCAGCAATAAAAAACAATGAATTCATGAAATTTGCAGGTAAATGGTGGGAACTGGAAAAGATCATCCTAAGTGAGCTGTCCCAGAAGCAGAAAGACACACACGGTATATACTCACTCATATAGACATATAATATAGGATAAACCTACTAAAATCTGTACACCTAAAGAAACTAATCAAGAGGGAGAACTCTGGCTAAAATGCTGAATTTCCATCCAGAAAGGCAAAGAGGATGGACATCAGAAAAAGGAGAAAAGAGGGAACAAGTTAGAAGCCTGACACAGAGGGCCTCTGAAAGACTCTGCCCTGCAGACTATCAAAGCAGATGCTGATACTTATGGCCAACCTTTGAGGAGATTGCAGGGAATCTTATGAAAGAAGTGGGAGTTAGTAAGACCTGGAGGGGGCAGGAGCTCCACAAGGAGAGCAAAAGATCCAAAAAATCAGGGCACATGAGTCTTCCCTGAGACTGATAGTCCAACCAAGTAGCATGCATGGAGATAACCCAGAACCCCTGCACAGATGTAGCCCATGGCAGTTCAGTGTCCAAGTGGCCTCCATAGTAATGGGAAGAGGGACTGCCTCTGACATGAACTGATTGGCCTGCTCTTTGATCACCTCCCCCTGAGGGGGAAGCAGCCTTACCAGGCCACAGAGGAAGACAATGCAGCCACTCCTGATGAGACCTAACAGACTAGGATCAGAAGGAAGGAAAAGAAGACCTCCCCTACCAGTGGACTTGGGGAGGGGCATGCGTGGAGAAGAAGGAAGAAGGGAGGGATGGGGAGGGAGGAGGGAGGGAACTATAGGGAGGATACAAAGTAAATAAAGTGTAATTAATAAAAAAATTTAAAATAAAAAAAGCAAAAAAAATACATTTTGTATCTGAAGGTCAGAGAACAACTTAGGGAAGTCAGCTCTGTCCTTCCATCAGGTGGGACCTGAGGCTTGAACTCAGGCCTCCAACTTGGTTGCAAGTATCCTAACCTGATAAGCCATTATACTGGCCCAGGAAAGGGTTTTAACAGAAACAGGCCTGGATCTGCCATTAGCAAAATGAAGCTTTCTTGTGCTTACACATCTTGAAGGTAATGATCCCTGATGAGGAGGGGTTGAGGAGGGGTTGAGGAGGGGTTGAGGAGGGGTCCTGGCCATTCCTCAAGTTCAAGCTGGCTCTCCTGACTCCCAGCCTGGTGTTCTTTCCCACCCTGACCCATTAACACAACACTTCCGGGAGTTCTGGGTGCTAACAGCTCTCCCTCAAGTCCTAAGCCGTTATTGCAGAAGTCATGGCCTTAACACACGTATTTTGAAATAACTGACTTCTGCCCAAGTCTGTTACTCACTTTTTTTCCAAGGATAAAGAAACCTTCAAGTGTGGCTTCAGAGTTGACGCAGACTATAATAACATCTGCCATCCCTTATGCTGCTCACGGACACCCAGCCTGCTTTCCCTGCTTTCCCTGCTTTCCGGTGTCCAGCCTGAAAACGGCAGTGTTCACCCACTCCAGGGTCTACTTGAGCCTCTCCCACCACCCATGTTTATGTGTATATTTGTATATGTGTTAATGTGCGCAAGCGTGTGTGTGTGTGTGTGTGTGTGTGTGTGTGTATGTGTACGCAGTTCTAATTTTTTTTAACACTCTGCCTGGGCTGGTGACAGTTTAGCAGGTAAAAGGTACCTGCTGCCAAGCTGATGACCTGGGTTCTATCCCTGGGGTCCAAAAGATGAGAGGAAAGAATTAATTGAAATGCAGTGAATAGAATAAACAATAAAGCTTAACCCAACCCTAAATTAAAAGCTTAAACCCAACTCAAATTCCAGTTTCTCTCCCACAGCCAACTCTGGTTCACCCTGGTACCTGACCTAGAAGTGGTAGATCAGTTGACTTGAGAGAACTTTTTATTTATCTCATCCCCGCTTTTGAGCCTTGTCTGAAAAGTCTTGGGGATACAATGACTGCTAATGGGACAAGTGATTCTTGACCTAAATGGCCATAACTGTGGCCTTTCTTGGCTCAAGCTGCATGGTGAGTATCCAAAAATGGGCTTTCCTTGGGGCAAAAGCAGGAGGGCGGGTGCAGCAGAATGCCACCTGTAGCGGTCTTTTTCTTAACTCTACTTTATTTGGGGTGTTTAGGCCTCTACCTCCCTTCCACCAACACCCAAACCTTAAGTAGGAGAGAGAAAAGGTTAGTGGGTAGAGAGACCCCAACTCCTTTACTTCCTCTGGCTGTTGAGGGTCAAGGGGTTCTTTTAGGTCTTTATACCAATCTCCCTCAACCCAGACACAGCCAGAAGTCTCCTCCACACTGCTACACCCTGAAGCATTTCTCTCCGTGTGTCTGCTCCAAACCGCTACACTGTCTCTGGGTCTCTGGTCTCTGGTCTCTCCAAACTTTTCCATGCCACACGCCAACACTGAATGCCACACTGAATGCCACCACATGGTTTCTTTCTTGACTGCATATTTACACTCTCAGGGTCCTAGACCAGGCCCCTCTCTGTGCTGCTCGAGGAAGGCAGTTGCCAGCTGCCAAAGGTGATGCCCAGCACGTGACAATTACCAGCTGTGGCCAAACTATAGCCCAACTAAAATCCCACACTTGGGATTAAAACAAAAGCATATTTACATAACATAACTGAGTTTACAAAGAAACCAAAACTTCCATTACAGACATGGTTGGCCACAAAGAAATTTTCTCAATTTTTTGTCTTGGGGGGTATAGATAAGGATTTATTCACTGACTTTATGGCTAGGAGTGTTTTGCCTACATATCTGTAAGTGTACTATGTACAGGCCTGCTGCATGGGGTGCTCAGAAGAGACCACCAGATCCCCAAACCTGGAGTTACAGGTGGTTGTGAGCTGTCAGGTGGGTGCGGGGAACTGAACCCAGGCTCTTTGGAAGAGCAGCCAGTGCTCTTAAGCACTGAGCCATCTCTTCAGCCCCTCAATAGAGGGGCGTGGGCACTAAAGTTAAAAGACCCAAACGGAAAGATGAACTACCTGAGGGCACGGGTAGTCTCCAAGAGGTAGTCACCAATTCTTTTGTCTCTTGACAAGAGAACAAGGGCCTCTTGATAGGCATGATGGTGCTCGTCTTTAAAGCAGCACTTGAGAGGCAGAGGCAGGTGGATTTCTTTGAGTGTGAGGCCAGCCTGATCTACATAGTGAGTTTGAGGGACCCTACAACAAAGGAGTAGAACTTGTCCAGTCCCACCACTGTATGATAACACATAGCTCCTCGGTGTGTGTGTGGAACTCAGCTTAGTTAGAGGGGAGCGCTTGCCTAGCATGCAGGAAGCCACCAGCATCGCAGAAAGAGGCCATGGCGGCTCACTCTTGTAAGGAGGATGGGGAGGATAAGGTCATCCTCTGCTACATAGCAAATTTGAGGCCAGCCTGAGCTACATGAGGCTCTGTTACAGGTAGCACAGCTTTTAGTCCCTTTAATCTGAGCACTTGAGAGCCATGTCTCTGTGAACTTGAGCCCAGACTGTTTTACGTAGCGAGTCCCAGGCCCATCGGGGGTTACCATGGTGAGACTCTGTCTCAAAACAAAACAACCCAAAAAATTTCAATCCACAAAGTAAGTAAGCGAATAAACACACCCAAGCCTAGTCTTGCCTTCACACTCAGCCCAAACCCTTTACCCGCCTTTTCTACCTAACACGGGTCCACACTGGTACCTTGCCAGATGTTGAGCCTTTTGGCCGCTGGCAGAACAGTGAGGGGTAACTTTCTGCCTTTTATAAGTCACACAGCTTGTGGCACTCTCTTATGGCTGTAAGAACAGCTTCTGAAGCAGGAGAATGCGACAGTGGTCGCATTCCCATCCCACTCTGAAAAGAAATGAAGAGAAAAATGAGGACTTGGGAACCCAGGTGAACCGGCAAGGCTCCCACACCTGCACCGATGGCTTCAGCCTCTAGAGGGCAGCACAGCATACGTAGCTGTGCAGCAACAGCCTCCCACCCCAGAGAAGGTACTTCCTGGGGCCAGTACCCACCGGCACCCACCTTATCATCCCCCTACCTCCCCCGATGCCCTGACACAAAATCTAGAGTTGCCGAGCATTCTCCATCCTGAATGTCAAAGGGTGCCGCTTCCTCTACTATCCCAGATACTGCCGATCTGACCTGTCATCTGAGCTGCCCGTGTGTTTGTCTGTGCATCCGTGAGTGTTTGGGGAGGGGTGTATCTGTGTGTCTGTCTCTGAGTGAGTGTGTGTGTGCGTGTGTTTGATCTCCAGGTTGAAAGACAAACAATAAAGGCCTTCAAGATGGTTAGTGGGTAAGAGCACATCCTGCCGAGCCTGGTGACTTGAGTCCCCAGGACCCACCACGGTGGAAGGAGAGCACCAGTGACCACAGTTGGTCTCTGACAGGTGGGTTCCTAGGGGGTGATGGCAGCCTGCCCACTTGACTAGTGAGGAACCTGTCTCAAAACAGGTGTATGGGGTTTGAAGAATGATATCCTTTAACCCCCACACGTATGTGCGTACACATACATGCACAGAGACAAATATAGATGCCCATGCCCAGAACACACCGCAAGCAGCTTACTGAGGCCTCTCTACACTACTGCTTCCCAACAGTGTGAGGCCTTAAAAGCTAGAAGGGAAGTAATTTGGCTGAGGGGCCGCAGCCCTGCAGAGCAATGAAAGGAGAGACCTCACTTTAGCAGGTTGGAGGTCACCCCACGATCAGCACGTCCTCCCCAGGGCCTTCCTCTCTGCTGATTTCTAAACCACTGTGACCTTCACAGTGACTTAGAGCTAATTGCACTGCCTCCTCTTACAGGGACAGAACAAAAGAGAAATTGGAGTTTGCAGCAGACTCCAGAGCTTTCTTACTGGCTTACTTACCCAGATTAGGGACTGGGTGCAACACACTTCCTAGGTACAAGGAGGTACGGCCTTCATCTACTAGGTAGACTGAAGGTCACAAAGCAAGTCAGAGATCAAAGGTAACAGAATCCACCCCTAGGAAGCCTAAGTTTATCATGACTGAGGGTCCCCAGTCTAAAACTCAGAGCAATTCCTAAGAACATCCTGAGGAAACGGCAGAACTACAGAGAGAGCCACAAGCATCTAGGCCTACATCTCTGGGTCTGAGGAAGAGGCTGGGGTCTGCACTCCTTGGCCTTGGGGAGGAGGCTGTGTCTGAACCTCTGGGTCTAAGTGAGAAGGATGAGGATCTGAAGGAGGGGGCTAGATCCTGGGCCGCTGGGTCTGAAGAAAGAAGGCTGCGGCTGGACCTCTGAGTCTGAGGGAGGTGGCCTGTGGTCTAGAACCATAGGTCCAAGCTCCGAGTTGGGATTACAGAGCCCTTAGGTCCTCGCGTGCTCCCTGGATCTGAATTGCCGCTGGCTTCTGTCTAGGTGGGCGGCTACTCCGGGCTGCCCAATGGCAGCTCCTTGCATTCCGGTAGCCACGCCCAGAGCTACATGCTTTTTACCTATAGGCCCTGCCCTGTTTCTTTTGCCCCTCCCTTTTCTGTTAAAGCTCCGGAAGGATCTAGAAAAGACTTCAGACACGGCTGAGAAGATGGACAAGCCAAAAGATGAGGCTTTGTGTAATGGGTGAGTGAGATAAAAAAAAAAAAAAAACCTTCTAGGAAAGAGCCTTGCAAAGAAGAGGGGACAGACAACTTTAGCGCAAGGAGTGTCTTGACCTGAGCATACTGTTTAAAAACCAAACAGACTCAGGTATTAAGACCTAGGAACTCTCCAGGACTCTGGTGGCCAACTGTTGAGCAAGATACTTCTGGATATGCGGGCAAAGGGAACAGAAGTTCAAGGTCACCCTCAGCTACAGAGCAGTGTATGAGACTAGCCTGGCTCCTTGAGACCTTGTCTCAAATAAGTAAAATAATTAATTACACAGTTAGGCCTTAGACAGAGCAGCTGGGAATTGGAACTGACGTGTTGGGTCCTGGAACTAATGAGAAATGAGACAGTGGGTGGAGGGAGTCCCAGGGGCTGTGTCCCGTGGAGGCGGTGCAGTTGGTGATGTACTGACCGGCCTTATTATCTTCCTAGGGACAGCTCTTCTCTGCCGTTAGCTGGGACTGAGGCATGGCCTGCTTCAGCCGCCCCAGCCCTACCACCCTCGCTCCTGAGCACCCTAGACCCAGCCCACCTAGGGCTCCCAGAGCAACTGGCCTCTGTCACTGTCCCCATCCGCCTGGACACTCTGTCCTACCTCCTACACAGTGCCCTGCTGGGGACCTACAACCTCCAGCAGTCCTTACCCCCTTGCTCTTGCTCCGCCCAGCCATGCCACGTCGGGCCAGACACAGTCAGGAGGCCACCCCGGAGATCAGGCCAGGCCCGCGGGGGCTGGGAGGTTCGGCACAGGCCTTCCCGGGGCCGGGGCAGGGCCCAAGGGCAGCCACGATGGGGGCCCGGGAGAGCTGAAGAGCCGGAGAAGAGCATGGCAGGGCCCCCTGGGGCTGGCCCCACGACCCTGCCAGTGACACCACCATCCCAGGATGGGCAGAAGGAAGCTGGAGGACTGGAGCCACTCTTGCCCCCAGCGCCTGTTTCTGAAGACTGGGAGACAGACTACTAAGGACCCTGAAGAGCACCCAGTCACCTCGGGGTATTCCCAGAGCCCCGTGTTCTTAATCCTTCAGATGTACCCCAAGAAATACCATCTCTACCTTCTCCCCAGCCCCCAAACCACAACCTCTAACAGCCTCCTGAAGATCATCTGGTAAAGCCTGAACCTGACTTAATGACTTAACATCCCGAATAAGAAAACTCCCGCACCCAAACTCACAGCATCCCAGCGCCTGCTCCTATCCGAGCTTTTTCTCAGTGTTCTCACAGCCGCCCCAATCCCGTTTCCAGACCCAAAAGCATTTCCTCATTTCCTCTCTCCATTGCACAATCAACCCATCTTCACCAACCTCCCCCTACTCTGTTCTTGGCCTTCAACCCAAACCCATGTTCATTCCTAATTTGTTTATTTGCTGGTTTTATTTTCCATACTAGCCTCCGGAATGCTAGTCAAACTCTGAAGTAAACGGCAGTCCTCTTTTATTTTTATACTGAGAAAGGGTCTTGCCAAATGTCCAAGCTGGCCTTGAACTTGCGACCCTCCTGCCTCAGTTTTCCAAGCATCTGCAACTAAAGGTCTGGGCCACACAGTCTCCCATTATTCCCAATCTGTTTTGCTTTGTTTCAAAACCAGTCTCACCAATTCTCCTCTCTCAGTTGGCTGGGTGCTAAGATTGTACGGAACACTAGAGGGGACTGGGCTCACTCCCCATTTCTTCATCCTCATTCCCTATTCACCTCATCTCACGCCACCTCCCTATTCATCTTCATGTTACAACAGCACCCTGCTCAACTCCGGCCCCACACCCAGCATCTGCCATGGCCCAGTCCAGCTCTGACGAGCTCTTTATCCTACCCTACAAGGAACCCCTTGGCATGACAGCTGTAGCACATCAGCCACTGCTGTTTTCTGTCCCTCAGGCTGGGAAGCTCTGGTTGAACAATAAAAGGATGTCTGCTTGATCTCCTTTTCTGGACTGTGATTTCTGTGAGGCACAGGCTACCCAGAGTGAGGACCGGGTAGAAGCCTGGGAGGTGGAGGGGTTCACAGACAGAGCTTGGTGGGGCCCCTTTGTCCCCTGCTTCAGCAAATTCCATTGGGGCCTCTGCTGCCACTGTGTTTCTGCCTACTGGAAGCTGCTGGGCCATGCAGCCATTGTGTGGGGAGGCTTAAGGGATTTGGGGGAACCACGAGGCAGAGACGGCAGCAACCTGGCTCGGCTCAGTTTCCACAGAGGGGCTGTGGCAGAAGGAGGGCTCAGGACAGACTCTACCACTCAGGTAGGCACCGGAATGAGACCTTCAGCCCCACCCTGAGAAGTTAGGCTCCCAGGCCCTACTCTTCTGGGAACTTGAACCCCAGGGCCAGTCCTTCCTCTCCAGAAGCCAAGAACAGAGGCTCGTCAGGAATGAAGAATCCAGGCACCTGCCCTCCACCCTCAGACCCAAGCATCCAATCTGCTGTACCCTCCTCCTTTAGGCCCATAAATCCATTCCCCAGCCTTCCTCTCAAACCTGGGGGTCCAGACCCCAACTCTCCTCTCTCAGTCCCAGGGTAGCCACTCAACCTCAGCTCTCCCCTCTCCACAGATCACCATGTACAGCTTCATGGGTGGTGGCCTCTTCTGCGCCTGGGTAGGGACCATCCTGTTGGTGGTAGCCACAGCGACGGACCACTGGATGCAGTACCGGCTGTCGGGGTCCTTCGCACACCAGGGCCTGTGGCGTTACTGCCTGGGCAGCAAGTGCTTCCTGCAGACGGAGAGCATCGGTGAGCTTGAGGCCAGGGTCTGAGTGGTGCTAGGGTCTAACCCTCCCCCAGAACACAGCTCAGAGCCATCATCCCTCGTATTCTGAGGGAAAGCACAGTGGCTCAGAGAGGCAGAGGCACTGCCACGGGGATACTCAGCAGGGAGTGGAACAGTCTTGGCATCTCTGGATTGTTTTCTAGTTGCAGGAACAGGGTGTAAGGTTTTGTGGTTGGGTTAATGGGGTGGCATTTTCCCACATGAAAAGGCGTCAGATGCAGCAGTGAGGATGGAGTTAGCTCACTTTTTTTATGAAAAGCATTTTATAAACATCTGCTATGAGCTGAGTATGGTAGTGTATGCCTATAATCTCAGCACTTGGGATGTGGAGACAGGAGGATTGTGAGTTTGGGGCTCCATATTGAGACCCTGTCTCAAAATAAAAATTAAATAAGTAAATGCTATGAGCCAACAAACAGTGTTAGGGACAGGGATCACAGAGGCTGTTAATAGGCTGCATGCCAGATAAAAGGCTTTTTGCTACCTGCTGTGTACCAGGCCATGTTATAGATGGATGGATCCATGGATGGATGAGTAGGTGATTGAATGATTGATTGGTGATTGACTGATACAGATAGGATAGAAAGATGATGAATAGATGGGTGAGTGAATGGATGGATGGATGGATGGAGAGATAGATAGATAGATAGATAGATAGATAGATAGATAGATAGATAGATAGGATAATAGAGTAGATGGATTTGTAGTTAAATAGGAGAAATATGCATAGAATGGGTGGATGGTTAGGATAGGATAGCTGTATGTTGGGCTGGATGGAGATGTAGAAATATAAAAATATAAAAAGATGATGGGTAGAATACATAGATAAATGGATAGCTGATAGATAGATATAGATAGATAGACAGAAGGATAGGACAAACTAGATGATAGACAGGAAGGATAGACAGATGGGTGGATGCATCAATAGGTAGAAAGCATCTTAGTTACTCTTCTACTGCCATGACAAAACACCATGACCAAGGCAACTTATGAAGAGAGAGTTTATTTGGTGCTTTCAGTTTCAAAGAGCCCATGACCGTCATGATGGAGAGCATGATATCAGGCAGGTGGGCATGGTGCTGCAGCAGTATCTGGCAATCACATCTCAGTCCACAAGTAGAGGCGGAAAGAGAGACATACACTGGGCCTGGCATGGTCTTTAGAAACCTCAAAGTCTACCCTGAGTGACACACTTCCTCACAAGAAGGCCACACTTCCTAATCCTTCTCAAAAAGTTCCACCAACTGGGGAACAAGCATTCGAACAGAGTAGCCTACGGGGTCTATTCTCATTCAAACCATCAGAGGTAGGTAGGTAGACAGGTAGGCAGGCTAGCCAGCTGGCCAGGTAAAATGGCCTACTCCTGTAATCCCAGAACCAGGATTGCCTGTCACCCAAACAAACAAACAAATAAAAGGTACTTAAGTTCTAACCTGGAAGCAGCAGAGAGAGAGGCAGGTGCCTGCGGTTCACTGGCCAACCAGCTTAGTCTACTTGGTGAACCAGGCCAGTGAGAGACTGTATTTCAAGAAACAAGGTGGAGCGCTCCTGAGGCACGACACCTAAGGTCGACCTTGGGCCTCAACACGCATATGCACACACGTGCCCACATAAACAGCGCAGGCATGCGAGCAAGAAGGGTGATGTGGAGAAATACATTACATAGTATATATTAGGTGTGAATGTAGAATATTAACGAATAATACTGTACATAACATACTCTCGAAAGCATGGGAAATTGGTAACACCTGATATATTTTGTTTAAGGTATCATACAATATAGCATATGATAAGCTAACACATCAGGATACTGAGTGTTGCACTGTACAAGATCTTCGACAGGATATTAATTAAAAATTATTGGGTCTTATTCCTGAAAACAACAGTAATAGGCTGACCCTACTGGGTGCTTACCTAGCTCAAGGGCTTTCCACGGGTCACCCCCTTCCATCTCCCAGGAATGATGGCAGACAATCCAGTTGCGTGTAAGGATTGGGCAGACACAGACGTGACGGTGCACACCTACAGTTCCAGCACTTGGGAGAAGCGAGGGCCTTAAGACGTTCAGGAAAACCTGGCCTACGTAGCCAGAGCCTGTCTTAAAAAAGAGGAAAGCAAGGTATCCCAAGCCTGTAATTCCAGCACGTGGAAGGTGGAGGCAGGAGAGTCAGGAAGATAGATACATGGTACATACACCAGGAACGTGCATACACTAGAAAGACGCTCTACCGAGGAATCACAGGCAGCCTCTCCCTGAGGGATTCTAGGCAGGGCTTCCGACACAGTCACAGTCTCATACGTGTTCAGCTCGGGGCCAACAAATGAAGAGATATATAAGGTGAGGCCTGTCAGTCTTAGCTATGTCATCGGTTCAAAGACAACCTGGGCTACAAGAGGCCCAGTCTCAAAAATTATTACTTAACATCTATCATGTGCCAGACAAGGGTCAGGGGCCAGGGATGCAACAGAGAGTGAGGGAGTCAGCCCTGGTCTTTCCAGACACATAAATACAGTTAAAACAAAAGAACAGAACTTTGGAGATGCAGGAAAGTAAGATGGATGAGCATCAGTAAGAGAGTTTATTGTCAAGAGCTTATGGGGAACAGTCACTCGGTAAACACTTCACAAGGCCTTTGTGTAAGCCAGCCTCTGCTGGGGGTATGCACGGCAAGAGCCCAGCCAGCCCTTGTCCTCAAGGAGAAGTCAAGCTGAGGTGGGTGACATAGAAGAGACCGTTAGAACCCAGAGCAGAGGGCCACAGTCAGAACAATGCTTCCCAAGAAGCAGGTCTTGAGAGCTTGGGTTTTGAGGGATGAGTATGAGTGCACCAGGTGCAAAGACGGAAGAGCTGAATTAGATACGTGGAGGAAAAGAAGGCACGGTGATCCCAGAGGCAGCTGCTCAGGAATGACTGTAATGTGTCCCCACAGCATACTGGAATGCCACCCGGGCTTTCATGATCCTGTCTGCCCTGTGCGCCACCTCGGGCATCGTCATGGGGGTCCTCGCCTTTGCGCAGCAGTCCACCTTCACCCGCCTCTCCAGACCCTTCTCTGCCGGCATCATGTTTTTTGCCTCCAGTGAGTGGGCACGCCCTTCCTTCCCCACCCAAACTTTCTAACTCCTCATCCCCATTCCGCCCAACACCCTCTTCTTGTCACTCTCCACTCCGTTCCCTCCCTCATCCCTACGTCCAGATCTACTGACTTCCTTCTTTGCTTTTAACCTTTATTTTTAATTAGAGGCAATCACTCCCTCCCTTCTTTCCTTTCTCTGTCTGTCCTGGTGTTGAGGAAGGTACATACACCAGGAACATGCATACACTAGAAAGACGCTCTACCGAGGAATCACAGGCAGCCTCTCCCTGAGGGATTCTAGGCAGGGCTTCCGACACAGTCACAGTCTCCTTATAGGTGTTCGGCTCGGGGCCAACAAATGAAGAGATAGAGAAGGTGAGGCCTGTCGGAATTTCATTGCACAGGTGATGAGCAGAACATTAGTGACAGCTCTCATTTCTGTGACCAAGTATTTAACAAGAAACAACCTAAGGGAGGTAGGGTACACTTGGTTCACAGTCTGAGGGCACAGACCATCATGGCAGAGAAGTCACGGTGCAGAGGCGTGAGGCAGCCGGTCACGTTGCAACCGGAAGCCACATCGCAGTCAGGAAGCGGAGAAGACGGCTGGTATTCAACTCACTTTCTTATGTTTTTATTCTGTCCGGGACTCCGGCCCCTGAGAGACCGTTGTCCACATTCATTGTGGACATTCTGCCTTAGTTCAAATGCTCTGGAGGGCTGCTGAGATGGCTCACTGGCTAAAGACACTTTTCTGTCACCCCTGTCAAACTGAGTTTACGTCCCCAGAAACCACATACCGGAAAGAGAGAATAAACTCCTACAGATCATTCTGTGACCTCACAAGTACTGTGGCACACAGACATGAATAATAAAGTGTTTCTCTAGAAATGCATTCACACACACACAAACACAGAGAGAGACAGACAGACAGAGAGAGGTCTCTCAGCTGATTCTAAATCCAGTAGAAACGACAGAGACCAGCCATCACAGATGGACTCACTGCAGTGGACTGGGTCTACCCCCAGCTTCTTCTGCCACAGAGACAGTGCTGATATCTCAGGCTCAAGATCTCAATAGCCTTCTGTCTTAGTCATTGCTGTGAAGAGACACCGTGACCACAGCAACTCTTCTAAAGGAAAGCATTTAATTGAGGCTGGCTTACAGTTTCAGAGATGTAGTCCATTTGTTTCATGATGTGGAGAATGATGGCATTCACAGCATGGCAGAAGTAGCTGAGAGCTACATTCTGATCCATTGGCCAAGAGAGAGATGCTTCCTGATGACTAAGTATTCAAAAATGTGCGCCTATGGAGGCCATTTTTATTCAAATCCTTATACCCTCCCATCCCCTGATAGGTGTTTCTGATGGGTACCCTGAGTCACCTATTAGTTCATACAAACTCTGGTGTGATCCAAGGAGCTCTTTAGAGTAATGAGGCACTCAGAACACTGCAAGGATTCAGTTCTCTCCCAGGATCCAGAAACAAGGACCTGTTAAATGCTTTATTGTGCTTCCCAGCCTTGTCCTCACCCAATCCCATCTCCACTGAATCCTGTATCACCCTTATTCTCACCACTGTCCCCACACCCGTCAATCTCCCCTCTTCCCTATCTCTAATTCTTTTGCCCAACTATACCCCATGTCATGATCTCTCCCCAGCCCTATTTGTCCTGTTGGCCTTGGCCATTTACACCGGAGTCACCGTCAGTTTTCTCGGCCGCCGCTTTGGGGACTGGCGCTTTTCATGGTCTTACATCCTGGGCTGGGTGGCCCTGCTCATGACCTTCTTTGCAGGTACTGAGGCAGAGGGGTGGGAAGGCTGAAAACGTGGGGCAAGGCAGGAAACTTCAGAGGGTGAGTTGACAAGGTATTCTGAAGGCAGACTATAGGCCTAAAGGGTCTGGGGACTGGTGATCCTAAGGGAGGGAGTTAGTAGGGAGTCTCTTGGGGTGAAAAGGTAAGCTCAGGAGGGTTTTGGATATCAATGGGGATTTCCGTCCACACAGGAATTTTCTACATGTGCGCCTACCGGATGCAGGAGTGCAGGCGCCTATCCACCCCGCGCTGAGCCCTGGGGTAAACTTCACAGCTGGAAGTTACAAGGAGGGCACCGGAGAGAAGGGGGAGAACCCAGAGGCTGGAAGTCCTGACTCCTGAGGGAATGATGGGCTCAGTCCTCGATTCTAGACAGGAAAGCCCCGGATCCCTCTGTCCTGTGTGGGGAAGAAAAGTCGGGTCAGATGGGAGGAAACTGAGAAGACACGAGCCCCCACCTGCCCCGAGGGGTGGTAGAAAAATGGAAACTCCTTTAGAGGGCCATTTTGGGATCTAATAAAACTGATGTGAAACTATCGAAGTGTGAGTCCTCGAGGGGCTGGTTTGGAGAGAAACGGGCCGGTGTGGCGGGGGTGTTCTGATGTGGTGGCCTCACTGCCTCAGTCCTTCAGGGAGGGGAAGGTAAATGGGTCCCTACCTAGAAGACAGCCATGGTGCAATGTCTAGAAATGGTTGTGTGGTATAACAGGGTGGGCGAATTGATCTCTGAGAACATAGCCTACCTGTTTCCCACCCACCCAAGCTCCAGGCAACTCCTCGTCTCCCCTCCCCTCCCTGGACAGGCCCCTTCACTACAGAAAGCGTACCTCTGGCCCCCTCTCTATTTTATTTTACTGTTTTGGAAGGACAGGATCTCAGGTAGCCCAGGCTAGCCTTAAACTCACAATGCTCCCTTCTCAGACCCCTTGGGTGTTGGGAGGACAGGCCCGTGTGAGCACGTGAAGAGATGGCACATACATCTGTGCTTCCCCGTACAGAAGGTGTTGACCACTACTGGACGACACGAGACAAAGGACCCTGAATTGTCACCCAGACACCCTCATCTTGGCGATAAGGACACCCATGCTGGACGGTCCAACGTAGTGGGGTGACTTCTCACTATCTCTGCAAGATTAGGCTATGGGAGGGTCTTCCCCTCCTCAAGCTTTCTGGAATCCTGTCTGTCGTGGACAGAAGCCTTGACTGGGAACTCCGAGTCTCTCTTCCCACCTAGTCAAGTCCTTCCTCCCCTGGAACTTGTGTTTTGACCCCACTGCCCCTTTGCTGCTGGGAACTCTAGTGCTAGAGTCTAGGAGCTAAGCGTAAAAACCACAGGAAAGTGTGACACAACTGTTTCCTCGGCCATGTCGCCCCTTTCGGTTAACTCACACCCTCGTAGGATTAGCCCACCTCTTACCTCTGAGACCCCCAAACTCCTCCCTAAGGCCTTCCAGGAAATGTGCTGTCTCCATCTGTGGAGGTGCAGAACCTGTGGACAGTCTAAACCACTAACTAGACCACTGAGGGTGGACACCCCAGAGCAGCCAGCAAGTTATGACATCAGCAGGACCCTCCCCCACCCCACAGAAGGAGAGCCAATGTGAGAGGGGAGGGGAAGCCACTCCGGAAGGGAGGGTGCCAGAAGAGTCAGATGCCAGGCCTGAAGCTACAGAGGACTACCAGCCAGAGTGACTGCTTGCTGGCTGCTTCTCCGGCTTATAGGACCTGGGAGTCTGGGTGCATGGTCCTTTCCTTTCTCTAAGGCCCAACAGTCTGGGTCCTCTGTGTCTTTATCCTCTAAGAAGTGAAAACCCAGAGCTGTGCTCATGGAGCCCTGCCGGTCCCTGGCCCTGCTTGCTGGCTGCCTGGGCCTGACTTCTTCTCTGATTGCTTTGAGCACTGACTACTGGATAGTGGCCACAAACTCCAAATTTTCTGCCCACTCCGGCCTCTGGCCAAAGAGCCAAGGGATCCAAGTAGCAGGTAAAGGGGCAACGGGCTGTCTGGTGGTGGGGATTTCCAGTGGGAAACAGACACCCAGAAATCTCATCTCGCATTAGATTATATCCACGTGACACAGAGCCTCTACATCCTGGCCGCCCTGTGGGGCCTGGTGTCCGTGGGCCTCCTGGTTCTATCCTGCATCCCAGCTCTGTCCACCCCAGGCCGTGGCCCTCTGGTCTCAACTGTCATGGCTTTCACTGCAGGTATGAATGGGCTCTGGGCTGCACCAGGACACCAGGGCTGGTGAGTCATGCAGTGGACAAGCCAACTCTCTCTTGTTCCTGTCCTCAGCTCTCTTCATAATAGTGGCCACGGCGGTGTACACCAGTAAGCGATGGAGCCAGACACCATCCCCGCAGGTCCAGATATTCTTCTCCTGGTCCTTTTACCTCGGCTGGGCCTCCTCCATCTTCTTCCTCTGTGCAGGTAACCACTCAGCCCACTTCCCCAGTGGAAGACCATGATGGGGACTGGGGTGGGGCAGGGCAGGGAGCCCAAGTACTTAATTCTCCCCTCTCCTCCTATGTCTCCACACCAGGTTGCCTAAGCCTGGGTGCTCACTGTAGAACCCGTCGGGCTGAGTATGAAACCTTGTGAACGGGAGCCAAGGATAGCAGAGGCAGCAGGGTGTTTGGAGCCCTGTCCTCTCAGGAGCCACAAGAGAAATGCAGAATTGTGTCTCTACACCCCCACCCCTCCAGCCTTGCCTTACCCTTCATTGGTTTCTTCATATGCTCAATAAAAACCTGCTGAGATCTAACTGTTCTTATCTATCAGTTCAGCCAAGTCATAAGCCAGGCCAGGCCTATCATCGCAGTTACTCAGGAGGCTGGAGCAAGGAGTTTCCAGGTTCAAAGCCTGCCTGGGCTACACGGTGAGTTCAAGGCTAGCCTATGCAACGAAGTCAGAGCCTGCCTCAAGGCAAACATCAACCAGAGGGCTGGGGTGGTGGCTCGGTTGCAGAGACTTGATGAGCATGAATGAGGTCCATGCTGCAACCCCAGTCCCTAAGCCAACCACACATAAGCCTTGTGGTGGGTGACACAGGAGCTCTCAGGGAGGGTGAGAGAGATGCACACCTGCCCGCCTACAGCATATTCTGACCTGTCTCTCTCGACCCCCCATAGTGCTTTTCTTTCTCTCGGTTTCTATCTTTCTCTTTTCTTCCCCAAGCAGCCCCTCCCTTACTAGCGATTCCGCTCTCCCCCACCCTTCTGTGGGTCCACTTTGGGTCCACTGACATGTATCACACCCAAGCCCTAACCACCAGCATATGACACCAGCGAGATGACAGCCACAGCCTGAGGATGTGGGAGGAAACCTAAGCCCAGGCCTGTCATGTCATCTTTACTGGAGATGACATTTAACAACTGTTATTTTGGTTTAACATAGAGGATGGCACACAGAGCTTCCTGCCAGCTAAAGCAAGCCCTCAACCACCAAGCCTTATCCCCAGTGTTCCTACACTTTTTGCATAAGGTGTCCATAATGTGCCACACAGTCCTTGAAATTCTCAGCAATCCTCCTGCTTCAGCCTCTCAAGTATTAGGATTACAAACATTCATTAGCACAGGAATGATACTATCCAGGAAGAGGTGCCTGAAGATGGAGACATGGACAGGGTATGGAAAGTAGCCATTTGTGCCCGGAATATAGAATGTGGGGTGGTGGGAAGAAGATGGGAGCCAGGACCTCTATTGACACTATCTTTCTCCCGGAGATGGTGGAAATTGAGCAATAACTGTAAGGAGGGGAGAAACTCTCCCAAATGTGAGAGAGGTCTCCCTCCAGTGGCCTGCGGGTGAGATCCGAAGGTTGAAGAGCAGTAGAAAGGCACAGGCCCTGGGGTCAGAGGCACAAAGGAAGCAAGGAAAGCACCTGAGGCTCTGGCTGGACAAAGTGAGTGACACATCAGAGCTCTAACAAGTTTGATGGAAGCCAGTGATCTTGGTGGTGATGTGGTTGAGTGGCCATGGAGGAGAGCCAGGGGCAGGAGAGGGCTCCTCTCTAGGGATCAGATGAGGAGCCTGGGGCTAGAAGTGGCCTTTTGGTGGCTTTCTCAGATGTCAGGGTTGATATCCTTGAGGAGAGAGTGCTCTCCTGAAGAGAGGCATGTGATGGCGGCCAGAAGAGATCAGCATTTGCCTGGGGAGTAGAGGACTGAGTCCTGCTTGCAAGGGAGCAGAAAGCACAGACAGAGAACTGGGAACCAGGAGGCCCCATGAGGTACCACGATACTTAAGCTTCTAGGACAACTTGGTCAACCACGCAGTAGCCGCAACTTTGGAGCTCCCCTTCCTTCTCTTGTTCCTTTCTTTCTTCCTCCCTCCCTCCCTTTCTTCCTTTGCCTCCTCTCTTCCTTCCTCCATCAGCTGTCCTCCCTCTATCCCTCTTCTTTTTCTTTTTGAGACAGGAGCTTAGCTGGCCTGAAGCTCACATGTAGATCAAAGCTAGCCTTAAAACGGAAGGCTATCCTGCTTCCTCCTTCCAGATGCTAGGATTGCAGACAGGAGCAGCCAAGCCTGGTTCCCAGGCTCGCTTTCTGAGCCGTCATCCTGTTAAAAGAGCCTCTGGAGCTAGGCTCAGAAAGCAAGAGTTCAGCTCCCAGCATCCATATCAGGGTGGCTCAAAGCCAAAGGAGCTTCAGTTTCAAGGGATCCAATGCCTCTGGCCTCAGTTAGGCACATGCACTCACACACACATATCCAATCACATATACATAATTAAAAATAATACAAATGAATTCTAAAAATGAAATTAAAATTACTTTAAAATTTTTTTAAATGTAAATCAAAATTTTAAAAGAGAAGCTTGGCTTGGTGATGCACTCCCTGAACTTGGGAGACTGGGGCTGGAGAGTTGCTGTAAGTTTGAGGTCAGCCTGGGTTATGTGGTGAGTTCTAGGCCAGCTAAGGACTACATAGTGAAACTCTGCCTCAAAAAACGACAGAATAGAACACAACGAAAGATAGGAACGGTGGTGCAGGCCTATAATCCCAGGACCAAAGAATCAGAAGTTCAAGGTCAGACCTGGGCTGCTCAGATGCTTTGAACATGCCATGGGCTACAAGAGTTAAATGACCCTATCTCAAAACAACAATCCCGCTGGGTGTAGTGGCACCTGTCTTTGATCCCAGCACTTGGGAGGCAGAGGCAGGCAGGTCTTTGTGAGTTTGAGGACAGGATGGTCTACATAGTGAGCTCCAGGACAGCCAGAGCCTTGTAGGGAAACCATGTCACCCTGTCTCAGAAACAAACAGAAAAATTCTAGACCAGGGATATAAAATAAATATGCTTCTGCAGGAGGGTACCCCTTTAAATGGTGGCTAAGGGAAGGGATTCTGGAATCTCTGCTGCCTCACAGAGACCCATCCTCCTCCCCACCCCCAATCCTGTGGGCTGTCTGTTCCAGGGGACCAGGCTGTAAGTCATTTTCTGGGAAGTGTTTGTATAGGGGTGGGGGTGGGAAGAGCACCGAGCCAATGGGGCTACCTTCCTCAGCTGAGGACGGAAATGCCTGGAAGTTAGTCACTGAGCTGTGAGGCCTGAGAACTTAGAGAATTAAGTTACTTAGAAGGAGTCATAAGTTCTTAGGCAAGGTGGTTGAGGAAGAGGCAAGGGGGTCATGGGAGATTGAAAATCTTTTTTTTTTTTTTTTGAGAGAGAGAGTCTCACACATCCCAGGCTGGCTGTGAAAAATGACCTCAAACTTCTAATCCTCCTGACCCTTTCCCCCACGTGCCAGATGTGCTGGTGTGCCCCACTCTGGCTGGTGGAACCCAAACAGGGCCTTGTGGTGGGGGCAAGCACTTCACCACTGAGCTACAGCCCTACCTCCTGCTTCGTTCTTGTTTTTTGTTTTGGTTTAATGGAAATAGGGTCTCACACTGCGGTCAGAACTCATTCTGTAGCCCAGGCGTGGCCTTGGACTTCTGATGTCTTGCCCGAGCCTCCTTGAGGCGAGGATTATGAGGCCTGAAGCACCAAGTGGCTGCTGTTGGGGATTTTGAGGTTGCCAGGCAGGAGTACTTGGGAAGGGAGGCCCTCTGAAGAGGAGGCGCTTCCCCCCCAATCAGCGGCGTGAGCCAGTCCTACCTATGATGTCCTTGGCAGCTGCCTCCTTGGCATGGGGGTGAAGAGGAGCCTTCAGATTGGAGGCAATTTGCTTAATATCTTGACCAGCGTCCTCACAATACTGTCCACTGCCACCAACTACTGGAGCCGAGAACAGGGCGGGCACAGTGGCCTGTGGCAGGAGTGTGCCCACGGCTCCTGCACCAACATCCCCTGCCAGAGTGAGACCTTCACCTGTCCCCGTGTCAGACCACACCGACCCCCAGCTCCGACCGGGGCTTTCCAGCCCAGCCTCAGATCCAGCTGTCCTCCACCACCAAGGCCCGTTCTCCCCAGATCTTTGTAGCTGAGCTGCCCTCTCCCTACCAAGTCCCCCTCAGTCCTGAGACAGCCGAGCTCTAGACTCGCACGGTCTGTATGTGGTGAGGTGAGGATGGCCAGAAGACTTGAGGGCTGCTTTCTCATGGCGGCAGGGTGCCCAGCTGATGCCCTCCTGTCTCTCCAGACACCCTGGCAGTGACCGCGGCGTGCATGGTGTTGGCAGCGACCTTCAGTACCATATCTTTGGGTATGGGGATAAGGATTCAGTGCCAAGAGGGCCAGTCACTGCGCAGCCAGAAAGTCATTGCCTTACTTGTTCTCAGCGGTGAGAAGGCAGTCACTCCCATGTAGCCGGGGTGGGGGTGGGTGGGAGGCGAGAGGGTGATGAAGGAGTTGGTCAGAGAGAGGTTGATTAGCATAGTTAGAAATGGGAGGTAGGGGTGGGGGATGAGACGGAAGGATGAAGTGGAGAAGGGCAATACAGGGATAACAGAATCCTAACAGCGGGAGCTGGTGTTATCTCTGACTCTTTTGCCTGCTCTTGGAACTTTCATTCTCCTACTGGGTTCTCTTGTCCAGCCTCAATATGTCGGCTTTTGCCTTGTCTTATTAGATCTTGTCTTGTCCTGTTTGGCTATTGTCTCTTGGATACCTGGTCTTTTCCGAAGAGGAAACGGAGGAGGAGTGGATCTGGGAGAGGATGGAGATGGAGGGAGCTGGAAGGAGTGGAGGGAGAGGAAACTGTGGTCGGGATATATTGTATAAAGGAAGAATCTATTTTTAATGGGGGTCCACGAGAGGGGAGCCAAAGGGTAGCTGGGTGTGCGTTGGTTAGTCAGAGACGTGGGCGGTTCTGGGAGGCAGGCGTGGGTGCGGCCCTTACCTGGTCACCTGACGGGTGGGCGTGGCCCAGGGCTGCTGCTGCTGATTGCGTTGATCGGGTACACTGCAAGGAATGCCTGGAAGCCGGAAGTCTTCTTCTCCTGGTCCTACTTTTTCGGATGGCTGGCTTTACCCTTCTCGTTCCTTGCGGGTAACCAGCACAAGGGGGAGAGGGTGGAAACTGCCCCTCCTGAGGACTCCCCTCCCCAGAAACTTCCCAGTCACCTGTTCCGTCACGAAAGCCCACCGTGACTTCCAGGGACGCCTCCCCCCTCCCCAACACCTTGCACTCCAGACTCCATCACACCCGGTGGAGACACCGTTGGAACCCCCAAACCCTAGTCCCTAGGCAGGCCAGGTCATCCGCTCCGCCGCCCACCTTCCTTCCCCGGCTCTGCACTCTCCTCCTGCCAGGCTTCTGCTTTCTGCTGGCGGACATGATCTTGCAGAGCACCGAAGCCATCAGCGGGTTTCCAGTGTGCCTGTGAATGCAGCCTGCCTAGGGCAGAATAAAGGAATGGCTTTTAGCGCCGGCCCTGCGTGCTTTTCTGCGGAGCGTGGAGATACATGCTTGAAGACCACGGGGACAGATACTGTGGCTTGTAGAGAGTTAAGGAGGTCAGGAGGAATGCGGGAGAATAGGGACGGAGACGTGGACACTAAAACATGGAGTGGACCCCGGGGTTTCGCAGGAGACGCGGGAAGAGGGTGTAGGGTCGAGCCGATACCGGAGAGAGTTAAGGGACATGGGTGCTGGGAAGGGGTGGCGAGGACGAGCGGACCTGGGGAGTCACAGGGAAGGAAAGTGTTGACGCGTGGATACGAGGGAATCCAGACAGAACGCGGAGGCAACTGGAGCGTGGGGGGAAAGACACAGGGTGCGCGTGGGAGCACGGACACAGAAACCTGGAGTGGTGGAGCAAGGGGGAACCTAGATGTGGACTGCAGACCTGGGACAACACGAGCAAAAGACCGCGAACTAGCAAAGCTCTCAGCAAACTTCACGCCTGGGAATGAATGCCCTTTCCCCTACTTCCGCGCCACGCCCCCTACACTCTGCAATCCGCCCAGGATCCCGCCTTCCTCCCGGAATGCCACTTCCCATTGACTTTCTCCGTGCTGCGCGGCGGTTGATTGGTTGGTGTTGTGGCGCGCAGGCGCAGAGACAGATATGGGGGCGGAGTGTCCGGACGCCTGGATTAGATGCAACCCAACCGGGCCAGTGACTGCTGCAGAAGATGGCGGAGCTGCGCGCGCTCGTGGCTGTCAAGAGGGTCATCGACTTCGCTGTGAAGGTGACTTTCCCCAACCCCACTCTGTCCCAGCACCCTGAGACCTGAGCTATGAGCTTCCAGGGTCGGGAGCGTACCCCGTATGGGAGATCCTTTCAAAAGCCAGCTTCTGTTGCCCTTTGACCCAATGTCAGTCATACCTGGAGCAAAGATCACGGGCTGTGAGTTTCTGACCATCAGATCCCCCTGAGGTCATGATCCTGCTTTCCTCTTTCTCCGTCCCTTGATAACTGTGGGCTGGAGGAGTCATAGTTGCTATTTAACACGTGGAGAAACTGAGCACAAAGAAGTCACCTAGCAAGGGAGAAGCAGAATAGAGACTTGTATGTGGGGCCTGCGATTCAGTCATTAATCACCTTCCAGGCTGCATTGCCCGCGCTACAAGTACTGCACCTGGGGAGCCATCTGGCCCCATGGAACTCGGAAAGTGCCTTACACAGCCATGGGATGCTTGAGGAAATTCTCTACCTAGAACAGGAAGGAGACCTGTGTTTGCTGGAGAAGCAAGTTCAAGGGAGCCAGTTTGACTGAAACAACAGAGTGTCTGGCATTTCACTGTTCATTAGAGGTTTGAGGGCAGCACCCTTGAGGGCCTGGCTTCCACACACAGAGAAGCTGGTATAGCCAGCATTGAATCAGAATGGGTTCTCTCTCAGTGCTTGGCCTAACCAGAACTGAAAAAGATGGTGGCAGTTCATGTCTGTCTGTCTGTCCCCATCATGCTGGAGTTCACCTCTGTGTCCTTAAAATTTCCTAGCAGAGGGACTGTGCACCCAAGAAACCTTCCAGAATGGTGAAAACTGGCTGCAACACTGACATTAATGCCGTCATCCCTACAAGGCCCCCCACCCCACCCCCCAGGAATGAGATAAGGAAAATACAGGAGACAGATTCAGACATGACCCTAACAGCAGACGTTGAAGTGGGTACAAAGCACCAGCAGACACAAGTCTTGTACAAAGATCAGTCCATTTGTACATCTCCTGTACCCTTAATCCCATAGGGTGGATGAGGAAACCGAGGCCTGTGGGGCCCTGTTACTTGCCAGATCCCAGCTGGGTAAGCAGCAGGAGTCCAGGAAGGTCTAGCTCTCTGTCTGTCTGCTAGAGAGAAGACAGTTGGCTTAAGCAGGCTTCTAACAGCCTGTGACGGAGATGGTACTTACAAACTAATTGAGATACACAAGGGTTTCTGGGTTAAAACTCAACCACCATTTATTTCTTTAGTGTGTGTGTGTGTGTGTGTGTGTGTGTGTGTGTGTGTGTGTGTGTGAATCCAACCCAGGACCTCTCAAATGCTAGGTCAGGCTAGTGCCGCGCCACTGTAGTTCTTTTTCTTTTATTTTTTTAAATTATCATTTTGTTGTTGTTGTTGTTGTTGTTATTATTATTATTATTATAACATTTTTAAATGATTTATTTGTGTTTTATGTGTTTTGGTGTTTTGCTTGCATCTGCACATGTATGAAGGTGTCGAATACCTTGGAGCTGGAGTTTACATACAGTTGTGAGCTACCCTGTGGGTAGCCCAGGTCTTTCTGGGAGAGTAACCAGTGCTCTTAGCCCCCGAGCCATCTCTCCAGTCCCTGATTTTATTTTTTAATTATGCCTATGTGTATAGATATGCACATATAAGCATAGGTACCCAGAAGAGGGCATCAGAGCCCCTGAAGCCAGAGTGACAGGTGATGGTGAGCCGCCTGATGGATGTGTTGGGCACTGAACCTGGCTCCTTTGAGAGAGCACCAAGTGTTCTTAACCGCTGAGCTGTTTCCCCAGCTACTAGAGCCGGTCTTATTTAGTCTAGGTTGGCACTCACTCTGAGGTCAAGGATGACCTTGAACTCCTGATCCTACTGCCTCTACATCATGAGTACTGGGATTCCAAGTGTGAGCTACCATGCCAGGGCCTCAGACTGGCCTCAGACTCTCAACTGGCTTTGATGCTGGGCCTGCAGCTCCATGTCCAGCACCCTCACCACCTTGAATCATCTCTAGTCCTCCTGGTGCAGAGTCTGGCCCCTGGTTGTCCTTGCTGTGTTCCAGTGAGAACTGAGAGCTAAGAGGTGGACACAGCGTGCTGTCTGCCGCTCTCCTTCTCTCGAGGTCGGTGCGCTTCCCTCCCTCACTGTGCACGGTTTCCTGCCTCACAGCCAGTGTCTGATAATACTCCCTTTAAGGATGTCAGTGAGCCAGACCTTGCTAGCCTGATTCTTTGGTACCATCTTTTGCTCATCTGAGTACCTGGGCCAGACTCAGGTACCTTTTCTCCTAACCCCTAACCTCCCATGAAGTCAGTTCTCAGCCCTAACCCTAATACACCACTGTTTCCTTTCCAGCCCCAGGCCCTAGCCCATGAGCCCCTGTCTCATGGAGGACCCAGCTCCAGCCTTCCCCCTGGATGGTGGGCTCTCCCTTCTAGCCCTTTCTTATCCAGCCTTGGGAACTTCCTACACAAAGGACAGTGTTTCAAGGCTCCCCAGAACTCCCAATACAGACTCCCACATCACCAGGCTGGCTTTGGGGACCCTTGGTTACTCGGTGCAGCCAAATATGCCCTCCTGAGGCCCTCCCTTGCCATTTCTGCTTCCACCTCTCCAGCCTGTGCTCCATGTCAACTGATTTCTTTGCCTTGATGTCCTTTCTGCGTTACTCTCCAGCATCTTCTTCCTGTCTTGACAATTTCAATTGATTACATCAACATTGACTCAAACTCCTTTCTCCTCAGGGTCCCTATAAGCCCTTTCCATAGTATATTGTGGTCCTCTGTTTACCTCAGGTGTGCCACCTACACCCCTATTTCCAGACTGGCAGCCTCATGCGGATTGGACCAAGTCTGACTCAACTCAGTGTTCCAGGATTACCCAATTCTTTATAGTGTTTCCTCACAGATCACCTTCTCTGGGGCCTTCTGTAAACCCCTCCTGAAGATCACGGTGCTCAGAGGCCCTGCTTCCTCCACACTCCTGCCATGTAACCAGTGCCACTTTCTTCCAGTTGTTCTGGAATTTGAGATCCGCTGGGGGAAAGACTGTCCATGTGTTCACAGTGAGGAAGTCTCCGGCTGCAGGCATGCCATCAGAGTGGTTCAGCCCACTGATAAAGTGGCCCTTAAAAATTATTGTCTTATTTGTTAGAATGTTTGCCTGTGAACGTTCTGTGCAGCAATCGCATGCACTGCTCTTGGGGGCCAGGAGAGGTCATCTGATCCCCTAGGACTGAAGTTACAGCAAGCCACCATGTGAGTGCTGGGCACTGAACCTCAGTCCTCTGCAGGTACAGCCACTGTTCCTAACCACCAAGCCCTCTCTCCAGCTCCAGATGAAATGGTTCTTAGCTGGCCTCCAAGACCAGCTGTCTGGGCCCGTTCTAGGCTCTGTGACTTTGAGGAAGTTAATTAGCCACTCTGAGCTCATTCCCCTCCTCTTGGCAGTAGTCTATGGTAGTACCTACTTGATGAGGGTTAATTGATTTTTATTTCATTTGTTTATTGGGGGGAGGGGGTCATGCACATGCCATGGCACTACTGTGGAGACCAGAAGCCAGGCTGAGGGAGTGGGTTCTCTCCCTCCACTGTTTGGGTCCCGGAGGTCAAATTTAGGATATCAGGCTTGGCAGCAAGTATAGCCCAGGCTGATCTGCAGCTCTTCATCCTCCTGCCCGAGCCTCTTCAGCATGTCCTACTGGCAAGTGCCACCATGGTTGACTGTTGGATTTAGGTTAAGTAAGTCCTTGGAACAGTGCCTAATGTGCAGTGAATGGTGTTAACTATTTGGATTGTGAGGGATGGAAGTCTGTTTAGCAACTTCCGTAAAATATAACCAGTGAGTGCAGGCCCAGGAGAAAGAGGGTGTTAATAGGTATTTGGCACCTCAGCAGTGCTTGTTTCTGGTCAGGGACACATTTTCCGTGAAGGCTGGCCTTCTGAGTTAACCAGGAGAGGCTGGGTAGTCTGAGGCCCAGAATGGACCCTTCCAGCCCAGGAAGCATGGATCCCCCGTGGAGTGGCCGCCCCACCCGTTTAGTGTTTGAGGAAACACTGGCTCCCTACATATCCACCTTCCAGCGTCAGGCCCTAGTGTCACACCCAAGAGGCCTGTGTTTGCAACTGTGTTGGAAGTTCTCAGTGTGTTGGCCAAAGTCTGTCTCATTGCTGCTGCCAGTGTGTGATCTTCCATCAGGCTTTGCTGCTCTGCTCGTTCTGTGCCCCATGGGTGCCCTTTCCCATCAAGCTCTGTTTAGAAGAGTATGGCATAGGCCCAAAGGGGAGTCTGTGCACTGTGTCAAGGGTCAAGGAAAGCCTGACAGAAGCTGCATTTTAAAACCCACCCTTAAAGAAATGTGTGTGTGTGTGTGTGTGTGTGTGTGTGTGTGTGTGTGTGTGTTGACAAACAAAAATTCAGATATGTGTCTATGGGTCCATGTGCCTAGGTCAGAGGACAATTTGAGGAATCATTCTTCTCCTATTACTGCCTAGATCCTGGGGATCAAAGTCAGGTTATCAGGCTTGGCAGCGGGCACCTTTACCCACGGGGCCTCCCACTGGACCTTTACCCACTGGGCCTCTTTTTCCCTTATGTTTGTCTTTGTTGGTTTTGCTTTGTTTGAGTTTCGTGTGTCCCAACCTGGCCTTGAACTCCTTATTCTCCTGTCTCTATCTCCCAAATACTGGGATTCCAGGTGTACACCCCTACACTTTGCTCATAGAAACCTCCTTGGCCTGTAATCCCATCTACCAAGGAAGCTCCTCATGAACACTAAAGTTCAAGGCCAGCCTGAGCTACAGTGAATCCAAGGCTATTTGAGCATTGTAGTAAGACCCTGCCTCAAAATTAAAGGTGATATAGTTAAGTGGTCTAGTGTCCACTCAGAACAGAGCAAGCTCTGGGTTGTGTCTCTTAAAGGGAAATAGATAGTTTATTCTGGATCCATTTTGAATGACTGTAGCCCAGAAACACAAATTAATGTTACCCTAAATCCCGTGTTCCAACACGGAATCAGTTTCATGACATTTTCATAGTTTATCAGAACAAAGAAAGTCATAAATCAGGGCAAGTTTTAAAATACATTGGTGGCTACACCAGAGAGGCAGGTGCATTGAGATGGGAGAGGCTTTTCTATAAACCCAAGGTGCTACATGTGGCATTCTTAGCCTTTGGATTAATGGAAGCTAATGGTCTGCTAAGTTAATAGATTGTAAATGTTTTTATCTGTTAGTCACAGACCTTAGCTCAGACACAAGGAGGGCCAAGACTAGACTAGAACTAGCTCAAGATAAGGTGGTTAGCCTGCAGCATTCCAGTCTCAAATCTGCAGGTACAACTTATTTTCAGGAGTTTTCTACAAAAACCAAAACCCCTCTTGGAGGTAGTGGCAAGAGACAAAGTTGCTGACTTCATGCAGCCTCCTACTTCCAAGACAGTCTTAAGCTAGACGCCCTCTCACTGTTCCCGCTTCTTGGGTCAGCACTTGGCTTCTCTGTGCACCAGTTGCTCCAACATGACAATAACAGTGACCGAGTTCCTTGGCTGTTAGGACAGACTACAAGAATCCAGGCTGCCAAAGTGAATTAGACCCTCGAGGCAGGGCTGCCTGCCTGAGCAAAACTTAGAATGCTGAATCATCTGAATCTATAGCTAAAATGCAAGCAAGAGAGGGCTGGAGATTCTACCCAATGACATGGTGCTTGCTGGCATGCTGGGCTGAAACTCAGATCTGGGGCACACACACACACACACACACACACACACAACACACACACACACACACTCAAACACCACTGCAGATGCGTCAGGCCAACCATTGTTTTCGGGCTTAGTCCCACCAAAGCTGGAAACGTGTTGGATACCTTGAAAGGTGTCCCACGAAGCAGGTGAGCTGGCAGGTTTCCCTGGCCCCTTTTTTCCTAGGTCAGCCCTGGGCCTCCCTCCACTTAACAGCACAGGCCTTTTCTGGGGAGTTCCCTCCTCATATTAAAGAGGAAATTCATATATTGCTTGTTTGCTTGTTTGTTTTAAGATAGGATCTGATGAAGCCCAGGTTGGTCTCAAACTTATTAGGTAGCCAAGGATGACTTTAATTCTTCTCTTATTTCCCAAATTCTGGGATTACAGGCCTACATTCACCATGCTTGATTTACCTGAGGCTGGGTCTGGAACCCAGGGCTTCTTGCCTGTCGGACAAGCACTCTTTAAACTAGGGGACATCCCCAACCCTACCTTGAATTTTATTTTATTTTCTAAGGCAAAGGTTTTTGCTTTTATTTCCCATGCTGGTATGTCTAAGAGCATGGACAGGTGACCTGGGGTTTTAGTTGTGACCTTGTAAGGAGGTCTCACTGGCTTGTGGACAAGTATTTGCTGCACAGCTAGTGACATGCATGGCAGTTCAAAACCATGGTCATTACCCCTCCCTCATGCCAATCACAGCTCTAAGGCTAGCTTGGGCTACAAGGTAAATTCAAGGCCAGTATGGGCAAATTTGTAAGACCCTATCTCAAAGTAAAAAGAGATGTTGCAATTTCACTGAACTGGCAGAATGTTTGCCTAACAACCACGAGTGACGAGCTGGGGTAACGCCTCTGTGTCAGAGCTTCTAGAATCACCGGTGAGGCTCTGAGGGTGTGGCCCCGTGCAGTGCCCCTGCCTAGAATTCCCCAGTGAGAAGCTGGGGGCATGCCTCGGTAGAACCCCTGCTAAAATCGCTGGGTCGTGGGATGTGGCAGAGCACCTGCTTAGATTCCCTCTAGTGAGGGACTCGGCATGGCTCTGAGGTGGAGCCCCTGCATCGCACACCTGTGGTGAGGTCGCCTACCTTGCACGCCTTTGGAAAGACTGTTGGTGGCTGTCACCAAAGTTCCATACTGCTGGCCCCTCCACTGGGAAGCCACCCCGTTCTACTCTGCCTCCCCTCCCAGCTCCTTCCTACCTCAGGGTCTCAGCACCTGCTGTAAACTTCTCTGGAATGCCATTCCTCACACTTTACCTGGTCACCACAGATCCTCTTTCAGAGCCTAGCCTAAGGGCCACTATCCCATTGAGCTCTTCCCTAACAGCTCTCGAAGCCCAGGTTACCTTCCCTCACAGCTCCAGGAACTAGACAGCGTCAGGGGCTGCCAGAGGGTGACACCCTCACCCAGGTGCTGCAGCTCAAAGCCTGCTTCCCCCTGTGCACATGGGAGATGATGAGAGCTGGTCTCGGAGCTAGATCGAGACAGTGGCTTAGAGCTGGACTCCAACATGGCACCCCTTCATTCGTAGCGGGTGACTGTATCGTCTTCATGTACTTATTCATGGGAGCAAGGTGTGGCTAATGACATACACCTGTAACCCCGTCATTAGAGGTGAAGGAAGTTGTCCACCATGACACACGAAGGAATACACAATAATAATGCCATTAACATTTTTATTTTTAATTATGTGTGCGTATGTTTGTGCACACTGTGTGTCCACAGTGCAGATGGAGACCAGAAGAGGGCGTCAGATCCCCTGGAGTTGGAGTTAACAGGCAGTTGAGGTGTTCCAGTCCTCTGGAAGAGCAGCAAGTCTTTAAAAAACTCACAGATTTAATAAACCGATTCTCCCCTGGGCCTTTAAAGGGAGACTTCTGCCCACATCCTGAGTTCAGGTCTATGAAACTAAACTTGACTTTGTTTTGAGCTACCTCAGCATTTGCCCAGCCCTCAAGCTTCTGAGCCTCCTGCCTCAGCCACCCTAGTGTTGGGTTACAGGTGTGTGCAACCACACGTGGCTGCGGGTGCGCTTCTAATACACTTGGAGATAGCCTGGAAGGTGTTATCATTCACTGGGGCTGAAGCATACAGGACTTTCCCATAAACACACGCACAGAGTAGAGGCAGAGTCTGGACAACCATGTCAAATGTCCCTGCTGCTTAGCAAAATCTGAATATGAAATAAGAGGGTGGCCTGTGAGTTCTAAATGGCTATGGGGTTAGAACCCATGACCCCCTACACGAGAAGGTCTTGGCCCTTTGTGGCCTCTGCTTTCCCTATCTGGCTGTGTAAGGGTCAGCAGTAAGGCCCTGGCCTTAGCCCCTTCCCTGATGCTGTGCCTTCTCTGTCCACCACACAGATTCGAGTAAAGCCTGACAAGTCTGGAGTGGTCACCGATGGCGTGAAGCACTCCATGAACCCCTTCTGTGAGATTGCAGTGGAGGAGGCTGTGCGGCTGAAGGAGAAGAAGCTGGTGAAGGAGGTCATTGCTGTCAGCTGCGGCCCCTCACAGTGCCAGGTGCTTAGGGAGCCTGAGTGTGAGTGAGAAGGTGGGGACCTCAACTCCTAGGTCGGAGGCTGTGTGGACACATGGGTCTGAGGGAGGAGGGCTGGGGTCTGGACCCTGGGTCTGAGGGAGGAGGGCTGGGGCCTGGGCTGTATGGTCACTAGCATGATAGATATCTAGTTAACTGCTCTGCCCTCTTCAGGAGACCATCCGAACCGCTCTGGCCATGGGTGCAGACAGAGGCATCCACGTGGAGGTATCAGAAAGCTTAGGCCCCCTGCAGGTGGCCCGGGTCCTGGCCAAGCTGGCTGAAAAGGAGAAGGTGGACCTTTTGTTCCTGGGCAAGCAGGTTGGTGTGCCAGGCCTTGTGTTGCCCAGCCCTCCCCCTGCTTAGGATGGGTGTGAGACCACACTGCAGCAGGGTCAGGCTTGGCAGCTTACACAACCCAGGTCATGCAGCAGGACCCTGCCATCTCCACTGACAGAGCATGACGTGGCAACACAGATGCTCCTGGCCAAGTGTGGAGTCCAACAGGCTGTGGTTTGGCTCACTTGGGTGAGACAGAGACTGGCCCAAGTTGGGGGTAGTGTAGGGGCAGTACAGGTTAAGAACACGGTGAGTCTGGCTTGATGACTGGTGTGTTTGGGGCCGGAGTGCGGATAACAAAAGAACATGCCTAAGTGGAAGAGTCAGACACCTGGGTGTGTGAAGGCAGAGACACTGTGGGGAGGTAGGAACTGAGGAGACTGGTCTGGCCTTGAAACCACTGAGAGTGTTGTAGGGCAGTGGTGAGCCACAGCTGGTCGGTGAGCAGGTGACAGGATCTCTGCTGGGGCCAGGATGAATGGCCTGGTGTTTGGAGAAGGTAGACCGAGGTGATGGCTGGGTGGTACTGGGCCTTGCTGTGCCCTTTGGAGACCCAGGGACACTGCCCTTCCTGTGGGAGCTGCCTCCACCCTTCTCATGAAGCTAAACTTGGTGGTGTCACAGGAGGGCAAAAGAGAATGAGGGAAGAGTCACAGGCAGAAGGGAGGAGAGAGAGGAAGGGAATTGCGGAGGGGTGCTGAGAAGGTGGGAGATGAATGGGCATAGAGGCAGAGGGTACAGGAGGCTAAGGAGACAGCTAGGGTCCTAGGGATGGGGGAGGGGCTCCAGGAAACCAGGCCAGCGCTGGGGAGAGGGTGTGGGGGCAGGTCATGGGAATCCCTCCAGCACTGTGAAAATCAGATAATAGAAGACATTACCGAAAGCCAGCGGGTCACAGTACAATTCTAAAGAGCAAAGCCACAGAGCTAGAGCCTGGTAGGGTTGGGGTCCAGGTATCCCTGGCACCAGATGTTGGCAGCATGGCATTTAGCACCTCCAGAAACATCAGGCTTGTTCTTCATGTTCCAGCTTGAGGCCTGTGTCCATCCCTGAACCAATCAGTGGAGTAAGAAAGGGAAAGTGGACAGAATGTCAGGTTTTGCTCTTGTTCCTCTGGGCTTCCCCTGTGTCTGGCACAGGTTCTGGCTTCCTTGGAAGTTAGATGAGCGCATGACTGCACAGAGCTCCAAAGGGATGCCAGGTTGCTCCACATCCATGCACACGTGACTGCTTGTTCTTTCGGTTCCAGGGAGGAAATCCTTCTAGACGTGGTATCAGCACTCTATGGCTCCAGGCAACATCTGCGTTGTCAATAAAGTTCTCTTGGTACACCCACACATCTTCATTTACCTATTGCCTGTAGCTAGAGTGCCATGTGACCTGCCTGAGCAGCTTTCAAAGTCTAAAGTGTTTCCTGTCTTGCCTGCTGAGCACTGTTACCGGTAAGACTATTGTGAAGGCCTCCCTCTCTCTCACCCTGCTAGGCCATCGATGATGACTGCAACCAAACAGGTCAGATGACAGCTGGACTTCTGGACTGGCCGCAGGTGAGGCTGGGGTAAGGAGCCTCTGACCTCATCCTCCAAGCTCCACTCCTCCCTGGGGCCTTTGGGCCTGCTGTCTTTGCCTCCTGGGGTGCTGTTTCTCCACCTTGCTTCCTGGCTCCCTCAAGGCCCCTTTTCAGGTCTCTGCTCAGAGGGACCTTTCCTGTCCACACTGGATGAAGCTTTGTTTTGAAGAGACTTGAAAGTTTGCCAGTTACTAGACTATCAGGGCTTGGAACAGCTTTCCTGAGAAATCAGGGACCTACAGTAAGCTATGCGCACCTGAAGTGCGTGATTTGCAGTCAGAGACCTTGTCTCAACGAGTAAAGTGGAGGACTGACAAGATGGCTCAGTGGGTAAAGGTGCTTGCTGCCAAACCTGATGACCTGAGTTTGATCCCCTGGACCCACACAGTAGGAGAAAACTTACACACACACACGCATGCATACGTATACACACACATGCAATAAATAAGTAAATGAATAAATGTAAAATTTTAAAATCATATGATTGAGGAAAACACCGGCTTCATCCTCTGGACCCCACGTGCACCTGTATGCCCTCATATGTACACAAACACACAAAGTTCACAGCCTGACACATTTTGACACAGGGTTTACCCATGAAATCGTTGCACCTCAAATGTCAGGTTTTAAATTTAAACTAATGAGGACATGCTGAGATGGCTCAGCAGGTAAAGGCACTTGCTGCCCAGTGACCCCCCGAGTTCAACCCAAAGTAACTGTGAGGTCCTCGCTGTCTTACCTCTACCTCGTGAGTGCTGTGAGGACAGGCATGCACCCGTAACCTGGCTTATGTGGTACTGGGAGTAGAAGCCAAGGCTTTGTGCATCCCAGGCATGGACTGTAGCAACCGAGCTTTGTCCTCAACTTCGAGTTCCTGATTCTATAGCAGAATTGAAAACCTGGTGTAGGGTTCTTTAACCAGTGTTGAGGACTGGATAGATGACTTGTCAGTTACGAGCATCGGCTGCTCTTGCAGACACAAGACCATGGTTCCCAGTGTCCATGTCAGGCAGCTCACTGCCTCTGACTCCAGTTCCAGGGGATCCAACACCTTCTTCTGGCCCGCTCTGCGCACTGCATTCACACACACACATATAAATGATATAGTAAAAATGATAAATGCAGTTGGTGTTAAAGTAGCAGAGGTGGCCACAGGGTGAAGCACAAAGCAGACTGGAAAAGAGACAGGTCCAGCGTGTTCTACCTTTCTCCTGTTATCTATTAAAGACTCAGGCCAGAAGGTGGCAGTGGATCCCGTAGAGCTGGAGTTACAGATGGGTGTGAGTCACTGTGTGGGTGCTGGGAATCGAACTTGGGTCCTCGGGAATAACAGTAAGTGTTCTTAACCACTTAACTGTGTTTATTTTATTGTTCATTACATGGATGTGGGGGAGGGTGGCAGCAGGGGTGAGGGTAGGCGTGATGGTGGGGGGGTACACACGTGTGCAGATGCCTACAGAGGCCAGAAGGGGGCGTCAGATCCCTGGAGCTGGACTTACAGGCAAGTGTAAGTCACCGGACATGGATGCTGGGCACCAAACACAGGACCTTTACAAGAGCAGCAAGTACTTTTAACTACGGAGCCAGCTCTCCATCCCCGTGCCACATTTGACTGAAGAAGTGAAGATGAGCTGCCCTTACCGCCACCAGAGTTGGCTTACTGTGGGTCGCTCCTGATTTTTCATGTCACAGGACGCTTTGTCTCTTGCTCTCGTCTATGCATGTGCTCAGCAGTGGAGCCTAAGGCCTGCTCGGTGCCTGTTCTGAATTCGCTTTCCTCTGATGCCATCCCCTCCAGGGCACATTCGCCTCTCAGGTGACACTGGAGGGGGACAAAGTGAAAGTGGAACGAGAAATAGATGGGGGTCTGGAGACCCTACGCCTGAAGCTGCCAGCTGTGGTGACCGCTGACCTGAGGCTTAATGAGCCTCGCTATGCCACGCTGCCCAACATCATGGTGAGTGGTTGGTGGCAAGCTGCTGGGACCTGTTGTGGTGATCGGTGCCTCCTCCGTGATTGGATGACACAAGACAAGGGCATCCAAAGGAAAGGGTCACCTAGCCATCTTTGGTAGCAGATTCACCTTTGCCAGTGATAAAAGTCAGTAGGCTAGTGGAGCAGCAGGAGGACCTGTCAGGGTCATGGCTGGTGGAAAGTCCCTGCAGACAGCAGAGGGGTTTCTTCCTGTCGTCCTGTCCTAGTTACTGGGAGTTTAATAGCCAGCCGATCCTGGGCAAAAAGCAAGACTTCATCCGGTCTTGGCTTGTGAGGGAAGTTTTAGGAAGCCATTGTTGAGGACATCTTGGAGGGAACTAAGATCCTTGGCAAACAGGAAGTGGGTCTCAAATCCTTACAGAAGCAAGATGAGTTCTTTGAGTCAGCTTGACCAAAATGATGTATTTGGTGCATCACCTAGGCCTATATGAAAGTTGAGTGTGTCACCTTGGCTAGTAGGGTCAAGCCAGCCAATGGGCAAGATTCAGTAGATCAGCTTAGCCAATGGGAAGATTCAGCGGGTCAAGTCAGCCAATATAGAGGCTACAGTAGGTCAGCTCAGATGCAGGCTATGGAATCACCATAGACAAAGGATCTGTTCTCTCTGCGCTCTCCAAGCAGCTTAGGATGGGTCGCTGAGGAAGATCTTGTGCTGTAGCTGAGCCTCCCAGGACATCCCAGCCTGTAGAGATAGATCACATTCCTGGCAAGCAGAGAGGTCCCAAGGGATCCTGGCAACAGATATGGCTCTCTACAGGCACCTCTCGCCAGGAGGAGGTTGGGTCAGGACACAGGTTTGGCAGCCCCCTGAGCCACTCATTTCCTGTGTGCAGAAAGCCAAGAAGAAAAAGATTGAAGTGATGAAGGCTGGAGACCTGGGTGTGGACCTGACCTCCAAGGTCTCTGTGATCAGTGTGGAGGAGCCCGCTCAGCGCTCAGCAGGAGTCAAGGTGGAGACCACAGAGGACCTGGTGGCCAAGCTGAAGGAAGTGGGGCGGATCTGAGACCCTCCCTGATACTCTGCAATAAAACTGTGCCTTTCCAAGCTGCCACCTCTGTTTCCTCATTCTGTGGACATCCACTCTTTGATTCACCCATCAAATGTCTACCTAAATCTGCCATGTGACAGGCCCTATGCAGGGTGAGGCTAGGGAGCCTTTGAGTCACATCCCTGCCATTGACTTCAGAGTAAAGGGATGGATGCTGGTGGAGGCAACTATAGTACAGGTTGATAAGGGCCAAGTGGGGAGGCACACAGGCCTTTGGGATCTTAGGTGGGATGCCTAGCCTGGCTTCCCAGGAAGATGGAGTTCAGATGAGTGCTGGAAGACTCAAATCCCATGTCTGGCTGGTTTCTAGCTCCAGGGCCCTGAGGCAGATATTGTTTGAGTCAAAGTTCCAGTTCATCAAGTGGGATTAGGAAAACTATCTATGGATATGAGTTGCTTTTTGTGGCATGCCCAGTCACCCGGATGTTTCGTGGCTTAGAACAGCGTTAGGCTTAGCTTGCTTATAAAGCTGTAGTTGGGACATGTGCTGCAGCCATCTTCTCACTATGGTAGCTGCCAAACCGCCTGAGCCCTCCCCCAAAGCCTTTTTAAAGAAGAGATTTATTCCTTTATTGTAAGTATGTGCAGATGTGACAGGAGGGTATGCGCACGACAGCAGGTGCCTTTTCCAGAGGCAATGGAGCTAGGCCTCTATGAACCACAGGTGCTGAGGAGAAAACCTAGGTCCCCAGCAAGAGCAGGAAGTAACCGCTGAGCCCGAGCCTTCTCTCCAACCTTAGAATACCTTTGATTTAATTTTTGAAGGTATCATAGCTGGATACAATGTATCTTGTCAGGCATGATGGGGTTCAGGCATTTAATCCCAGCACTGGCGAGGCAGAGGCAGGCAGATCTCTCAGTTCAAGGCCAGCCTGGACTATGTAATAAGTTCCGGAATAGCCAGAACTACAGAGTGAGACCCTGTGTCCTCCACTGTGTCCCCATCGTATCTTCACACCCTCTAATTTTTAAATTATTTTTTTGAAACCCACTAATTCCAGTCAGTCCTGTCTGCTGTGATGTGGACTGATGGTTTTTGAGTTGTGGAGTACAATCACCTCGTTCGTCCAGAAGACAGCCTTTCACAGCACTTCCTCGCCTGTCTAGCTGTTCCATTGTTTCTGCCTCCTCTTCTGTGATGTTCAGGTGGGAGGGGGAATGGTAATGACATCCCATTTAGGGCCGAGCACTCAAAAGTCACATAATCTCAGTACTTTGACCTATTATGAGTCTTTGCATTAACTATTCAACGCAGAAAGGCTTCTCTGGACAAGTGAAAGAAACACTAACTAAGCCAAACCCTCTTTTTAAAGCATTTGTTACTGAGCACAGTGGTGCACACCTTTAACCCCTCCCTGCACTAGGGAAGCAGAGGCAGGCAGAGCTCTGTGAGTTTGCAGCCAGTCTGGTCTACAGAGTGAGTTCCAGTATACCCGGGTGACAGAAAGATCCTGAGAACCTGTCTCAAAAATATTATTTATTTTTAAATTTTATGTGTATGTGTGTGCCACATTCATGTATACAGTTACCACGAAGGCCAGAAGAGAACACTGGACCCCCTGGAGCTGAGGTTACAGATGGTTATAAGCCATCATGTGAGCGCAGGAAGTGTTACATAGGAAAAACCACAGAGAGTAAGAGGAGAGGATGGATAGACACACAAGTAGAATGAAGGGATATTCAGTTTGAAGGTTTTCTGAGGTGGCATGGGAAAGGAGATTCATTTTGGGATGTCAGCTGAGGAGGAAGGTCAGCTGGGTGCTTTCCCTGCCTCTCTGAGCTAGCAGGCTTTCACCCCAGCAACTGGCTCCTGAGTCTCCATTGGTAAATCAAACAATTGAGATTTTGTTTAAAAATAACACCTTATTTTTATTTATACTATTGTTCTTGGTGAGATAGGGCCTTGGTTTTGTCCCAGCTGCCATGAAACTTGCTATGTGTCCCAGGCTTGCCCTCAGCCTCCTTCCTAAGTGCTGGAATTTCAGGCATGTTTTATGAGGCCAGTTCCATGTCTTTGTCTGGGTTTAGTTCTGAAGATTGAACTCAAGAGTCTTATACTTGCTAGGAATAGCCATGCCCCAGCCACTCACTGGTAGAGTCTAGGCAGTGGCTTTACCACTGAGCCACACTCCCAGCTCCTCACTAGGGGATTCTAGGCAGTGGCTCTACCACTGGGCCACACTCCAGGCCCTTACTGTTAGATTCTATGTAGGAGCTCTGCCACCGAGCCATACATATAGCCCTTCAAGTAATGCATGTTAGGCCAGCACTATTTCACCAAGACACACCAGCCCTTCTTTGAATGTTTCACTAAATTGCCCATTCTGGCCTTGAACTCCTGTAGCACAGAGAGGCTTTTAACTTTGAACAAGCTGTCCTCTAGTTTCAGGCTCTCAAGTGATGGATGGAGTGACAGCTACCAGACCTGCTTTGCTCACCATGGACTAGTGAAAAGCACAGAGCTAAAGCTTGAAAACTGTTTAACATTCACATATGACAGACAGCAGGCACTGTTTGTCTTCCTGGGTTACCTGCTCAGGAGGACTGTTTCTAGCTCCATTCATTTACCTACCAATCTCATAGTTTCATTTTTCCAGGCAGCTGAACTGTCTTCCATTGTGTAAATATGTTTTCTTTATCCATTCGTGTAAATGGCACATGTATAGCACACCCCTCCCCTTAGTGCTCAGGGACCTATTCAGAAGAGGGGGTTCAAGGACTGTAAGAGCCAGAAGTGGTGATAGCTCCAAAGAATCAGAACTCTCAAGACACGACAGGACTGATGCACACATGAACTCACAAGAGACTGTGAGTTCACAGTCTAAGCTGTCCAAGCTCAAACCAGACAAAATCCCAGCATGGAAAATAGGACATGAACACAAAGTTCTACCTCTAGCCAAGAAACTGCCCATAACTGATATCTACTCAACAGGGAAAAATCAGTTTTCTTCAATGGAGTGATGCTGGGTACATCATCCATACCTCAGGGCATGTCCCATGGTCAAGTATAGTCAGGCAACACAAGATGGACTCTGTACTTTATTTTATTTTATTATTTTATTTTATGAGAGAGGAAGAGCATAAAGATGCGTGGGTAAGAAAGTTGGGGATGATCTGGAAGGAGTTAGGAGGCAGGAAAAGAAATGATCAAAATATATTAAATTCTCAAAGAATATGTTAAATTATTATTATTATTAACATTAATTTATTTGTTTTTTTTTTTTAATCAGCTTTTCTTCTGTCCTGACTGTCCTGGAACCCTCTATATAGACACTACAATGGCCTTGAACTCTTAGAGATCCTCCTGCCTCTGCCTCCCAAGAGCTTCGATTAAAGATGTATGCCACTCTGCCCAAGAAAGCATTATTTTTTTTTTTCAAAAGGTTTTCAGATATAGCACTTTGGAGCTGTATATGATATACAGAGCATTCTCAGTGCATGGTGAGGACCACGCCTCCCACAAGCACTGTGAGCACTGTACTAAGTCTCAGAGGTTCAGAGCTGAGCAGAGGCCTAAAGCCTAGCAAGGGGAGATAAGAAAAGCTTTGTGGAGGACTAAGCAGTCTAACCAGCCTTGACCCAAGAACAGCCTCTCCTTCTGGCTCTTCAAGCTCCCACAGGAAATGTGGCCAGACATCATCATCTTCTCTTGGCCTGTGAAGTGAGGACCAAACAGCTTGCTCAGAGGACACTTAGAGGAAACCAGCCTGATGATAACACACAGATAGAATTCAGCATAGTTCCTGGCTGAACCTAAGTTGTCATTATTATGGCTGTTAATGAGGTGAGACTTGAAGGACCAGTTATGAAGTGGCCAGATTGGAGAAGTAAAGAGCATTCCTGGTAAAGGAAAGAATGCTGGCAAAGGCAGGTGAGATGGCATCAGAAGGGCACCGTGTTCAGGTGGGTAAGGGCTGAAACGCAGAGAAGTGGGCGAGTCCACTGAGGATGTCTGCAGCGGATGCTGTGGAGCCAGGCAGAATGGTGACATGGAGGGAAGGGTGGTCAGCTGGCCAAGGAGGGGCCTTACCCAGAGCAGGAGGTTGCAGAGAGTAGGTGGGGGGGGGGGGCAGATGAAGAGGATGAGGTCTGAGCAGTTGGCACCAAGAGTAGAAAAATGGAGAGCAAGATCTAGGTAGCATTTAGAGCCAGGGCAGTACTAGGGAAGAAGAGAGTGGGAAGCCTCCCCAGCCTTTGCATAAATGATGGAGCCATTTTGAAAGTATGGGTCAGAGGGAGGTACTGAGTTTAGCAGGTGTTGGACAATGGAAGCTGAGTTTTGGTTAGGACAGAGACAGCAACTGGAGACTTGGTTCTGAGGACCACAGGGAGTCACAGAAAGATCCGGAGAAGGGAACAGGGTCAGAGAAGAAGCTGTAGATAAGACAGAGTGGAGACCAGAAGATTGGGAAGCAGGAAACCTGAGCCAGGCAGGAAGCTCATAGGAGGGGCTCTGGTTTTTCAGACACTCCTAAAGGAAGTCTTCCTCCACAGTCCCCACAGGCTCGCTGCTTGGTTCCAGCTGGAAGTCCACCTTCCCCTGGGGGTGAGGAGTGGTGGATCAGCCTGGGCCTCTCCATACAACTTCTGCTGAAGACAAGAAGGGTGGGGTGGGCCACTCAGCCACCGTACCATGCCAGGGGACCCTGGCACCTCCCACAGGTCTGTCTCCTTTCCCCACCCAGGAAGCTAAGCAGCCATTCTTGCTGGACTTGTCAGACCTGGACGATGCAAGCTGTGGATCTCTTGTGTAGTGTTCTTTCCAGAGTGCAACCTTCGCCATGGGCCTCTCACTGGCTCTGCCTCTCTTCCTACTCCTGGGTAAGTTCCCTGTGCCCCCTCCTCCCTAGCAGCCCACTCCCTGGCAGGTTCTCTCAATGTTCTCTCTTCCTTCCTCTCCCCTCCTGCAGCCTTCAGAGCTGGGCTCCTCACTCTCCAGCCAGCTTCTGGATCTCAACTACCCTCTGCCTCCTCCTCAGACTCTGCACAGGGCTTTGTTTCAGAAGTCTCCTCCAGCCAGGCCCAGAGCTGGAACTTTTCAGATCAACCTCCAGGTTCGGAAGCTTCTGCTGGAATCCACGATTCGAGCTGGTTTCCTCCGGGGCTGAATTCAAGCCATGTACCTGGACCATTCTGGACCAATGTGTCTTCCGGGGGACAGCATCTCACCCCTGATGTCACTTTCTCTAAAATCCCTCCTTCCAAAGACTCTGGGCCTTCCTTCTCTGTCAAGACTCCAGCTTCACACACATCATTTCAAGCCCCAGACACCAAAGTGTCCACCAAGGCCCCAGGGTCAAAGCTATCCCCAGAGCATCAGAACCTTGAACTTTCTGTCCAGAACCCGGAATCTGAAATTTTGTCGGAGACTCGCCAGGCTGCAAGCTTCCCCCAGCAGGTGGGAGGACCCCTGGCTGTGCTAGTGGGCTCCACCATCAGGCTCCCCCTGACTCCAGTTCCCAGCCCCAGGGCCCCTGCTCCTCTGGTGGTCTGGCGCCGGGGTTCCAAGGTATTGGCAGCTGGGGGTCTGGGGTCACAGGCTCCCCTGATCAGTCTGGACCCCATGCATCAAGCCCGCCTGAGATTTGACCAGATTCGAGGGGGTCTGGAGCTCACCTCTGCCCAGCTGGATGATACAGGGGTGTACACAGTTGAGGTCATCAGGGGAGGAGTCTCCCAGCAGATTCGGGAGTTCGTGGTGGGTGTGTATGGTAAGTGGGCCCTGAGGTCTAGAGTGTAAACTGTAGAGCATGCTCTCCTCACAGACCTATGGGCAAGTCTGTGAATATGCTTCCGTCCCAGAGGAAAGAACCTGGGGATGGAGATAGAAGCCGAGGCAGGCACCAAGACCCCATCATTTCTGAGGGAGGAGGTCTGGGACCGGACTCCTAGGTCTGAGAGAGGCCTGGACCCATGGGGTCTGAATCCCTGGGACTGAGGAAATAAGATTGGGATCTAGACCCCTGGGTCTGAGGGAAGAGGGCTCAGGTCTGGACTGCTGAGTCTGAAGGAGGAGGGCTGGAGACTCCGGGGACTAATGGAATAAGATTGGGGTTTGGACACCTAAGCCTGATGGCTTGATGGCTAAGGTCTGTATCTCGGGTTGGAGGAGGGAGGGCTGGGGTCGGTATCCCTGGATCTGAGGGAGGAGGACTGAGAACTCAGATTTCCGGTGCAGTTAGGTGAAAGAGGTAAGACTGAGGAGGCAGAGACTTGGGGCCCAGGGAGGGAGTTCTGGCGTATTGACTCTCCGACTCATCAAAGACTGTTCTGGATCTCCAGAGCCCCTACCCCAGCTGTCGGTACAGCCCAGGGCTCCAGAGACTGAAGAGGGGGCAGCCGAGCTGCGGCTGAGCTGCGTGGGGTGGAACCCAGGTAGCGGGGAGCTGAGCTGGAGCAGAGATGGACGTGCCCTGGGGACCCCAGACCCTGAAGGCGCAGAGCCACCTCGCATCCGCGCGGAAGGGAACCAGCTGCTCATCTCTCGGCTTGTACGCAGCGACCACGCCCAGTACACCTGCCACGTCCGCAGCCCCTTTGGCCACACCGAGGCTGCAACGGACGTCAGTGTTTTCTGTGAGTAGGGGGGCGTCTCCCGGGTCCCCGGAGAGTCCTGGGCCCGGTGTCTGCGAGGTTTTTACAGTCCCGCTCCCCTTGTCTCGCCCTCCTCCCAAGACGGCCCGGATGCTCCCATCATCAGGGTCTCCTCCGACCGCGACGCCAGCCCTGCGCTCTACGTCACTGCGGGCAGCAACGTCACCTTGCGCTGCTCGGCCCCCTCGCGGCCGCCTGCGGACATCGCGTGGAGCCTGGCGGACCCCACCGAGGCTGCAGTGCCCGCGGGGCCTCGCCTCCTGCTGCCCGCTGTGGGGCCGGGCCACGCCGGCGCTTACGCCTGCATCGCCTCGAACCCCCGCACCGGCCGCCGCCGGCGTTCCGTGCTCAACCTCACTGTGGCTGGTAAGAGCTCTGGGGCCACCCAGCGGGAAGAGGGGCAGCACCCGGAGCCACGGGTGTCGGGGAAGGGAGGGGCCAGCACGACGGGCAGCACGACGGACTGCACGAGGGGCGTGCCCTTCAGGGAGGGAGGAGCTGAGCCAGCAGCCGCTGGGCGTGGCCCCCAGGAGGGGGCGGAGCTAGCTAGCAGTTTCTGAGAAAACCTTAAGCTGGCAAGGAAGGGACAAGGACATTCGTGGTTGAGGTGGGACCACCTGGAGGAGATTCACGTCCTCAGAGCGGAGCAGAAACGTAATGATGGGGCGGGTCTAGCCGGGAGGAGGAAGGACGAGGTGGGTGGGCGTGGACGGGAGGAAGGGTGACGTCGGAGGGTAATGCACTCAGCAGTTGCCACGGGCGTAGCAAGCGAAGTCCCGCGCTTAGGAAGGGCCCCGAGGGTTTGCCGGTTGTAAACTGAAGGGGTGAGGGCGCCAAGGAGGAGGGGCGGAGCCGGCAGGAGGCGAGGGTGGGCGGTCCTGGGGACGAAGGCTTCTCGGTCGAGTGAGCAGCGGAGTGAAAGGCAGGGCGAGTTTTGAGGAAAAGACTAGCAAGCCTCTCCCGCTGGTAAGTAGGCTCAGTGAGGGCGGAAGGGAGACAAAGGCGCCAGTCCACGTGGGAGGGAGAGAGGCGGAGAGGAACCTGGAGGAGGCGTGCAGCATCCCTCAGGGCTGAGGCTGGACGGTCTCTCCTCCGCGGCAGATCTGCCCCCAGGGTCCCCACAATGCTCAGTGGAAGGGGGTCCCGCGGAGCGCAGTCTTCGCTTTCGCTGCTCCTGGCCCGGCGGGGTTCCTGCCGCCGCCCTGCAGTTCCAGGGTCTCCCGGAAGGCGTCCGTGCGGGACCGACGCCGTCTGCTCTCACGGTGGCTGTCCCCGCCCGCCCGGAACTCAGCGGGGTCGCCGTCACCTGCCTGGCCCGCCACCTGATGGCCACACGCACCTGCACGATCATCCCCGGTGAGAGGGGCGGGGCCTCTTTGCTCTCTGTAAGGGAAATGGGTGATTTTTCTTTGGTCCTTTGCGGTTTAAGGAAAGGGCCAGCGAGAACTTAACTAGTTTCAGGAAAGCCAAGCTTACCTTTCTTTGGGCGCTGGTTCTCTCCTTCCATCATGTAAGTCTCAGGGATTGAACTCAGGTCGTCAGACTTGAGTTATCTGCTGAGCCATTTCCTGAAAGCTCAAACATCGCTTTCTTTGATCTTAGAGGAGGAACAAAGTTTTGCCCTACATTTCAGGGTGGGCAGTCAGCAGGAACAGGGTGTTTCATTTCACACCTCTGGGCTCAGAAAGAGGGCTGTCATCTTCCCGGGTGGAGAGGAGAGTAATAATCATGAGTTTCCCAGTCTTGGGGTCCTATGACATGTATTCAACAAATGTGTGCTGAAGAAGTCGGAGAATGAATGAATGAATGAATGAATGGGGTAGGAGGAATGGCTCAGTGAGAAAAGGCACTTGCCACCAAGCCTGATGAACTAGGTTTGATCCCCAGATCAAACCTGGTGGTGAAAGGCTAGAACTAACTCCTAGCAGTTGTCCTCTGATCTCTGTATACTTTCAGGGCAGACACATGCACAATAAATAAATAAATAAATAAATAAATAAATAAATAAATAAATAAATAAATTTTTAAAAAACTGTCAAGAAAATGAGTGAATGAACAAGTGGCTAGGCAGATCTTTCTCATCTGGTCACAGAGAAGGAAGGGACATTTGCCACCTTTTGCTTTAACAAAGGGCACAGGACTTGGCTATTCCTATCCAATAAGGTCTTGTTTGTTTGAACTGGGTGTCTTGATCAACAGAGGCCCCCGAGGAAGTGCTGCTCCAGCCGGTAGTAGAGGAAACACAGCCAGGCAATGTGGTAGTAGCACTGGAGGCCACTGGCTGTCCCCCACCCTCAAGAGCATCCTGGGCCCGGGAAGGGCGGCCCCTGGCCCCAGGAGGAGGGGGTCGACTGCGGCTTAGCCAGGATGGCCGGAAGCTCCTCATCAGCAACTTCAGCCTGGATTGGGACTTGGGGAATTACTCTGTGCTCTGCAGCAGTGCACTGGGCGCTGGAGGCAACCAGATCACCCTTACTGGTAAGCTCCAGCCAAACCAAGAACACTGATGTTTGAAAACCAACCCCCCTTCCCTCAGACCCAGGGGTCCAGGACCCAGCCCTCTTCCTCAGATCTAGTGGTCCAGATCAAACCCTCCTCTTTTAGAGCCAGCCCTCTTCCCTGTCTCCTGCCAGACCCTCAGCGTCTCTTCCTCCCAGGGCCCTGCATTTCCTCCTGGAGGCTGCAGAGAGCCCAGGAAGCAGCAGTACTCACCTGGGACGTGGAGCGAGGCACCCTGCTCACCGGCTTTCACATCCAGGCATGGACAGATGGCTCTGGCCTGGACAGAGTCACCATGAGTAGGGACTGGGTCTCCCTGCTCATCCTGGGCCCTCAGGAACGATCAGCCATAGTGCCACTCCCTCCTCGGAACCATGGGACCTGGGCCTTTCGCATCTTGCCAATCTTGGGGTCTCTGCCAGGGACCCCATCCCAAAGCCGGGTCTACCAGGCAGGTAGGTTGAGCTGTGGTACCTTCTGCCTTTCTCGCCTGACCGGCCACTCCTAGTCTGTTTGTATCAGGCCCTCTTCTTCTGTTATTCTTCGTGGGGTCTCCCTTGACAATGTCCTACCACCTGGTTGGCTTGAAAGAACAAATATCTATTCTCTCGTGTCTCTTTTCAATTTTTATTTATTTGATTATTAGTTTGTTTATTTGTGGATGGATGCACATGTGTCCTGATGTCTGTATATGGAGTTCGGAGAAAAATTTGAGGGAGTCGTTTCTTCCCTTTTGTCATGACTGTATCAGGGATTGAGGTCCGGTTTAATAGGTCTTCTCAGGAAGAGTGAGTTGGGGGCTTAGATGAACTTAAGTGCATCTCTGGGTCCTGTTTCCCTGCCTCCTTTTGGTGTGTGTCTTCCAGGCTCTGCCCTGAGTCCAGGGGCCATCGCTGGCATCGTCCTTGGCTCCCTGTTGGGCTTGGCACTGTTGGCTGGCCTTCTCCTCCTGTGTATCTGCTGCCTGAGGCATTCCCCAGGTGAGTGAGGAGCCCAGGAAGAGTCACTGGAGCCATATGGGAGTTTCCCTAGGCAAAGCTGAGCCATGGCCTAGACGTATCAATCAATGCATTAAATAACAGTCCCAACCTCCCTATCACCCTCTGAGACCAGCTTCCCTTCCTACTGACCAGAGTGGCATGTTGGAGTAATTGATCGTGGTTTCCTGCCGCCCTCTCATAGGAAGGCCATCTGTGAAAAAGCAGCACTCCCTGAGACTGGCTCCTGTGCTCACCCCACCGGGAAAAAAGATGCAGAGTTTGACCCCAGTGCAGACCCCACAGCCCCTGCCTGTCAAAAGCCAGCGGCAGAGCCCTCACCCAGTCAAGGCCCAACAAGTGAGTATGGCTGTTGTTAGCTCGTGCCCTTGGGAGAAGGGGTTGTTCTGATGCTTCCTAATGTCCGCCTCCTAGTTTCCCTTCATGACTTACAAAGTGTCCTAGTGAAGGTTACTATTATTGTGATGAAGCACCAGACCAAAGCAACTTGGAGAGGAAAGGGGTTATTTGGCTTACACTTCCAGATCACAGTTCTTCATCAAAGAAAGTCAGGACAGGAACTCAAACAGGGAAGGAACCTGGAGGCGGGAGCTGAAGCCATGGACGGGTGTTGCTGCTGGCTTGCTCAGCTTACTTTCTTATAGAACCCTGGACCACCAGCCCAGGGGTTACCCCCACACACACACACAGTGGACTGAGTCCTCTCACATCAATCACAGCCCTACAGGCGTGACTGCAGCCCTAGCTTATGAAGACAGTTTCTCAATCTTCTTGAGGTTCCCATCTCTCAGATGACCAGAGCTTGTGTCAAGTTGGCATAAAACTAGCCAGCACATAAAGGCTGATGAAACGGATTCTCCTGTCTATTGTTTGATTGTTTGACAGCAGGGCCTTCCTATGTATCCTAGGCAATATGACTAGGACTCCTCCTGCCTCTGTCTCTTATGTCCTGCAGTCATCATCTGCATCTGGCTTACGTAGATCCGAGGATGGGACCTGGAACCAGTATATTCTAGGCAAATAACTGAGCGACAGCCCCAGCCCCTCATGTTTTGTTTTGTTTTGAATACCCTGCCCAGCTCTTATGTATAGTCTTTTATTAGTCTTAAAAGACAAATAAATGCCAATTTATCTTCCTAAGAAGAATGAGATGTGACTTCTGTTTCCTATAAAAATTAGTCTGGACTTCCATTTTAAACTCTGAGGTAGATGGAATTTTCTTGTTTTCCAATTAAAGGTGAGTTGTTGAATGCCTGAGCTCTCCCAAGGGTGACTGAACAGTTTTTCATTGGCACACAGAGGATCCACACCTATAATTACAGCACTTGGGAGGCTGAAGCAGGAGGATTGCTGCAAATTCAAGGTCATCCTGGGTGATATAGCAGGACCCTGTCTCAGACAGAAAAGCAAACATACAAAAACAAATAAGAGAGAAATAAAAAAAAAAAGGAGGAGAGGAGAAGGAACTCAACTAGTTTCCTGTAAGATTTATTTATGTTTATCTGTGTAAGTGCCCTGCCTATATGCTCGGAGAGCATGCAGTGCTCCCAGAGGCCAGAAGAGGGCGTCAGACCCCCC